>NC_079977.1:2045378-2645378 GCF_029852145.1 Microplitis mediator
TATTATTATGAATATAATTATAATTATTATTATTATTATTATTATTATTATTATTATTATTATTATTATTATGATTATTATTATTATTATTATTATTATTATTATTATTATTATTATTATTATTATTATTATTATTATTATTATTATTATTATTATTATTATTATTATGATTATTATTATTATGATTATTATTATGATTATTATTATTATTATTATTATGATTATTATTATTATTATTATTATTATTATTATTATGATTATTATTATTATTATTATTATTATTATTATTATTATTATTATTATTATTATTATTATTATTATTATTATTATTATTATTATTATTATTATTATTATTATTATTATTATTATTATTATTATTATTATTATTATTATTATTATTATTATTATTATTATTATGAATATAATTATAATTATAATTATTATTATTATTATTATTATTATTATTATTATTATTATTATTATTATTATTATTATTATTATTATTATTATTATTATTATTATTATTATTATTATTATTAAAAAATACTAAAATTTCAGTGCCACCCAAGTTATGGCTATAAATGTTGTGAGACTTTCAATTTTTGTTCTAACGGTTGGTTCAAACAAGGGACCTGTATGCCAAAAACCTCTGGAAAATTTAATGGATAGTAGTAGTAGGGGTGGGTGGGGCAGAGCGGCCCCCCTGAAATTTTGATCAAAAAATAAATTTTTTTTTTTTCGACTAATTACTATAAATCCGATATGTTTGCGCATTTTTACCCCTACGCATGACATTTGGGGCAAAATGGACAAGCCCAAAATTTTGAAAAAGTGATTTTTTCATATTTTTATCGTCAAATTAAAAAAAAATTATTATAATTCCACATTTCTAGCCCTACGCATAACACCTGGGGCAAAATGGACCAGCCGAAACTTCCGCAAAAATTATTTTTTCATATTTTTCGGCCGTTTCTCCATGTAAGAGACAAATTTGGTCACTAAACATTTATAAAAATAAAATTTTTTTTTTTAGTTGATAAATTTTAAAAATAAAGTAAAACTATAGAATTGTTTTTTTTTTTTTATTAAATAACAATTAGTAATTAAGGTAATCGAGAGTGAACGATTTATCGCACCTTAAAAAATTCTTTTCGAGTAATATAAAACCAAAAATACACTTATCCAAAAAATTAAAGGAACAAAAAAATTTTATAAATTTTTTAGTGATTTTTGGAAGGCTGTATTTTCGTGAAAAATGATCGTATCGCAAAAAAAAAAAAAAAGCAAATTGAAGCTTGAAATTTCTAGTTTGAAGATCTTTCAGCATAATATTTTTTCGAGCTACGGTTTTTGCGGAATCATAAAAAAAAGGTCGAGACAAAATTTTTCTAAATTTTTGGGTTTTGTTTTTAAGGCTTACGGGGCCGGGAAAAATTTTTTCAAAAAAACAAATTCATGGCTCGCTTAGGAAATTTATTCAGCTACAATTTGATTTTTTTGTTTCTCTGTACGTCAATTTGCTGCTGAGATATCAGCCTTCAAATGAAACAGGATCCTTTTGTCTTTGATGATTGATATCTCAGCAAATAATTGCCACACAGTAATTTAAAGGTCAGTTTGAGAAACTCGAATAAATTCCCTACAAGCTCCATTTTCGATTTTTTCAAAAAAAAATTTTTTTTCATCCTTGATATCCATTTGAATAAATGAAAATTTTTTATTATTTAAAATAATTATGTAATAAAATTGAATTTTAAATAAACAAAATTTTAATTTACGAAATAAATATTTATCTAATCGATTTTTATGCATCTGATGAAAATAAAAATTCGATTGTCAAAGTTCATGTTCACGTATTTTTCTATTCAATCTAAAAATCCTAAGGTCAATGTTAGCCGCTATTACAAAATACTGTTAACTCTATTAACAAGAGAATAATAGATTAGTTCAATAAAATGAGTTATCAGGAATTTTAAATTAAATTTATCTCGGATTATGCAAACGCTTTGTTTTTACTCTTCTTCATTATTATTATTCTCAAGCATAATAATACTCGAATAGATGGAAAAACACGGGATTTAATTTTCATATTTTTCTGATAGAAGAGTATAAGTATCCTCATCTTCAGCTGCATCTGTTAATAATCCAGTGGATTGCAATTGTTGTTAAAGACGATTTGTATTTTCTCTGATAACAAAATGTCGAAATTAATTCTATTGGTTTTTTTAATCGGATTTTTAGCCGTCACTACTGAAGCCTGTTCTGCTAAAGACTCATGGGTAAATTCACTATTATAATTATTATTATTATTATTATAAAGTTATAAATATTTGATTTATAGTGTCACCCAATTGCCGGCTACAGATGTTGCGACGATTTTTGGTTTTGTAACGAAGGTTGGTTCTACCAAGGAGTATGTAAAAGAAAAGACACTGGAATTTTCAATGGTTAATGATAATAATCTTCATATTTGTCTTCACAATCCCTGTCTACTTAACGATGGAAAATAAAATGCAATTTTGGTATAAAATTTTATTTTATCCGCACGAAAAAATGATTATTGAGATTTAAATAAAAAAAATATGTTCAGAAAATTTCAAACTCTTTTCTTATTTTTATTCACTAACTACGCAAATAATTATTATCCTTTTTTATTCCTATTTACGGCTTATCAATTATCATTTCCAGAGTAAAAACTTAATCATGATAACGAGACAAAAAAAATTTTGAACTGATCGTGATTTTGAGGTCGGAAAATTTTTATTTTTTGAAAAAACAGATTGAAAAAAAATTTTTTGTCATTTATGACCTTTCCCGCCATGAAAATTTCAAATTTTCAAAAAAAGAGAAGTGTTTGGTTTCGGTCTTTTTTTTTTTGTAATCAAAAAAATGCATCAGATTTTGATGGAAAATTAATGGAAATTTTTTGACATTCGTTATTAATTTTACTACATAATTTCGAGTTCTTGGATAAATATTTCGTTTATTAAAAGACTTAATTGTCAATTGATCTCATCGAGAGTAAAAATAAACCGCAAGTGGAAAAAAAACTAAATTTTTCTGTACAATTTTCCAGAGAAAAATTATTATCATTTTGGATTTGATAAAAATTTCAAAATTTCCGATCAAAAATTCGCACTCGGATTTCCTTGATGCCTCGAGTTCATTTAAATTCTTAAAAAAATATCCGACGAAAATAATTAAATTTTTAATTATTACTAAACTTACTTCACGGAGAGAAAGTTATGGCAGCGGTTCCCATAATTTTGTGAAATTTTTTCATATACCATCATAGGAATTACGACCATAAATTATGGGAGCGGTTCCTATAATTATAGAAATGTTTCCCATAATTGTAGGAATAGTTCCTATAATTATGGGAATAATATCCATAACACTATAGGAATGGTTCCTATAATTATAGGAATGGTTCCTATAATTATAGGAATGGTTCCTATAATTATAGGAATGGTTCCTATAATTATAGGAATGGTTCCTATAATTTATAGGAATACTTTCTATAATAATATGGGAATCATTCCTATAATTTATGGGAATGGTTCCTATAATTTATAGGAACCATTCCCATAAATTATAGGAACCATTCCCATCATATTATGGGAATGGTTCCTATAATAGTATGGGAACTATTCCCATAATATTATGGGAATGGTTCCCATATTATCATGAAAAAATTAATTTAAAGAAAAGTGTGTTAATCACTTCTACAATACACAGAAATATTATTAAACATAAAAACAAAAATTCAACCATTGAAAAAAAAATCGTATTTGGCAAAAAAACATTAAAATTTTTAACAACAATTTTTTGTCAGCACAAAACATTCAAGAAATTCAAATTTTGGGAAATTTCTACACTATTGTGCAAAAAAAAAATTTTATGATATTATAGGGATGGTTCCCATAACATTATGGGAATAGTTCCCATAATATTATAGGAATAGTTCCTATACCAATATGAGAACCATTCCCATAATAATATGGGAATGGTTCCCATAATGATATGGGAATGATTCTTATAATATTATGGGAACCATTCCCATAATGGTATGGGAACTATTCTAATACTATTATGGGGATGGTTCCCATAGTATATGGGAACCATCCCTATAGTAGTATAGGTACTATTCCCATACCATTATGGGAACCATTCCCATAATGCATAGCAAAACTTCCCATAATTTTCTTTCCGTGTTTTAAATTTACTTCTAATAAATATGAAAGGTCAACATCGAAGTCAACTTAATTTATTAAAATAATAAATCATAAAAAAAATTAGTATTTTAAAATCAGAGGTCGCTTTATCGCTTTGCTCTCCGCATATCGTTACTACACTCATCAAGTTTATCCAGATTGTGTAATAATCCAGATTGCATTGTCCGTGAGAAGCTAAATAGGTTAGAAAATAAATGAATTGATGTCTAAAAATTCATCAAATTTTTATATAAATATAGCAGATATAAATTATGCTGAAAATTGAAGCGTATTCCAGTTGACAATTTTCAACCGCACGAATTTAGAACTTGAATAATTAATTGAACGACTTATTGTTAATTTCTGAACTTGCAATGTCGAAAATAATTTTATTTATTTTTATTGTTGGATTTTTTGCAGTAGCAACTGATGCTTGTGCTGCCTATAGGGCATGGGTAAGTTTATTATTATTATTATTGGAATTATTGTTGTAAAATAAAAAATTTTCAGTGTCACCCAAGTTATGGATACAGTTGTTGTGATGCTCTCAATTATTGTTCAAACGGTTACTTCAGACAAGGACTCTGTTGGAGAAGAGCTGAAGTTATGGGATAGTAGAGGCAAAGTCTAAGCCCGGCTAATTTGATCACGAATCATAAAAAAAACTGGTGACTTAGAATGTCATTTTAAATTTCAAAATCTAAAATTGAACTTTATAATGTTTAAAATAAACTATTGTAGTTATAAAATTGAAGCAATAAATTTATATAAATAAGCAATAAAAATTTTAATTTAATAAATTATAGACAAATTTAAATCTTGTATCTTTTTAATGTATGGCGCCCACTCTTTTTAGAACAGTCTCGATATCGCTAGTTCGCGCCAATTTTGAATCTAGGCGGCTTTTGTTTATTCGTACTAGAGAACTTCAAATTATAAGATTGTAATATCTCATATTGTAGTCTGATAAATATATATATGAGTAGATATAGAGACCGGGGCACCACTGCCCCTTTAAGCCGCTAATTATCTTGTGTCGCTTTTTCAGCATTGGTATGAAATATTTTGGTCCTTCTCGAACAAAGTTATCGAAATATTCCCATAATTTACCAAAAAAAGATTTCCGGCCATGACCTTACCCAAAAAACGATGAAAACTACTTTTGTATTTTTTTTTTTAAGAACTCTAGAAATTTTGCCACTAATTTTGACTTTTTGTGTCTTCATGCCCATTGGGATTTTCCACAGGAAAAAAATTCCCGCGCTTTCAATATTTCAAAAATAATAAATTTGAAAAAAAAAATTTTTGGCGCCCAAAATTATTCAAAAATTTTCCATCATCAAATGTATGACTTTATATTCTTTATATTTTTTAATTGTCATTTTTTATAAGCGCCTCTAGTTCAAGATCTCAAAAGTCAATTGTGTTCTTGAAGATGTCAATTGCATCAAAAAGTCCATCAATGATACGAAATAACAAGAAGACGTATAATTTCATCCATCAAAAAGCGTTACAGTAAATCGATAACTAAAAGTTACCGTTTCGATTTATCAGGCGGTAATATTTTGAAGTCAAGTTAAAGATAAATAAATACGCTTATTTTTGCCGAACGAAATAAATTTTATTTTTCATCATAAAATGTTACAAATAAATTTTATAAAATCATAATATAGTTTAAATTCTGGTGTTTATTTTTACCACCAGGCGCATTTTTTCTCGGGATTAATTGGAGTGCCGGCGGGACACGCGAAGTCAGTAGAAATTTCCGGGATATTCGCAAGAACTTTCATCAACGTGAACTCCAGGAGTTTTAATGAAGTGCCCTCAACATTTTCGTCATCTTCCGTTTCAACGTTGGCGGAACAAAACGGTTCGACAAATGAAATCCAGAACAACTGCTCCGGAGTGTAGGGAACTTCGGGCAAGGGAAGTTCCGCGCCATTTTCGGCCACGTAATCTTTGTATGCATTGTAGGCGGCTCGGAATCCAATATATTGGGCAGCTATACCTGATGCGCCTTCATGGATTACCTGAAACATGATCGATTGATTAACAAACGATTGCTTCCATAAATATTAAAGATAAACAGGTCGGCACCTGGTAAATAAACTAATAACTCACCGGAATATGTGTTTCAGGGTCTGATATGTTTCCAAGTATGCTACTGAAACAGATGACCTGTTCAGTTAGGACCTTATCCTTCAAGACTCCTAGATCTTGAATGCTTTCAAACATTGCTCTGGCTATACTCATACCTGCAGCTGCGTAGTTCATGTACATTGGGCGCTCGTTATCGAAAATAAGACTGTCCAATATTTTAGTCGGAATGTCTGTAACATTTTTGAGGTTATCTTGATTACTCTAAACGAAAACATTGTGAACAGGAACATCGAGAGAAATTTGCGGTAATAATTACAATATTTCGAGGGAATGGTTTCCGTATCACACGGTAAGAGGTTTTTAAAAAATATAGATTGTAGGAATGGCGCCCGTACTAATTTTGGTAATAATTCCTACACTGTGAAAAATTCCCAATAAATTTTACTGTGGGTGTATAGTAACACTGAACCATAAGGAAACTGATACAAAATTTACAAGTGTCCCATAGTAAACGTATGCGCATAGGCCACAATCGTGTAGTCTGCGCATACGTTTACTATGCATTTACTATGTAAATTTTGTATCAGTTTCCTTATAGTTCAGTGTTCCTATGCACCCATAGTAAAATTTATTGGAAATTATATGATAATAATTACCATCATCTCATGGTAATAATTACCATTGTCTTACGGTAATTATTACCACGATAGTATAGTAATCATTACAATTATATTATGGAAAGGGTTAAGACAATAATATGGTAATAACTACCATAATATCGTGGTAATAATGACCATTACCTTACGGTAATTATTCCTACGATAATATAATAATCATTGCCATAATCTTACAGTAACGGTCATCACAATTATATGATAATAATTACCATCATCTCATGGTAATAATTACCATTGTCTTACGGTAATTATTACCACGATAGTATAGTAATCATTACGATATATTATGGAAAGGGTTGAGACAATAATATGGTAATAACTACCATAATATCGTGGTAATAATGACCATTACCTTACGGTAATTATTCCTACGATAATATAATAATCATTACCATAATCTTACAGTAACGGTCATCACAATTATATGATAATAATTACCATCATCTCATGGTAATAATTACCATTGTCTTACGGTAATTATTACCACGACAGTATAGTAATCATTACAATTATATTATGGAAAGGGTTAAGACAATAATATGGCAATAACTACCATAATATCGTGGTAATAATGACCATTACCTTACGGTAATTATTCTACGATAGTATAGTAATCATTACCATAATCTTACAGTAACGGTCATCACAATTATATGATAATAATTACCATCATCTCATGGTAATAATTACCATTGTCTTACGGTAATTATTACCACGACAGTATAGTAATCATTACAATTATATTATGGAAAGGGTTAAGACAATAATATGGCAATAACTACCATAATATCGTGGTAATAATGACCATTACCTTACGGTAATTATTCTACGATAGTATAGTAATCATTACCATAATCTTATAGTAACGGTCATCACAATTATATGACAATTATTACCATAATATCATTTTAATACTGACCATTATCTTACGGAATTGTTACCATGGTTGTATAGTAATCATTACCGTAATATTATGGGAAGAGTTACAACAATAATATAGTAATGATCACCATCATCTCATAGTAATAATTACGATCATCTCATGGTATTAATTACGATCATCTTACGGTTATTCTTACCACAGTAGTATAGTAATCGTTACCATAATATTGTGGTAAGGGCTACGATAGTTATATGGTAATAAATACCATGATTTTGTTAATAGTTACCATCATCTTACGGTAATTATTACCACGATAGTATAGTAATCATTACCATAGAATTATGGGAAGAGTTACGACAATAATATGGTAATGATTACCATCATCTTATAGTAATAATTACGATCATCTCATGGTATTAATTACGATCATCTTACGGTTATTCTTACCACGATAGTATAGTAATCGTTACCATAATATTGTGGTAAGGGCTACGATAGTTATATGGTAATAAATACCATGATATCGTTAATAGTTACCATCATCTTACGGTAATTATTACCACGATAGTATAGTAATCATTACCATAGAATTATGGTACGGGTTACGACAATAATATGGTAATATGTACCATAATTTCATGGTAGAAATTACCATTGTCTTACAGTAATTATTACTACAATAGTAAAGTAATCGGTACCATAATACAATGGTAAAGATTACGACAGTAATAAGGTAATAATTACCATCATCTCATGGTAATAATTATCAATATCTGATGACAAATATTACCATGGTAGTATAATAGTTGTTACTATAATATTATAGTAATAATTACCGTATTAGTTTCGAAACATTTACGTCCCTATGAACCGTTCTAAAGTGGATATAAGATTTATTACTATGGTGACTATGGGAACTATTCTCGTAAGTATGGTAATCATTACCATACAATATTGGCAGGGAGCGCGACGAAAACGACATCTGATGGTTACAAAAAATCATGCTCGAGAATTATAAA
The DNA here is from genome assembly GCF_029852145.1 of Microplitis mediator. Taxonomy (NCBI): domain Eukaryota; kingdom Metazoa; phylum Arthropoda; class Insecta; order Hymenoptera; family Braconidae; genus Microplitis; species Microplitis mediator. Next base: position 2,054,272 of record NC_079977.1, read on the forward strand.
AGATATATAAAATCAGTGTAAAAAATAAAAATTCGTTACAAAATTAAGTATAAAAAATTTTAATAAATAATAAATACTATTATTTTAGAATAAAATAATGTTAACCGATAAAATCAAAACAAATAATACATGACAACTACAATAATAAAAGTTTAAAAAATAGTAGAATAGTAACTTGAGTTTTTTCACAAAATTGAAAAAAATAATTTTATTTTAATTCATGATAATTTGCTTGTGAATCGTAACTAAGAAAGCATAATGTTTTTTTAACCTTCCGTTACACGCGCTTTTTCTAGTGTCTTACTCGTATTCACGCCAACTCTATTAGGTTGAGTAGTGTTGTGCGGAAAATCGCCGTATAGCGCGAGTAACGAAGGGTTAAAAAATAATTTTTAGGCAATGATAAAAATCATTATTCAAACCGGATATGAATCAATAAATTTTAAAATATTGTTTTAACCTCAAACGATGAGCAAAGGCAAACATTAACGACACAATAACTATTACGAACTATTTTTAAACTTAATTTTCACGTGTTTATTTTCAATGAGAGCATGATTCAACGAAATTGTGCCCACAGCGAGCGCTGCGATCGATTCAGTTGTCCCCACCATATACTAGACTCCCTGCCAATAGGAATTAATACCATAATTATAGAAATCTTTCGCATACGAACGAAAACTTTTTTCAGAAATTATGGGCGTACATTCTTAACCTCCTCAAAACGGTCACCATAATTTTCGCTTCGAATGATTTTTTAAAAAACTTACATATCTGGTTCTCGAAATTATCTGGCTCTCCTATGTCTCCCCCCTGTTCTTCGCTTCTATAAAAGTTCTTATTAAAGTCATTACTGTAGTCCAGTGACAGTCTGAACGTATTCATTCTCAATAGCGTTTTTAGATAATTGTCGGGATAAATCTTAGCATTTTCATATAATTTTTCCAACTTTGACGGGTCATCGAATATTGCGGACGGTCCGATAGTCACTGGCATATCCGTAATGATTTTAACGCCCTTTTCTTTTTCTTCTGCAGTCAATGTTGTGGAATCTTTCATCATTTTGATCAGCTGATTCTTTATAGATTGCGCAATATTTATTAATACTTCTCTGTCTTCCTTGTATTGTTCCAAGAAAAAGTATTCAACCGCTTCATTCATGTAATGTTTAGCCAATTCCTCGCAATCCTTCTCATGTGGAGCTCCAACGTAACCTATTTCGTCCCAAAATTCTTTCTGTTTTTCTCTAATTTCGGTGGTCAAGTAAGGAGCTGAGTATTGAATCATTCTCCATATTATGTAGTTTGCTTGGACGCGTTTCGGGGTGTTCTTAATAAGGTCTATTAACTTTGTCAGGGTGTCAGGGTCTGAAGCTTCTATAACAGGCACATCATCGACATCCATAAAAGATGTCAAAGTATTGACGATGAAATCATCCCAATCAAAACTTGGTACTTTTTCTTTCAACGCTTCGATAGACTTGATTTCTTCCTTCTCATCATCATCGGAATTCGCTTCTTCAGTTAAATCAGATATTTTTTTCTCAAACTCGAAGACTTTGTTTAATTCCTCTGTGACGTCGCCTTCAACATCGAGAAGTTTTACTACTTCTGCCATGTATTTTTTGTAAGTCTGATGATCATCGTCTGAGGACATCATAAATTCAAAAAATGTCGGGGCCGTCTGGAAAAAAACACATTTAATGGATATAGCTTAATATATTACTGCAAAAAACCGGTGTAAGTCCATGCTATTCTGGTGTTAATTTTAACCCCGAAATTGGTGTTAAAATAAGTCCATTTTAACACCAATTTTTTACCGTGTACATCAATAGTACACGGAAAGAAAATTATGGCAGCGGTTCCCATAATTTTGTGAAATTTTTTCCTATACCATCATAGGAATTACGACCATAAATTATGGGAGCGGTTCCTATTATTATAGGAATGTTTCCCATAATTATAGAAATAGTTCCTATAATTATGGGAATAATACACATAACACTATAGGAATGATTCCTATAATTATAGGAATGGTTCCTATAATTTATAGTAATACTTTCTATAATATTATAGGAACCATTCCCATAATATTATGGGAATGGTTCCTATAATAGTATGGGAACTATTCCTATGATAGTATGGGAACTATTCCCATAATATTATGGGAATGATTCCCATAATGCAATTGGAATGGTTCCTATACCATTATGGGAATAGTTCTCATACTATTATAGGAACCATTTCTATAATATTATGGGAATGGTTCCCATATTATCATGAAAAAATTATTTTAAAGAAGTGTGGTAATCACTTCTACAATACACAGAAATATTATTAAACATAAAAACAAAAATTCAAACATTGAAAAAAAAAAATCGTATTTGGCAAAAAAACATTAAAATTTTTAACAAGAATTTTTTGTCAGCACAAAACATTCAAGAAAATTCAAATTTTGGGAAATTTCTACACTATTGTGCAAAAAAAAAATTTTATGATATTATAGGGATGGTTCCCATAACATTATGGGAATAGTTCCCATAATATTATAGGAATAGTTCCTATACCAATATGGGAACCATTCCCATAATGGTATGGGAACCATTCCCATATCATTATGGGAACCATTCCCATAATGGTATGGGAACTATTCTCATACTATTATGGGAACCATCCCTATAGTAGTATAGGTACTATTCCCATACCATTATGGGAACCATTCCCATAATGCATAGCAAAACTTCCCATAATTTTCTTTCCGTGTACGGAAAAAAACAGTAATTTTTCCTATGTTGGCATAGAAATTTTTTCGATGGAAACATAGAGAAATTCCCTATGGAAATTCCCCATGGAAAAGTTTCTATGTTAACATAGTAAAAGTTACTGTGCTACAACATAAGAATCATTTCTACATCAGCATAGAAATTATTCCTATGTTACCACAGTAATTTTTTCTCTGTAGCATAGGAATCGTTCTTATGTCAAACATAGGAATCTTTCCTTTGTTAACATAGTAATTATTATTTGTGTGTTGCAAAGTTATAAAAGAATGAGATATTTTTTTCTTTTCAAAAATTCTAATATTCAAAAATTCAAATTCAGACAAAGTTGGTATGACGTTCACGAATCGAAACGCGTTAAAATGAACCATTAATTTGATTAATCTGGTTTAGTTTTAATGAAGCTTTCAGAAGAAGGACCTAATTTTTTTTTGTATTATACCAATTATTACAAAAAAAATTATTTATAGGGGAAGGGGGGGCAATAGGGGGTAGGGTAGGCAAAACGGGGTACCCCCAAAATTTGATAAAAAAAATTTTATATTTGAAATGATTTTTAAACATTCGAAAATCACTTCTGTAAATATAATTAAGCGTTACTTTGAATTTTTTTTTGGTAAACTTTTTCAAAAATCAATTGTCAGTTGAAAAATATTAATGACGTTTGTTTTATGATAAAAACTATTAAAAATTTTGTTTCTTCTTTTGTATCCAATAAACACGTAAAATATAATTTTTCTTCATGTAAATTACTTTCAAAAAAATTCAACTTAATCAAATTCGTTTAAAATCCCGAAATTCTTTTTTTTTACCTTTTTTAGGGGGTACCCCACTTTGCCCGCAGAAATGAAAAATTTTTTTTTTTAACGGTAACTGAAAATTTCTTCTATTTACTTTGAATATCATTAAAAAAAATCGGTCTATAAGTTGACCCTGCGGGCCAGCCCCAAAACTTCTCGCTGTTTTCGAGCTCGTTGAGCTCGAAAGCACTATTGTGAATACATTTTCAAGCTCTTCGAGCTCGCAAATACTTTTTTATGCCATTGTTTTGTAAAAAACCATTTTTTAGCATTTCTTTCTCCCACGATATCTCGCGAACGAATTAACCGATTTCGATGGTTGAGGCGGCAATCGACGCGTTTTGTCAAGTTCTAAAGCTGGTCAAATTTTGAATTCGATTTATAGAGTCGTTTTTGTGATATTTCAGGAAAAATAAAAAAAATTTTTTTTTTTAATTCTTTTGACAACGGTTTCTCTTGAACGAATGAACCGATTTTGATGGTTGAGGTGGCATTCGACGCGGCTTATAAAGCTCTAGAGCCCAGTCCATTTTGGAATCAATCTATTGAGCACATTAAAAGTTATCAAAAAAAAACATTTTTCAAAAAACTTTATTTTTGGAATATCTCTGAACGAGCCCTACCGATCAAGCTCAATTTTCTCTCGGCTTCAAGATATTGTCAATCCGCGTCGAATGACACCTTAAAGTTCAAAATCGGTTCATCCGTTCAAAAGATACAGGTATTTACATAAATACATACATACACTCGGACATCATCGTGAAATTAGTCAGAATAGTTCCCTCGGACCTCAAAACGTCGACATCTGATGGAAATTCGATTTTCGTAAATCGGACCGAAACCAATAACTTCCCGAATTTTTGAAAATTTACAATTTTCTTAGCGGGAAGTTTAAAAAAAGATTTAGCGTATTTGAGTCCTCGAAAAATTGGTATTTCCTTAAGTACCCCCTTTTGCCCCTCCCTCCCCTATAATATAATACTGTGTAGTGATCTAATTAGTTAATTTAAATAAGTGTTGATTTGACTTACGCTAATCATTTATAAGTCAATATGCATTTTAATCTAGTAAATTACGTTTTTTTATCAACCATTAATTTCATGTCGCTAACTTTCAGGTTTAAAACTAAGTTTATCTTAAAAAATTTATATTTCTACAAGTCACATTGCTTTTACGGAGTAAACGTACTGTTATAAATCCATGATTTTTTGTAGTAAGCTAGCTAATATATATGTAAGGAAGTAAGCAAATTATCTGTTTTTAAATTTTATATGCATAGAAATTATTCCTATGTTAACACAGTAAATTTTCCTATGCTACATAGTAAATTTATCTGTGTTAGCATATTAAAAATTCCTATGCGAACATAGAAAATATTACTATGCTACATAGAACAATCACCTGTTTTTTTTATCCGTGTACTGACAGTTAAATCTGTAGTATATAATGATGACTGTAGTTGGCGATACTACACGAGTTGGCATATCTTTACTCCAACTTGTAGTAACCTCAACTAGAGCTACTGCTGCAGTAACCAAAAAATTTTTCTATATACCGTTAAATTTATTATAAATAAATAATAAATATATACAACTTACAAAAAGCTTGAATATAACATGTTGATGTTCACCATCAAATACAACTTCTGGGTTCCAGTCAAGCAAATAATTAATATTGTAACCAAGTAGTTTAGATTTCTTAACCATTTCCATCCAATCAAAATCATCTTCCTTCCATTTGTCACCTTCCGCAAGAGGCCAACCGCCCAACCAAAGTATAGATTCTTTCAATGTTCCAAGATCCTGTGGTCCACGAGCACCTAAACGTGATTTAGGTTTCAGAATTAACATGTATACACATACACGGAAAGAAAATTATGGCAGCGGTTCCCATAATTTTGTGAAATTTTTTCCTATACCATCATAGGAATTACGACCATAAATTATGGGAGCGGTTCCTATAATTATAGGAATGTTTCCCATAATTATAGGAATAGTTCCTATAATTATGGGAATGATACCCATAACACTATAGGAATGATTCTTATAATTATAGGAATTATTCCTATAATTATAGGAATGGTTCCTATCATTTATAGGAATACTTTCTATAATATTATAGGAACCATTCCCATAATATTATGGGAATGGTTCCTATAATAGTATGGGAACTATTCCCATAATGCAATTGGAATGGTATAGGAACCGCTCCCATAAATTATGGGAGCGGTTCCTATAATTATAGGAATGTTTCCCATAATTATAGGAATAGTTCCTATAATTATGGGAATGATACCCATAACACTATAGGAATGATTCCTATAATTATAGGAATTATTCCTATAATTATAGGAATGGTTCCTATCATTTATAGGAATACTTTCTATAATATTATAGGAACCATTCCCATAATATTATGGGAATAGTTCCTATAATAGTATGGGAACTATTCCCATAATGCAATTGGAATGGTATAGGAACCGCTCCCATAAATTATGGGAGCGGTTCCTATAATTATAGGAATGTTTCCCATAATTATAGGAATAGTTCCTATAATTATGGGAATGATACCCATAACACTATAGGAATGATTCCTATAATTATAGGAATTATTCCTATAATTATAGGAATGGTTCCTATCATTTATAGGAATACTTTCTATAATATTATAGGAACCATTCCCATAATATTATGGGAATGGTTCCTATAATAGTATGGGAACTATTCCCATAATATTATGGGAATGATTCCCATAATGCAATTGGAATGGTATAGGAATGTTTCCCATAATTATAGGAATAGTTCCTATAATTATGGGAATGATACCCATAACACTATAGGAATGATTCTTATAATTATAGGAATTATTCCTATAATTATAGGAATGGTTCCTATCATTTATAGGAATACTTTCTATAATATTATAGGAACCATTCCCATAATATTATGGGAATGGTTCCTATAATAGTATGGGAACTATTCCCATAATGCAATTGGAATGGTATAGGAACCGCTCCCATAAATTATGGGAGCGGTTCCTATAATTATAGGAATGTTTCCCATAATTATAGGAATAGTTCCTATAATTATGGGAATGATACCCATAACACTATAGGAATGATTCCTATAATTATAGGAATTATTCCTATAATTATAGGAATGGTTCCTATCATTTATAGGAATACTTTCTATAATATTATAGGAACCATTCCCATAATATTATGGGAATAGTTCCTATAATAGTATGGGAACTATTTCCATAATGCAATTGGAATGGTATAGGAACCGCTCCCATAAATTATGGGAGCGGTTCCTATAATTATAGGAATGTTTCCCATAATTATAGGAATAGTTCCTATAATTATGGGAATGATACCCATAACACTATAGGAATGATTCCTATAATTATAGGAATTATTCCTATAATTATAGGAATGGTTCCTATCATTTATAGGAATACTTTCTATAATATTATAGGAACCATTCCCATAATATTATGGGAATGGTTCCTATAATAGTATGGGAACTATTCCCATAATATTATGGGAATGATTCCCATAATGCAATTGGAATGGTATAGGAACCGCTCCCATAAATTATGGGAGCGGTTCCTATAATTATAGGAATGTTTCCCATAATTATAGGAATAGTTCCTATAATTATGGGAATGATACCCATAACACTATAGGAATGATTCCTATAATTATAGGAATTATTCCTATAATTATAGGAATGGTTCCTATCATTTATAGGAATACTTTCTATAATATTATAGGAACCATTCCCATAATATTATGGGAATGGTTCCTATAATAGTATGGGAACTATTCCCATAATATTATGGGAATGATTCCCATAATGCAATTGGAATGGTTCCTATACCATTATGGGAATCATTCCCATAATATTATGGGAATAGTTCCCATACTATTATAGGAACCATTTCTATAATATTATGGGAATGGTTCCCATATTATCATGAAAAAATTATTTTAAAGAAGTGTGGTAATCACTTCTACAATACACATAAATATTATTAAACATAAAAACAAAAATTCAAACATTGAAAAAAAAAATCGTATTTGGCAAAAAAACATTAAAATTTTTAACAAGAATTTTTTGTCAGCACAAAACATTCAAGAAAATTCAAATTTTGGGAAATTTCTACACTATTGTGCAAAAAAAAAATTTTATGATATTATAGGGATGGTTCCCATAACATTATGGGAATAGTTCCCATAATATTATAGGAATAGTTCCTATACCAATATGGGAACCATTCCCATAATAGTATGGGAATGATTCCCATACCATTATGGGAATGGTTCCCATAATATTATGGGACTCATTTCCATAATGGTATGGGCACCATTCCCATATCATTATGGGAACCATTCCCATAATGGTATGGGAACTATTCTCATACTATTATGGGAATGGTTCCCATAGTATATGGGAACCATCCCTATAGTAGTATAGGTACTATTCCCATACCATTATGGGAACCATTCCCATAATGCATGGCAAAACTTCCCATAATTTTCTTTCCGTGTATATTTATATATCTTATCATATCCCGGATCAAAAACTCTGATTGAAGCCGATTGGAAAATTCTACTTAGATTTAATCGGAGTTTATAATCAGATAATCCGTAAAAATAAAACTCACTGTCGTTCATGCAGGTATCGTGTAATTCTTCAATGAGTTGGAAGGGTTTGTACTCAGTAAACACTGCTTCAAGACCAATCATCGTATTTAATAGCATATCTTTTATTGCTTCAAGGTATTCTGGAGATGAACTGACCTCTGGTACTTCAAAATTACCGCAAACGTATCGGTAAAAATTGTCACAGGGGTTTATAGTCGTGTCGCGGTGCTTCATAATTTGTGCGGCTGTACCGTCGAAGAAAAAAAATCTCAAATTAGTGATAAAATAATTTTACCAACACAATAAGAAATGAATCAAAAACTCACCGCTTTCTAAGCGTCCAATTACGCAAGTGGCCTCATCACATTTGTGCGCAGGGGCTGTGTAATCAGGGTTCAAAAATTAATAATGGATATATTTGATGTAATAAAATTACTTACGTTTCGGAGGAGAAACAATACTGGCTCCGTTAATCGAACAAACGAACCCGATGGCGACTACGAATAGAGCCAAGGGCAATTTCTGCCAGAGAATCGTCATTCTTAAGTTTATTTCTCGTTACTGTTCTAGACTTTTCAGTCTTAGTAACAGATTCCGAAATTCTTAATCATTATATAGTCATCAAGTAAGACTAAAAAGTAATTATCCCCTTGTAAACAGATCGAGATATGATGCAAGTCAAGGGTAGAGATCACAGTCGCTCTTATCATTCGCTGGATTTATTATTGTAGAGTAAATTCAAATGTCGACGCAACCTTGTAGCTTTGAATTTGTTTGTCGATAATAACAGAATATATAATGCTGTTATATAATCGGATCATGGAATTATATGATAAATATTTTCAGATCAATAAGTCCAATTTTTTTTATTATTCCCGTTGCAAGGAAGGTCAAGACAAGATAAGTTTCTGACTCGTTGATTAAAAATTTATAAAAAATATGAATATGGCTGATTTGCGGCCGATCTTCGAAATTAGGGTTTTTATGAGTTATCGAAATTTTGAGGCCCTAAGAGGTTTTTTTGACCATTTTCAAAATTATGACTTTGGTCAGGTATGTACTTAAGATATTAAGAATTTTTTTTTAATTTTTTAGAGATCGATTCCAAAATCTGATCAAAATTTAGTGGGTCAATGGTCAAATTTTCTAATTTTCGGGTATTGTTTAAAATTTTTAAATATAGTTTTAACTTTCCCCTATGAAAATTGAAAATTTTCAAAAAAGGGAAGTTATTGGGTTTGGTCGGATTTTCGAAAATTGAATTTTCATCAGAAGTCGACGTTTTGAGATCCTAAGAAGTTATTCTGACTATTTTCGAAATTATGACAGTGGTCAAACGTCTGTACTTCAGAAATGGAGAGTTTTTTTTTTTCTTTGAATTTTTTTGAAAGATCGATTTCAAAATCTGATCAAAATTAAGTAAATCAATGGTCGAATTTTCTAATTTTAGGGTAGTAATTAAATGAATTATTTAAAATTTTTGATTATAGTTTTGATTTTCCCCTATGAAAATTGAAAATTTTCAAGAAAGGGAAGTTATTGGTTTTGGTCGGATTTTCGAAAATTAAATTTTCATCAGAAGTCCACGTTTTGAGATCCTAAGAAGTTATTCTGACTATTTTCGAAATTATGACAGTGGTCAAACGTCTGTACTTCAGAAATCGAGAGTTTTTTTTTTTCTTTGAATTTTTTTGAAAGATCGATTTCAAAATCTGATCAAAATTAAGTAAATCAATGGTCGAATTTTCTAATTTTAGGGTAGTAATTAAATGAATTATTTAAAATTTTTGATTATAGTTTTGATTTTCCCCTATGAAAATTGAAAATTTTCAAGAAAGGGAAGTTATTGGTTTTGGTCGGATTTTCGAAAATTAAATTTTCATCAGAAGTCCACGTTTTGAGATCCTAAGAAGTTATTCTGACTATTTTCGAAATTATGACAGTGGTCAAACGTCTGTACTTCAGAAATCGAGAGTTTTTTTTTTTCTTTGAATTTTTTTGAAAGATCGATTTCAAAATCTGATCAAAATTAAGTAAATCAATGGTCGAATTTTCTAATTTTAGGGTAGTAATTAAATGAATTATTTAAAATTTTTGATTATAGTTTTGATTTTCCCCTATGAAAATTGAAAATTTTCAAGAAAGGGAAGTTATTGGTTTTGGTCGGATTTTCGAAAATTAAATTTTCATCAGAAGTCCACGTTTTGAGATCCTAAGAAGTTATTCTGACTATTTTCGAAATTATGACAGTGGTCAAACGTCTGTACTTCAGAAATCGAGAGTTTTTTTTTTTCTTTGAATTTTTTTGAAAGATCGATTTCAAAATCTGATCAAAATTAAGTAAATCAATGGTCGAATTTTCTAATTTTAGGGTAGTAATTAAATGAATTATTTAAAATTTTTGATTATAGTTTTGATTTTCCCCTATGAAAATTGAAAATTTTCAAGAAAGGGAAGTTATTGGTTTTGGTCGGATTTTCGAAAATTAAATTTTCATCAGAAGTCCACGTTTTGAGATCCTAAGAAGTTATTCTGACTATTTTCGAAATTATGACAGTGGTCAAACGTCTGTACTTAAGAAATCGTGAGATTTTTTTTTTCTTTGAATTTTTTAGAAAGATCGATTTCAAAATCTGATCAAAATTAAGTAAATCAATGGTCGAATTTTGTAATTTTCGAGTAGTAATTTAATGAATTATTTAAAATTTTTAAGTATCGTTTTAACTTTTCCGCCCCGAAAATTGAAAGTTTTCAAAAAAGGGAAGCTATTGGTTTTGGTCCGGTTTTCAAAAATTGATTATTCATCACAAGTCAACGTTTTGAGGTATTAGGAAATTATGCTGGCCATTTTTAGATGAATATCCACGTGTGCTTGTGTGTGTGTGTGTGTGTGTGCGAACTAATTTTTGTCGTACGATATTTTTGGATATCGGCAATCAAAAGGGCTCATCAAGACTTAAAATTGATTAGACTTGAAGTCTACGTTATTTGAAAAATAATAAAAAAAATTTGTTTTCAAGTTTTAGTTGCATAACTCGTAAGCTCGACCGTCATTCAGATTTTTTATTCACATATTTATTTAAATAAATAATTGATAACATCTTTGCCATTTCAATCCTGAAATAGAATTTATTATTTTTAAATATTTATTAATTATCTCAAGAGTTTGTTTTCTCAATTATTGTCACGGGTAAAGATCATTGTCATCATAATAATTATTTATTTTTCTTATCCTTGTAAATTATATATCAAAACACGGCCATGATATTTTCACGCTCTATATTCAAAAGATCGAGTAAACTTCCGTATCTTAAATTTCATGGTGATTTACTTCGAGTCTCTCCCTATAATTTCAAGTACACAAACCAGGATCACCCTCCTCGCTATTAGATACCGAGTACTAAAGAGCTTTAAATTTGAAATCTACTGCCACTGTCACTGGTATAAATCCATGATCATTATCACCATGACGTGGTAACAAATCGTTTGAAATTTAAGCAGAGATGTTATAGATGCCTTTAAAATTCCCTATTCTCTATGTAGGGATCGGAACCATTTTGATCAGGGTTCGATTCCCATGATTACAAAATCTCTATTGCAAATAATATATTCGGCTATTCATCAAATCTCATTCCCTCTTTGCCTGGTTGTAGATCAACCAAACATCAAATCCATACTACGGAAGAAACCACTAATGCCTGCATCAGGAAACCAAGTGATTGGATTCCATGGAAATGGATTCGCAGATGGAATAACTGTTGGTTCGGTTCAACACGTAGTGGATCACTGATATTAGGAAAGTGCCGCCAATGACCAGCTGCCACAACAAAGACATTTCCGGCAAATTGAATATATTCCGGATTAATCGTTTCAGATAAGCTAGTATTTAGATAAATTTGATAGCAGATTTATTGTAATTATTACGAACACATGACATAATATTGCATTTTATCAGTGGCATCCACGTCGGGGTTATGAGTTCAAGTTCTTATCATCGTGCCAGCTGGGTGCCAAGGAATAATAAGCGGTAATAAAAGTTCACGATAACAAAGTTATCAGTCGGTCTACAAAAAACGTGGATTGAAAAACTGACCTTCATTGAAAAAACTAATACTATTTTATAGTCTTCGTAAGCAACCGCAGATGAAAAATAGGCATAGACTAGTTATAACTATGAATGAAATTTTCCATGACCGTGGAAAAAAACGTCCTATTGCTGAAGGGTGGAACTGAATAATGAATCAACAAGTTGTTTATTTGAGCCAAACACAGATTTTATTTATTCTCATAATAAGAAATACAATTTAAACAAAATTATCAGATTAACATTTCAGTGGTTGATGGTGTGATTTACCACCAGGTACATTTCTTCTCGGGATTCAATGGAGTGCCGACGGCGCACTGGAAATCGGCCGAAATTTCGGGTATATTTCTTAGAATTCTCATTACAGTCGTTTCGGGCAGCGATAGTGAATCTTCTTTGTCATCATCATCATCATCATCTTCTCCTTCATCTTTCTGATTTGAGGCGCAGAAAGATCCCGCGTAAGATATCCAGAATAATTGTTCAGGTGTGTAGGGAATTTCAGGCAATGGTTTTTCTGGTCCGATTTCAGCAATTAAGCTCTTGTAGGCACGATAAGCTGCTTTGAACGCAATGAATTGAGCACCCACCCCGTGCACTGTGGCCTCAGTGGTCTGAAAGATCAAGAAATTAACCAGTTTGTAGGGATACTAGTTTATGAAAGGAGTAAGATACTTACGACATTTTGCAATTCTGGATCTTTAAGGTCGTCGAATAGGTGACTGAAGCAATCAGCTTGGTCGCTAGTGTCAGCGAGAGCTGCTACTGCAGGGTAGATTTCATGAGCCAGAGTCATACCACCCGCTCCGAAATTCATGTACAATGGACGGCCTCCGTTGAATATTGAGCTTGATAACATTTTCGTTGGTACATCTGAAAAGGAATTTCCTTTGATAGAACAGTTCTATGGATGAATGATGTGACCAGATAAAAAACTTACATATATGACCATCATGATTCTCAGGCAATCCCGGATTTGAATCATCTTCTTCTTCTTCATCGAAATGGTAGTCGCTGTTTAGTTTGCTGCTGTAATCCAGGCGCAATCTCAATATATTGAAAGTTACGAGCGTTTTAAGAAAACTTTCTTTGTCAACTTCTACCCCTTCGTATAATTTCTCCAATGCCGTTGGGTCTGACAACTTCGCAGACGGGCCAATAGTTATGGGCAGGTTCATGATCAACTTAGAGGCTTCTTCTTTGGTCGTGTCGTTGAATTTCGTTGACTCTTTGACCATTTCGACCATCGTTTTCTTGATCGCTTCTGTCATGCCGTAAATTATTTCAGTTCCATCGCTATATTGGGACATGTAGAAGAAGGCAATAGCCTCTCCGACATATTCCTTAGTCATCTCATCGCAAACTAGTTCTCGATCAATTCCATCGTATTCTACTTCTTTGTAGAACTTATTTCTCGCTTCCCGGAATGCAGGCGTCAAGTATTCAACTGCGAATTGAACTATTTTCCATATGGCGTAGTTTGCTTGCACACGTTTAGGAGTACTGTCTATGAGCTTTATCATTTCTTGAACCGCGTCCGCATCCCAGATTTTTATGAAAGGCTTGTCATCGGCATCCATAAAGGGGGTCAGGGTTTTGCTGACAAGCTTTTCCCAATCCATACCGGGTATTCTTGTTTTCAACCCATCGACCGGCATAATTTGGTCCTCATCTGAATCTGGTATACCATCGATTTGATATAATTTTTCTTCAAACTCGACTATTTTTTTCACTTCCTCATCGACGTTGCCTTCCATACCAAGAAGCTTAACTACTTCAGCGATGTATGATTCGTAAACAGATTCTTGTCCCCCTGCGGACAATATGTGTTCGATGTCATTTGGAGTCTTCTGCAAAAAAAGTTACAAAAATAAGTATTCATGAAATGAGTCACATGAACTCATACGAAACGTACTTCAAGGTTGAATATCAGTTTATTTTCTGTTCCGTCGGGTAATAGTTCTGGTTCGAATCCCATGAAATAAATAAGATCGACACCAGCTGCCTTGGATTTACCAGTGAATTCTATCCAATCGAAGTCATCTTCCTTCCATTTGTCACCTTCCAAAATAGGCCAACCGCCCAGTGATTTGATACCTTCTTTCAAAGCAGTTAGATCTTGTTCTCCAGACAATTCTACCAATGATTCCGTCAGACGTTAGTATCAAAAATCGCTCCGTTTATAGATACCTCCAAAAAATATCAGCATTCGAGTGTCCTTACCTTCATTCATGCAGGTTTCATGGAAATCCTGAATGAGTTTGAAAGGCTTGAATTCACTCTTCACATCATCGTCACCAATCAGCCCGTTGATGGTAGCATCTCGCATCCACTCGTAGAATTGTGGGGTAGCAGTGATGTCCCCGTCATTGTAAAAACCGCAAACGAATCGGTAGAAATTGTCGCAAGGTTCGACAAAGGGGTTACGGTACTTCAACATACGCGCCGCTGTAATATTTAAGAAGACAAAGATCAGTCATTAGCTAGTGGGCTATCGACCAAAATCGAATACACCAATGACTGGTAGCAGACTCACCACTTTGTAGACGTTCTACGACGCACTCATCCTCCGTGCATTTATGTTCTGGCTCTGTGATCAACGAAATTAAATGAATATTGATTACAAACCAAAGCGCAGTGACAACTTACCCTTTGGTGGAGACACAAGACTGGCGGCTTCGGTTTGGATTATCGAACAAATCGTTCCAATGATCGCTACCACGAGCAACCCTTGCATCCGTGGCGTGTTTCGCCTGATTGGTTTCATCGTGAAATAGACTTAAGATCAGTCTCTTCGACTACTCGCTATTGACGACGAGTGGTCGAATCTCAGTTATTTAAATGATCATCAAGGCTGAAAAGTTTCGATCCCACTAGACCTAATGGAGATGTGACGCGAGTCAAGGGTAAATGTCAGTGTCATTCTAATCATTTATTTGCTTCATTTCTGTACAATATAGAGATCAAAACTTGGCGATATCTTATTGGATAATACGATTTAACACAATCAGTGACATTCAATTTTTATAGAATGTCGTCCATGATTATTTACACTTTACTTACGTAATTATACTGCTGAAGATTAAAAAATACGTAAATAGACAAACAGGCACTTGATTTGTTATTGAAAACTAATAAATTTCTACGACAAGGATATGTATTTTTTGTTACTGTCCACTTATTGTTGTTATCAGCGATCTAACATTTTGAACTTTGATTGAAAAACAATTCACAATCGTGTTATAAATGGAAAGATTGAATTTTCGGATTAAAATTAAATAATATGTTTTTTTTTAATATCGAAAAATTAAAAAAAAATTCACTGTAAGATTTCGAAATTTTTAAATTTATTTTGAAAATCAGCTCGAACATTTCGTTAATTAAGAAACGCATAAGTTTAATAGTATATAACAGGGTGTATCTCAACCTTGCCAAGTTTGGCCCCTTTATTAATTGATCTTAATAAGGGCGCCACTGGAAGATAAGACTCGGCCTTCCAGAACCGGAGATGTTAATATTATAAATCAGGGTCGTTGAAAAGTATAAGAGTGAGGGAATTGAGGGATTAAATTAATTGTTTTACACACAATTTTATCGTAATTAATTATAAATTTATTTTAACTAATAATATTACCCACTAGGTTTATCTCACTATAATTTCTTTACAATGTTTGTCCACCGGACTTTTATTCTTATTAATTACTTAACTAAATTTCGTCCACCGGACTTTTATTTCTTATGACTATTTAACCGAAACTTTTCTTATTATAAATGAGTCCCCTGGACTTTATATAAAGTGGCCCCCGGCCTGATCCCCTGGATCATATAAAATAAAATTTAGTCCCCTGGACTTTATCAACGAAATGGCAACCTGCCTGATCCCCTGGATCTTTTAATTGAATTAAAATCTAGTCCCCTGGACTTTATAACGAAATGGCAACTTGCCTGATCCCCTGGATCTTTTAATTAAATTAAAATCTAGTCCCCTGGACTTTATAACGAAATGGCAACTTGCCTGATCCCCAGGATCTATTATTTAAAACCGTTTCCACAGGAAACTTAATTTTCTCCCACACACACACACACGTTTTACACTCTAGTCCCCAGGACTGTATTGCACACACACACGCGTTACAAATTTATAATTTTTTTCGATTATATTTACATTCACTTTTAACTGCTCTCAAATTTTATTTATTCTAAAACTTTTACTTAATTTTTCATAAATATGATTTATTTTCTTTTAAAATTTCAACATTAAAATTTCTCCAACCAAAATTCATTTCTTTCAAAATTTTTATACTCAAAAATTCTACGACTATAATTTTATTTCTTTCCCCAGTATTTTCACGACTGTAAATTTTATTATTTTATATTCAAAATTTTCCGACTGTAAATTTTTATTTTTCATACTTTATACTTTCAGTTTTTCTAGTATCGAGTTGTTGAGTAAGAATTTACTGACACCGAAAAACTGACGCTGACGACTGATGCTACCCTTCTCTCTTTGTATCAACAAATTTTGATTTTACAATTTTAACTGACATCAATTTACTAATAAATTTTATTACTTATTTTAATTTATCTTTATCACTAGTTCACAGCACTTTTCTTTCTATCAGTCTTTTGGATTTTATAAATGTAAAATATCCTTACGAAATAAAATTATTAATTTACTAATTATATTTTCTTAATAACTAAAATTTATTATTAAAAATTTTTGGCCCTCTTGCCGAGAAATTTGGCTTTTATATTTAATTTTAATTGTTAATAAATTCTGGCTTTCTTGCCGAGAATTTATCCGACGGACCGCGTGTAAAATTAATTTTTTGAATTCTGGTCTTCCGGCCGAGAATTTGTAATTTATTTTAATTAACCGGAAATGGCGACTGCCGACGAGTCTCTTAATTACTAATTAATTAATAGATTAATAAATTGTGGCAACCGGCCGACGATTTATTTACCTCTTTGTAATCTTCTTTCCAAACTATCCAACTGCTCGTGGCTTCCCTCGTTTCTCCAGTCCTTCCGCCGATTTCCGCTGACACGTTCTTTTATAATAATTTCCTTTTTTTTCGATTTAATTTTCGCCTCAATTTATAGGTATCTGTGGATGATTCAATACAAGTAAGTAATGATAATTGTAGTGTATCGGCTGCCGGCCGGATACACGAGTTGTTAATTTATTTAAGTTATTGCTTCTAGAAGGTTCCACGGAAAAACTCTCCAGAATAATTATAATTACCTGAATTTTATATACTTGGATGTTCGTCTGACTGCAACGCCGGTCCGTCCAACTGTGTGTGTCTTTCACCTCGTGCACGCACTAATAAAAGTGTCAGTTCGTGACCTTTCGGCAATTATCGGGTGTATCCCCATTTGATTAATTCTAATTGGTTCTGGAGGGCGAGCCTCCGAAATTGGCGCTCCCGGTGACAAGTCGATAAACTAGATCACGGGGTCTATCGGTTATTGGGTCATTGACCAACCGCGGGAAATTTATTCAAATTTAAATTTTAAATTATTGTAATTTATTAAATTTACCCCGTTACAAGTAATTAAAGTTTGAAAGGAAATTTATTTTTTAATTTCAGTGGTCAATTGCTCTGTTTGTACAAATATACGTGTGTAAACACAATATCTAAGGAGACTCGATTAATCGACCCGATTCTTTTTCCAACGGCTATAGAATCTCACAATAGAAAAATCACAAAATTTCGCTCAGAAAATAAAATCCTGGGAAAATGAAATGAAATTGAAAAAATTTTCATTAATATTTTCATTGAATTATTTTTATAAAGAGTTTTTCAATGTGTAAAAAAATATATGATAATTCCAAATGTATGAGTTACTATTATTATTATTATTATTTATTCATTAAGGCCACGAAGTCGAGGCTCCTTGCGGCCCTCCAATGCAATACAAATTTTTTTTTTTTATAAGTGTATAGAATAATATTTAACAAAATATAATTAAAAATTATTAAATGACATTAGCTATAACATCTTATCATAAATTCACTCCAAATACTATTAAAAAACACTCTCTTCACTCAACGTGAACTCATAACAGACTTGACAGAAAGTTTGAAAATTATACTGTGACGTACAGTGTTCAGGTAACCGATTCCATGCTCTGACTGCACTAACTATGAAAGATTCATCATATTTCGTCCTATGACAACTTGGTAATTCAAGATAGTCCTGACGCACATCACCTCTTCGGAGAGGAGGCTCGCAAATACGTAAGACACTGCCAATTAGTGGCTTTTGATTTAAATACAAGGCTTTATAGATGAGGCACGACAAAAAGAAATCTCTTCGAGTCTTAAGTCTTAACCAGTGCAGGTTTGTATAATACGGGGTTACATGCTCATACTTTGATATTTTGAAAATATAGCGAACACAAGCATTTAATTTCCCCTGTAACCTAATTTGCTGTTGACACGTTATATTCATGTAAACTGCCGCTCAATAATCAAAAATAGGAAAGATCAAAGTTGTTACAAGTCTCTTTCTAACTGGCAAGCAGTTTGATGTAATTTATAAATTTCCCTCCATAAAAATATTTTTTAAAATTTTCCATATATGGGGTCCGTGCCCCAGTCTCCTCCTGTGATTTTACCGCAATGGTATAAAATAATTCTTATACAAGAACCCCTGGGATTAATTCCCCATGTCAATGACTTTAAATACAAATCCATAATCTCTATTTAAAAATCTGTAGGCATCCAGCCGAAAATATCATTGAGATCTAAAAAGACCCACGTACCCTAGACCGTGGTACAAAATTTTTTCATCGTTTGAATCCAAAGATCTTGATGGTCAGATCTGATTGGGTAAAAAAAAGTGACTTGTACTTTTCCACATGAGCTGATGAAGTTTGTGACGGAATTTTGTCAGGTGTCATAATCGATGTCAGAGAAATTAAAACCAAAATATTTTTTCAAATCTAAAGGCACCTCTAAATATTCCTACGAAATTCAGTCTATCAGTTATCAGTTGTCATTTAAGCGTTGGCGTATGTCTGCCAGATTGATTACAATCGTCCTCTTAATTACGAGTATTGATCCCGACAGTCACGGCTCGAACCCCATTTCCAGTATTTTTTTTTCCTTCCCTAAGGTCTCAGTAAATCTGCCAGACGAATTTACACTTAAACTCGTCTGCAAAGACGAATAGTAATTAAAGTACTAAAAGAAAATCAATAAATTTCATTCTTAAATTTTTCTACTGTTACTTATATGAAATATTTCCAAGTAATTGCCGTTGCCGTAGCTTAGGACTTACAGCTGATTGCTAATTGAATCGCAATCGTTACAATAAAAGTAAATGATGATTGCATTATTTATTGTCATGGGTAATAAGAGACAATTTCGTGCCATCTGCTGGATGCTGGATGAATCATGAGATGTATTGACTAGGGTTGGTTGGGGTGCGCAACGAAAGCTGCGCTTACTCGGAGCTTGTGATTTTATCCCTACGACTCTGCAGTCTGCAACAAAAAACCCGTGTGTCCACCCGGCAGCATTAAGCTCGCGTTTGATCTCAACTCGTCGTCCTCGTGCTTGAAACTCAGCCACAAAAAAGTTACGCTCTAACGGTCAATGAATATTAATTTCTTCGCTTAATTAAAACCGTCTAATCAATGGAATTATGATGATAATTGATAGTAAAAACATATCATATTAATTGAAAATATGTAATTAGAAACGGCCCGTGCAATGTGAGCTCGTTGATGCAGAGAATTACAATAAATTGAGGAAAAGTAAATAAAGCTATAAGTAGTAAATAAAAACTTTTAAAATGCGTCCGCGTTCGGTAGTGCTTTTATTTTTGTTTTTGAGCGTCAGTGTAATAATTGCGGAATCAAAGCTCCAGCAAGCGGGAACAGTGGACACGAATGACGAAGACGATGACGATGATCATGACGAAGATGACGATGATATTGACAATTCGCGTCCTGAAGTAGACGACGACGGAAGAATTTACAAGAATCCGCGGAACTCACCGTCGGCGATGTGTCCGCGGGATGAAAAACAAGCCGAGGTCTTGGAACAAAAGTGTCTGAGACGATGTTCGACGGACGAGGACTGCAAGAGTAAGAAGAAAAAATGCCGATGTGATGGACCTTGTGGTATGTCCTGCATAAAACCTGATCGTGAATGTCCAGTTCTGCAGCCGGAAATCGAGCATGGCAAGATGACAGTAACAGGAAATTTGTTTGGAGATGATGCTCATTATCAGTGTGATCACAACTACTTCATTGTTGGTCTGGCTGACAGGACTTGTCGAGCCGACGGACGATGGAGCGGCACCACACCGATATGCACCAAAGATCGTAACTCGTTTTGCACAGAGCCCCCGAAAATTAGCAACGCAAAACATTATGCTCCTGTGGATCAAAAGGGCTTCGAATTGAACTCGACCATTCAGTATTTCTGCGACTACGGTTTCGAGACAACGGGCTTTCAAAATGCGATGTGCTTTTTGATGGACGGCAAAGCCAGTTGGTTTGGTCCTGACATCATTTGCAAGCCGGTCAATTGCAAATTGCCGCCAGACATCGCCAATGGTTGGCACGGAGGTAGGCTTCAAAATTGTGACCCATTGTTCTTCCGATCGACAATTCGGTCGCAAACGATTTCTGCTAACAGCTGATTTTTTTCAGGTGAATGCTACACTTACGACTGTCGGATCACTTACCACTGTGTGGATGGATACAAACTCGTCGGCAAGCCGGAAAAAATATGTCTGGCTGACGGAACATGGTCACCAAAAGAAGTTCCTCAATGTCTTCATGTAAGACAATCGCGATCTCTTAATGTTTTAGAAATACAATCAAGGATTTTTTTGTTTCCAGGGAGGTCCTGCCCAGTGTCCGATACCAGAGAACCCTCGCTACGGAAAAGCCATCTATACATCTCACTCGTACAACGCGATCGTCTCGTACGAGTGTATCCATGGGTACATCTTGGTAGGAATGACTACTCGGAAATGCCAAGCGGATAGAAAATGGTCCGATCAAGCACCGATTTGCGAGGAAATAAATTGTGGATCCCCTGGAGTCCTCTACAATGGCTGGATTGAAAACATCGAACACGGTAAGTTAAAATAACAGGCTCTGAAGTAAAAATACTCGACACTAAGTAAACTTGACATTTTAATCGATTCGACCTTTCTTTATTTTATCTCCGTCACTTATTTCGTCTATACCGCTGTCTCTTCTAGACCCTCACGCGTCAGTGAACTCACCTAAAAGCTTCTTCACAATCACCCTGCCAATATTAATCAAGCCCATTTTGACACTTCAATCCCATCCTAAAAGACATCACTTTAAGTTTATAAAAATAAATGATTTTCTGTTCCGAAGGTACTGGATTGGGAGCCAGCATAATTTTCCGATGTAAAGAACACATGAAGCTTGAAGGCAACACGTCATCTGTCTGTGAGAACGACGGTAAATGGCGTTATCCCGTGCCTCACTGCCTAGCTCCCTGTATCATTCCGCAAATAGAAAAAGGTCACATTTCTGTGGACTCCCACGAGGCGGATCACATCAATAATGTCACAGTTGTCGAGCACGGCGAGCGTATTTACGTCCACTGTATCGAGAATTACGAATTTGCTGCTAATAATACTCCAGTGACCTGCAACAATGGCACCTGGACCATTATTCCATCATGCACACCAGCGCGTTGCAAGCAGATGCCCAAGTCACCGAAAAACGGGATGGTGATTGCGCCCAAGATGAATCACGGAATGCGTGCGATCTTCAAGTGCAAGGACGGTTTCAATCTCACTGGAGGTGGTCCAAATAACTCATCCAAACACGTCGAGTGTCATTATGGAACTTGGATCGGTGACATTCCTCACTGTGTTGAAGTTTACTGCGCGTTTCCTGGCTACGTGCCCAACGGGAAAGTTCTGCTTGTGGGCAACATGGGTGTTTACGATTATCGTCCGTACGTGAAGAAAGTTCCCAATAACAAACAAATCATGTACGACTGTGATAAAGGGTTTGTTTTGAATGAAGGACCAACTGGCGCTACGTGCATCGGTGGTCACTGGAGTCCTCGCCAGCTGCCTGCATGTCTTCCTGGTCAACACCCACGAATCCGCTGGAGTCGAAGACGCAGATCTATCGACGCTCTGGAAAAGTCCATCAGTCTCAATACCAACGCGACTTTAAACTTCAAGAAGTTCATCGACTACTTCCGTCGTGTTGGCAAGAAGCTCCTACATCTAGAACTTGAGAAGTCCCAATCTCGCGAGCTTCCAGATGTTGATCCAGTCAAAATAATAAACTTGACCATTGCTGACCGTAGCTCCAGGCGCAAAGACAATTCCAATCGCACTGTCGACAATTTGGTGGTACGGAAGAAACATTATCACAAGAAATCGCGGAACAAGGACGAGAAGATGATTGAGTTTCTCAGGAGTACTTACCGTAAATTAAAACGTATCGATTCTAAGCGATCTTCCAACTCGACAAACAATCATAATATGACTATGCACGATATTCTCAACTTGATGAGCAAAAACTTCTTCCATGTAGACCTAGCAGAAAGTCACCATCCCAATTCCTCGCGTCACGACAATCTGCAAGTCCACAATCAGCGCGAATTCACGAAATTGAAGCGCGAATTCGAAAAAATAATGCGATTCTACAACAAATCATTGCGTTGGAGTGAAAAGCATAACCGCAATGCTAAAAAACATCGAAATAACAGTGAAAACAATGACGAGAGTGATGACAATGGTGATAGTGATAGTGACCAATCAAAATCAAACAAAAAACGCAGCAAGGAAAAATCAAAAAATTATTACCGCGGTTTTTACGAATTTATTAACGGGTACGTTAACGAAAAACTGTCGATACTAGAATCTGCGCAGCAGAACACATCGAATGACTTGTTGTCGACAATCGATTTGGATAAATTGGATTTAAAAAACGGCACGACTTTCACCGTCGGTGAAATTTATGCCTTTTTCAAACATATCATTGAAAATAAATTAAATACCGAGAAAATTGATTACACGAGCGAATCAAAAGCTCCTGGGAATACTGTTGCGAAAAACAAAGTCGAAAATAATCAAACGAAGGGAAATTTGAGCTCAATTGTGGAATTCGTAAGCACGGTACAAACGGCTTTGAGAGTTACCAGCTCGCCGGTACCGACAACATTGCCGAGTACTTCAATCAAAATAGAAGCTATTAATGATATTCCTTTGACGGAAAATACCACCGAGATTGCTAAACACCGAAGCAAACGTATACGGAACGCTGCTGACGTCAAAGAGTCGGATTCTCGTAAGAATCGTAAGCTGCTTTCAATGAGTCCCGATCAGGAGAATTCAAATTACGAGGGTAGAAAATTATTCACCTTAAATGGATTAGACGCACAGCAACAGAGTCGCTCTAAACGTTTTTTACCCCACGCGGAATTAGATAATCAAATAATACTCAAAAATTTATACTTGAACGCTTATGAAGACGAATATCGCGCCAACGTCAGACGCTCTGTTATGACAAATGATACTGGAGATTTGAATTTAAACAGCACGAGACGTCGCAAAGGCAATCTTAGTTTGAGTAAGTGATAGAAATTATATTGTGTGATATTTAAAAAAATCATTTGTTGATTTATTTGTTCATTGGTTTTATTGAAATTATTTATGACATATGTCATAAGGATTTTAGACTGTATACGTATTACATATTTACATATTATATATAAAATTAAATATATATAATATAGTTGATTATCATTATTCCCTTTTCCATCCTTCCATTCGTACACGTTCATTGATGTGTAATCTGTAATCTTTAAAGCTTTTTTCAATAAAAATATAAATCTTTTTTCATATGAGTTTTCTTTCATTTCTTATTTATACTCATGAAATTTTTTAAATAGCGAAATTTTGCACAACTTTTTTTTCGATCCTTTATATTCCCGTATAAAAATAACATATATTTAAAAAGATATGATTAATATCAGATAATATATGTGGCCAATTTAACTATATTTTCTGATATATTTTTTTTTATATTAAAAAATATAATATTCATCATATACGAGTCCGTATATGCTTACCATATATAAAATATATATGTCAATCATATACAAAAAAAATATTTTTATCATACATAAAAATATATATTTCTATCTTATTCGAAAAATATCTTCTGATCATATATGAAAACATATATTTATATTCCCGTATGAAAATAACATATATTTAAAAATATATGATATATATCAGAAAATGTATGTGGCCAATTTAACTATATTTTTTTATATATTTTTTTTTATATCAAAAATATAATATTCATCATATACGAGTCCGTATATGTTTAGCATATATAAAATATATAAGTCAATCATATACAAAAAAAATATTTTTATCATATATGAAAATATATATATTCTTGTCATATACGACAACTATATTTTTATCATACATAAAAATATATATTTTTATCATATACGAAAAATATATTCTGATCTTATATAAAAACATATATTTATATTGTGTACGGAAAAAAAAAGTTTCTTATTCGTATGACCAACTCCAATCAAATTAGATCTAAATTTCAATATTCTCTTTAAATTGCAGTTAAAATTTTCAAAATTAGTTAATTAATTAACTTAATTAATTTGAATTTTTCTAACAGTAGGAAATTTCGATTGGTTCTAATTTCGAATACAATATTAGTATTCTGTGACAAAAAAATTTGTTCTATAAATTTGAATATGAACTTCAAAATTTAAGGCAATTCCGAATTTTGAGTTGATTATTTTTTGAACTTGAAATATATTCAAGACCTGGGTCAAAAAAAAATCAAATTTTACCTTTCTGAGTTAAATGGATACTAAGCAGATCAGAAAAGTCAAATTTGTTATTTATTTTGACCCGGGGAATAAAATGTTCCACTGACTAATTTTTCTCAAATTTTTAAGTAATAATTCGACTCAAAAATTTTGCTGTTTTAAAGAACAAAAAAAAAAAAAGACTTCAAGATCAATTATGAACTTTTTTTGAAAACTATCCGTTTTTTTCAAATTCCAAAAATGATTGGAATCGTCTCAAATTTTGAACAAACTTTTTTTACATGGGTCTATTTGATAAAAATAAATTGTTCAGATTATTTGCACACCCCTAGTGTATATGATGCGATTATTCGAAAAAAAAATTCAAGTAGACAGATAAAATGTTAATCAGCGTAATTCTGAAAGTTGAGATGCTGTCTACCGGCCGTCGAGTGTATCAACTATATCATTAATTGCTTTGAGGAATAATTCAGTACTAAAGCTTCTGAGGCTCAAAATGACTAAAGTATGGGCGTAAATATATACAATGTATAAGGTAAGTATGTATTTAAAGTGTGTGCGTAATGCGTAAAATAAATAGCAGACGATGCATGTAAATGAGATTTCATCTGTAGCAACGCTTGTTAAAACATCACTCGAGAACTGTCACACATTTTACCCTCTTTCATTTTTTATTTTTTATTTTTTTTTCATTTAAAATACAGAGGAGTCGAGCAGAGAATCAACGGAACGTTATTTCAACATGAGCTTTCGCTTAAAGCCTCCGAGTACTTGTTGTCAAGCAGAACAGCCAGTAGCGCATTTGTCATTCTACTCACGGATTAAAGTCCGTCACAAATCCGCGTCCGTACATGCGCTAAACAAAAATATTATTTATTCACAATAATATACGTTTTTTTTTCTACGTATTCATTAATCGCACGTACACAGGCGAACTTGATTGATTAAATTCGATTCAAATCTCATTGATTATTTTTTTTCTTTCGCTCCGTACTCTTTCAAACAAACCCGAGACTTTCAGTTTAATTAACACGTTTGCGGTTCAAACAAACTGAGAAAATAAAAAAAAAGTATAGACTCAATCACCAGTATTCAGTGCACTCTAATTTATTTAGCAGTATTATTCGTTGCCTTCTGTTGAGAAAATTCTATTTACTAATAATACTAATCAATGTGCTAAATATACTTCAGGTTAAACAAACTCCAGTCTCGTTAACTTAATTAGTATCTACAGATAAATATTTTAACTCTATTTTCTCTTGATCTATATTGATTTAAAAGGTATCAGTTTCTACGAATTCGTATTAACGTGAAAATTTCTATAGAAATTTTATGGCAAAGTATGAGGTGGAAAAAATAATTTAGATCTACAAAAGATCTACAGAGATCTGATTTATTCAAAAATTAAAATCTGCTGATATCATTAGAGATCTGAGATCTATTTGGAATTTTAAATCTAAGTAGATCTGAAGTAGTAGATCTACATAGATCTGCAGTGATCTACAATGATCTATAGTGATCTATAGTAGTAGATCTACAGTGATCTACAATGATCTATAGTAATAGATCTACAGCTATCTACAATAGTAGATCTACACAGATTTACAATGATATATAGTAGTAGATCTACAGTGATCTACAATAGTAGATCTACAATGATCTATAGTAATAGATCTACAGTGATCTACAATAATCTATGGTAGTAGATTTATAGAGATCTTTGTTATTAGATCTACATAGATTCACAGTGATCTTCAATAGTAGATCTACATAGATTTACAATGATCGATAATAATAGATCTACAGTGATCTACAATAATCTATGGTAGTAGATCTACAGTGATCCATGTTATTAGATCTACAGTGATCTACAATAGTAAATCGACATAGATCTACAATGATCTATAGTAATAGATCTACAGTGATCTACAATAATATATGGTAGTAGATCTACAGTGATTTATAGTAGATCTACAGTGATTTATAGTAGATCTACAGTGACCTACAATAGTAGATCTACAGTGACCTACAATCGTAGATCTACATAAATCTACAATGATCTATGTAAATCTACATAGATCTACATAGATCTACAATGATCTACGTAGATCTACAATGATCTATGTAGATCTACAATGATCTATGTAGATCTACAATGATCTATGTAGATCTACAATGATCAATGTAGATTTACTATTGTAGGTCAATGTAGATCTACAGTGATCTATAATAGTAGATCAACGTAAATCTACAGTAGTAGATCTACTTAAATTTATAGTAGTAGATCTACATAGATTTATAGTGATCTACACTAGTATAGATTTACAGTGATCTACAGTAGAAGATCTACATAGATCTAAATTATTTTTCCTCTCAGAGCAGCAAAAACTGATTATTTTTCTATTAAAAAATTCTAATCCTCTTTTTAAAAATTTTTATAATTGATACGAAAGAATGTGGGGGTAAAATAGGCACCCAAAATTTTTTTTACAATTATGCATTAAAATTACAAAGTTACCATGGGGTAATTTAGACCACCTACTCTATGAAATTTGTCACAAATAAAATTTAAAAATTCTTTTTACACAAAATAAAAAAAATTTCGCACTATAGAATTCCAAGAATATTCCAAATATTTACTATGTATATAAAGAAAAAGTTTAATTGGTTTGATCAGAGGATAAAAATATATTTTAGCCTATTTTAAGTGCCGCTTTTAAAGTTACGATGAACAAGGTGTTAAATAGATGGTTAAGACGAGATTAGCGACGTGATGTGTAAAGGACAGGTGTGTGAATTAAGAATGAACACAAATTGGTTGAATGAACGGTATTGAGTTGTATCTTGGTCAATGAAAAAAAAAAAAAAAAAACTTATGAATGAATGAATTAAGTCTGTATTAGTTCCAAGTCTTTTAAAATAGTCAATAATAGATAATCTTGCAAGAATTAGCTTCCTGTCCGCATTACTTCAAGGGTTACTTAAATACTGTCACCGAGGATAAGGAATAACAGCGGAAAATATTTTCGACAAGTCCGAGGCGCTGGCCATTGTCATTGGGGTCAATGGGCATCATGGCTACTTGCTGTAAATTTATAATGTACATGAATAATACTCGGCTCTGAATCGTTGAGCACAATGGAGCCTCAGCAGAAAAGAAAAAAAAATAAAAATAGTTAAAGCTAAAGTAAGTCGTCCGTCTTCTGCAAGACAGCCCGGATTTTCCGGAAGCACTTGTGAGTAGTCTTTTACTTGGAGTAAGAGATCTCGTTTCTTAGATTGCCATAAAAGGAGTAAAATAACGTTTGTAGAAGAGTAAAAGAACCAGAAATGAAAAAGATAGCCAGGTGCACTCAAAAGGTTACGGTCTAAGACCCACTAAAAATAACTATTCGCAAAAAAGCTATACCGCCATTGTTGAGTTTACTTATGAACCCTGGAATTACTTAACTTTTTGAATATTTCGAGACAAATTTAATGGATGGTTGGTTTACTGGAGGTGTCAATGTAGAAAAGAGGGCTTATAAAATTATTCAGTAGGATTTTGCCAGAATGCACTTATTCACTTCACGGAAAGAAAATTATGGCAGCGGTTCCCATAATTTTGTGAAATTTTTTCCTATACCATCATAGGAATTACGACCATAAATTATGGGAGCGGTTCCTATTATTATAGGAATGTTTCCCATAATTATAGAAATAGTTCCTATAATTATGGGAATAATACACATAACACTATAGGAATGGTTCCTATAATTATAGGAATGGTTCCTATAATTAATAGGAATACTTTCTATAATATTATAGGAACCATTCCCATAATATTATGGAAATGGTTCCTATAATAGTATGGGAACTATTCCCATAATATTATGGGAATGATTCCCATAATGCAATTGGAATGGTTCCTATACCATTATGGAAATCATTCCTATAATATTATGGGAATGGTTCCCATATTATCATGAAAAAATTAATTTAAAGAAGTGCGGTAATCACTTCTACAATACACATAAATATTATTAAACATAAAAACAAAAATTCAAACATTGAAAAAAAAAATCGTATTTGGCAAAAAAACATTAAAATTTTTAACAAGAATTTTTTGTCAGCACAAAACATTTAAGAAAATTCAAATTTTGGGAAATTTCGACACTATTGTGCAAAAAAAAAATTTAATGATATTATAGGGATGGTTCCCATAACATTATGGGAATAGTTCCCATAATATTATAGGAATAGTTCCTATACCAATATGGGAACCATTCCCATAATAGTATGGGAATGATTCCGATACCATTATGGGAATGGTTCCAATAATGATTTGGGAACCATTACCCATATCATTATGGGAACCATTCCCATAATGGTATGGGAACTATTCTCGTACTATTATGGGGATGGTTCCCATATATTATGGGAACCATTCCTATAGTAGTATAGGTACTATTCCCATACCATTATGGGAACCATTCCCATAATGCATAGCAAAACTTCCCATAATATTCTTTCCGTGTAGGTGGTCTGGGTTCCGAAGCATAGTTCCCGAAGGAATAATTCCCATAATATTATAGGAATAGTTCCAATACCAATATGGGAACCATTCCCATATCATTATGGGAACCATTCCCATAATGGTATGGGAACTATTCTCATACTATTATGGGGATGGTTCCCATAATATATGGGAACCATCCCTATAGTAGTATAGGTACTATTCCCATACCATTATGGGAACCATTCCCATAATGCATAGCAAAACTTCCCATAATATTCTTTCCGTGTAGGTGGTCTGGGTTCCGAAGCATAGTTCCCGAAGGAATAATTCCCATAATATTATAGGAATAGTTCCAATACCAATATGGGAACCATTCCCATATCATTATGGGAACCATTCCCATAATGGTATGGGAACTATTCTCATACTATTATGGGGATGGTTCCCATAATATATGGGAACCATCCCTATAGTAGTATAGGTACTATTCCCATACCATTATGGGAACCATTCCCATAATGCATAGCAAAACTTCCCATAATATTCTTTCCATGTAGGTGGTCTGGGTTCCGAAGCATAGTTCCCGAAGGAATAATTCCCATAATATTATAGGAATAGTTCCAATACCAATATGGGAACCATTCCCATAATGGTATGGGAACTATTCTCATACTATTATGGGGATGGTTCCCATAATATATGGGAACCATCCCTATAGTAGTATAGGTACTATTCCCATACCATTATGGGAACCATTCCCATAATGCATAGCAAAACTTCCCATAATATTCTTTCCGTGTAGGTGGTCTGGGTTCCGAAGCATAGCTTTTACCAGTTTCATGGTTTTTCGCAGTAACGCTACTATTTAAGCTACCTTTTTACCTATACTTTTGTCCGAAACAGGTATTTCCGTTTGCCGCTCTGTAATCAGCCGAGTGTTACACCCATTAACACCGTTCGCCGGCTTTTTAACCTCACGAATTTCAATAACTCTACCTGATGCGAGCGACCGGCAAGAAGCTCCGCTTTTTAATACTTTTACCTTTTATGCAGCCACGAGAATTCGTCTGCTCGAGAGACGCCTGGCAATTCGCGGACTTAATGACCTCTGGCGTAGGCTCTGGATTTGGTGATAAGTGGATCCATTTTGTTCATTTTTGGTCCGATGTTTTGTAAACATCTGAGGACTTTTGGGAAATGGATCCTGGTGATCGTGGGAACAATTGACAGAACTGCAACGAGTGACAATATTTCAGATATCGCTTTTGGAATTCACTTAAGCCAACGCACGAACGAATTAATTATTCAAATCAATGGGCGCTTATAAGAAATTATCTCCCCATTCCAGGATCTTTCCTTTTTGCGGGCATTCTTGTTGGATGTACTGATGAGCCTTAAATGGATTTGAAGCACCCGGTAAATCTGTCGCTTGTGGGACGACCGAGTCTTATATCGAACGTATTTTAAAGGAAACCACTCATCGGCAAGGTGCAGTCACCATATTTGGATAAGACACTTCTCTTCGCTTTCGATAAATCTGTGCGTGTGAATAAATTTTTATGGCACACGTTTTTGTATCCCCAGGCAATTTCATACCATGTGGTTCTGTTTGAAGAAACTCAATCATTGATCAATTAAATTTACCGGCAATTAACATAAATTTAATAAACCACTTAATTGATTGCGTAAAAATTCAATCAGCGTTAATTTAATTTCCTGTATATATTTAAAATCCATATAATAACAATAACAATAAATGATGTTCATGAATGGGGACAATAAATTATAAATGTACATAATAGTTTATAATTTAGATAGAAGATAATCCTTGAGAAATATCTCCCTATTGGTGCACAATAACGATGATAACAATAAAAATGATGTCAAGAAAGGAATCTATAACCCCATGAGACATAGGACACCCAAAAGATATCATCATGAATCACGGGATTTTAAGTTGAATTAAACTCTTCGGGCATTCGGGTTTCAATTCGTAACACACATTGCCGGTGGTCTTTTTTTACACCACAAACCCCTTGCGTTATTATATTATTTACCATCACCGTCACACAACTACGGTCAGGACTAAACACACTTAGTGCCTGCCGCAGCATGCCTTAGTGTCTCACTCACGATAACGCATTGTGAGTGGGATATTTCTCTCGTGTTTCTCATCGTTTCCATCATCAAGGATCTCCCCTATTCTAACCAGCTATTCATTTTTCTCATACTTTATCTTGCTCATTCCTTTCTCTTCTCTCTTTTTGTCCTGGATATAAACATCGTGGACATATACTATACTACTCTTTTAATATTTTTTACCCGGCACTTGAGACGGGCACAGGTGGCACTAAAATAGTTCCACGGGTACATTGTAAGCCTACTATTCAATAGATTATTATTTATTATTATTATTATTATTATTATTATTACTTTTTTTTTAACTCATTACAGATAAACGTGTCTTATTGTTTTGGAATGATTTTATAAGGATTTAAGCCTTGTAAAAAAAGTATCCTCGGTTATGAACTAAGAGTGAGACGAAATGAGGGGAATCGAAAATAGTTTTGATGCCCGAAGGCCACTCGAATGCTTTTTACGGTTCAGCGTGAGATTGGATCCAATTTCTTATGGATGAATAGACCTCGAGAGTGGGAAATAAAAGTTTTATCATTTCAAATAATGGGTTATTATGGAGTTATATTAGTAGTAAGTATTCTGTAATTGGAATCGATAATGTCACCAATTACCCAATTTTTTTTTATGATTATAATTTTTATAAAAAAACCTCAGCTACCAGACTCTGGCGGATGAATAGTTGCCTAACGACTTTCGCGCGTCACGGGGTCCTCATACCCGCGAGTAAAGAATATTACTTGCACCAAATAATAATAACGAGAGTCATGCTGTGAGCCCGGCATGATGTGGATACGGGATGTGTCTCTCGATAGATTACGATACGGCAACACAAATGAACACGATGTCCACCTACTCAGTTCTCACTTCGTTATAACAACACGTGATCCTTTAACCTTTTCAAAATCATAATTCTTCTCATTCAATTCACCGCCAGTCATACTTATAAAAATGAATAAATAAATAAATACATTTTATTGTGTTCATAACAAGCTTCTTTTGTACACATCATGAAGCTAAAGCTTTTTGAACGGTCAATAGACACATTTTCAACCCTTTTTCCCATAAAAACCGAAAAAATCCCGTGACCTTGAATTTCGTAACAAAGAAAACTTTTTTTCTAATTAAGATAATCGATCAGACTTTTTTTCTCGTGTCTGTGGTATCGAGAGACGTCTTTTGGGCGAGAAAAAACAGTTTCAAATTTCAATGGATCCATGCTGAAGGACAAAAGTGTATATAGAGCTAAGGGGACCTCACGTAGTGAACAAGTGTGCAATGGCGACAGGATGGCGCGCGCGTGACACTGCACATTGGCCTGGGCCTGGTCATTGTCCATCGAACGTCCGAAGTACAGAATGTCCCAAGACCAACTGTAGTGGGTAGTAGTAGGCAACCACGAAAAAAATGTATTCAAACATCCGCTGGTCATAATCATGGACCGAGACCTCACGCCGAGATCGAAGAGTTTGTTAAGCTCAGCATTGCAGCCTTCTGAGTCTAAAGTCGTGATCATTCTTCAATGAGGATCCTTTTTACACACTGACTTTTACAATATGTCTTATTTTTTATTTTTTCACCAGTCAACCTAGGTGGCTTTAGTTATTATTTTAGGACCAGCACAAAACTCAGACAAACTTGGTCACGACTCCACTAGACACTCTCGTGAGGATTTATTTTGTTATTATATTACTCTGCTTGTTTTTATTATTCCTGCTGAAATAAACTTGTCCACTCAGTGAATTCGTCAGTGAATAATATTTTCCGGAAATCCTTTTTTCTGAAGAGGGCCAGTATAAAAAAAATAAAATAAACTAAAGTGTATTCACGTGAGAGGCTGAATATATTTTTGTTTATCAAGAAGTATCTTTTCTCCATTGGTAGCAAAGTATGACAAAGATATAAGGAGTATGAATATGCAATTTTGAATGGCCAGTATTGAAGATCTGTGTATTCTAAACAGTTGATATGTCTGTAGTTAACATTCAAGAGCCAGCCAGCACACAATTTACTTGTGTGCCATTGAAATGTCGAAGATGATGAGACTTGGCGCTGGTTGGATTCCATTGGTTTCCTTAACGTACATCCAACTATATAATACACAAGGATGTCTTTTAAAATGACAAGACAACTTGGCGTTGTGCCCGCTGTTGAGAACTCTATGCTCTGTGTGCATTGGACACTGCTGAGTTGTGACAATACCTTGTATTCCCACGCCTCATACTCATTGAACCAGGAATAAGTTCTCACTGAGTGTGACAACAATACTTGCACATCTACAGCTATAACTATACATATCTTCCAGCAAGTGCTGCTGGAGATATTGGAATAACTTTTGGACAACTGTGTAAATCTAATTGTCTAGACGGTTTCCTTTACACAAATTCTTTATGTCAAGAACCCACGATACGTCTTTTTTTATTTTTTATTGTAAATACTTCTTTTGTGTTTATAAACGCGTATAAATATATCGATAAAAATTTTAAAATGGGATGCGCGTGCCGATTGAAGCGTTTAAGGAATAAAATTCCCTGTAGACTTAAAATATTTAACGTTTGCCATTTTTCATGCTGGCTGACTCAAGACCACCTAACAGTAGGATTACTTTTTTTAGTCATTTTTTTAAGAATCAGAGAATGAAAAGATCTTTTTCTCTGGTCAAGGTTATTTAGATGCTTTTAAAAAGATTTTAATAAAGCGGGAGTATTTATAAGATAGTTTTTAGTGATAAAAAAAATAAGAAAGTATAAAACATATTTTTACATTCGCGAATCCTGTTACGTAGGCGTCACCAGGTGGATGAAGAGGCTGTAGATGCTGTAGATGAGGATTTAAAAGTTTTCAGTATATAATAATAATGAAAAAAGATGGGAATAGTTTCGCCTAGGCCTCGACCACCTGTCTCTTAGATCTAAGAATAGAGTCGAGTTGTGGAGAAAGGAATAAAGCAAGAGTTGCGCTGGCAAGATGCCGCTAAGCCAGTAGTAATCTTTACCACTTTAACTACGCCAGCAGACTTACCATCGTCCATATTATATGTACATACTTATATATATGTATATATGAGGAGTAATACAACTCGTTTTGTTCTCTCTGGCGTGCTGATTATGTCTGAGGTCTTTGCGCACGTTTCGCACTTACGAGCTGCGAGTAGACGAGTAATGAGTTAATAATTGACGGTCTTGTCTATATACAATTTTATAATATTCCCTTTTCATGTCGGATAAATTATAATACATTTAATTGAGCCATAAAAAATAACGGAGACTTTTTTTTTAACGCGATGTCACTTTTTACAATGGGAATACTTTCGATGTGGATCGACCCACTTCTCAGGCTATAAAATTTCGGTGATAAACCGAAAAACACGGCTAATGACCGCTGAAGGTGTAAAAAATTAGTACGAGTGTGTAAAACCTTTTTATCAAAGAGTTTCTACCAAAATAATGAAAAATACGAATGACCTTGAATTTTCGTAACAAAGAAAAGTTTTTCTGTAATTAATTTAGGCGGCTGAAATTTTCCAGAGACTTTTTTGGTACCAAGGAGAGACACGTAGTGCAGTCAAAACGTTGAAATAATATTTATGGGCGTGTATGAGAGATAAATTGGTGCGAGGCGTGGAAATGGAAATGTGACATAAGACAAAAACATCGAGTTGTCTTGAGTGACACGCGAGATTGAAGGTAGATATCGTACGTGAGGTAGAGGTACGCGGAGAGGTATATACAGCAAATGAAGACGCCACCCAAGGTGTCAGATGAGACCAGATGGCAGTTGTAGATATGAAACCGTCTCCAACGCATTAGCCATTTTACGGTTCGGTCTGTAGTCTCATCTCAGTGTGTCTGGGTGTGTACGGAATAAGTGCAGCTGAAGATCTTGATGGACTAAAAAATAAATACAAAAACAGATAGAACGATGGAAAAGATTACCACAAGTGGGTGACAATAATACACCACCGTAGCAACAAAAACCAAACGACCACTTTAATTCTCGGTGGTCCGGGTGCTTCAGCTTGGATACAGATATATATTGTGTCAATCTATCTTTCTTCCCTTGCTTAAGCTGCAGATACACTTTCTGATTAAGGCTACACAAGATCGGATTGTGATATCGAGTGTTAAATTATTCATTGAT
Source organism: Microplitis mediator (assembly GCF_029852145.1). Lineage (NCBI taxonomy): Eukaryota > Metazoa > Arthropoda > Insecta > Hymenoptera > Braconidae > Microplitis > Microplitis mediator. The sequence goes on from NC_079977.1 coordinate 2,090,192, forward strand.
TTAAATTCAATTTAAAACTTCCAATTTCGGAAAACGGAGGCGAAAAATACGTTAACTAATCGCTGAATAAATTTGACAAGAAAAACTGCCGCTGTATTAATTAAAACGTTTTTTCGCTCTGTAAAAAAAATATATATACATATATTCTGGAAATATGTTAAGATGTAGGGAAATTCTTTTGTCAAAAAAGTCTGGGGATTTATTATTTTTTTTCTTAAAAGAAATACCGTGAATAATGTGAGCGTAAAGTAGACGTGCAGCTGCTGCACCTTTGGAAAGGTAAAAGGTTTGACGTAGTGCTCGTGCCATAGAGAGTTGGCATGCTCTCGTGTGCTATGCGCCTTACCGTGATTGTTCCAAGAAGAGCACAGAGAGCTGAACCAAGTAGAGCCAGAGTAAAGTGAGCGAACGAGTGCGCGGTTATGTAGTATTATATAGAGAGCGGGGGAGAGAAAGGAGTATTTTCAGTCTCGCTGATGTGAAGTGCACTGAGATAAAAGAAGACCTAATGTAAGAAGACTCCCAGAGAGTAAGATCCGTGAGCATAGCAATTGCAACCGTGTCATGTCGAGCTCACATTATAATCCAGTCGTTTATATCTAGCTGGCAAAAAGAGTAGTAGTATATGAGTTGAGCCTTCAAGGGCCAGTCATATAAAGAGATAATCTTAATAATACATTTTGAATGACATTTTTCATCCTACGAAATCCTCGAGAGGTTGAAAAAATTTTTAACATTCTTTTGAAATTTTTCAAAAGGTTAATTTGTGGTAAGTAATTAGCCAGAGTCCATTAGGGCTCATATGTATGGCTAAAAAAATCTATATATAATGAAAGAATGAAAATAAAATAAAAAGATGGGATGAAGAAGACCTTGGACTACCAGATGGGAACAATGGACTCGATCTCTTGGGGGCAGACTGTGATGTATGCTCAGTCATGAGGGGAAGAGTTTCTTCTCAGCAACGAGATTAAGTCTGATTGCACTCCCGCGCACTCTGCATGCTCATTACAACTACTGTTAAGACTCCTGGCTGCTGGATATGCTACGGCAGTTTATTCAACGAGGAGATTTAGCAAGAGGGCTTCTTAATGCTGCCACGAGAATAAGATACTACATGATAAATTATAATGCATTTTATACTACGCAAGGTTATTTTGTATTTAATCAAACTCGCAGGGACATGCGAAATCTATAATACAATACTATTCCATTAAGTTTTCGTTTTTTACTCATTATTTGCTACTGACATCTTGTCTCCTGCTGTAAACTCACGTGAAAAAAATTTTCACGTCTTAATATTTGTTAGAAAAAAAGTTTTCTTTGTTACGTTTTTCAAGGTCATCATTTAAAATTTTTTTTTTCCAATTATTTTCAATTTTGCTGATTGTTTGTATATTTATATGACGTATTATTGGTTTCTTTATTGTGGAACTGAAGTTGGCATGCAAATACAGCCGGAGGAAGATGAAAAATGATTATTGTAGATTAATATAATTCATAAGATCAAAATCGAATCGTAATCGATAAAAAAAAACGACCATCCCTTATTCAAAAAAGCAATTCCTTCCTGGTCCTAATCCACTCCGGGCAAAAAAAATAATAACCGACGTATAGGTCCAGTTTGCCTTCATTACCATTTGGTAGAATAAAGACTACGTCTGGCCGACATCACATCACAGTACGGGTTCTCTATTATCTCGGCAAGTTTTCGATTGAAATCAGCCGGTGAATTAAACTAAAGAATTGATGATGGAAGCATAGAAATGAGACGATGAGTAACAAGAACAAAAAATATACGTCCATACAGATGAGATATTCCACCGGCTTTAAATCAGTGTCCGTGTGACAATTAAGAGCTGGGTTGTGTGTAAGTGAATACGTATGAGGTACACGCCAAGATTTCCAGTATAGCACACACGTAGAGAGAGTAAAGAAGATCCAAGTGAATCACGCGCACGCCACCTGCCGGAGCGTGACCTCTTAATGTGCACGCTCCAAGATATATACGTGCGGTTGAAGAGAGAACTCGCAGATATGCAGCATCTCCACGCACGATTCGCAGCATCTTCTCGAGTCTCCCATAGCATACCCGGCACACAACTCGTATCCTTTCTTGCTCGAACCCAAACAATTTATCCTTTTCTCCAACCTGCGCAGCATTACACCGAACATCAATTTCATCTTCGTCACACCGCATATACGCTCGGTTCTTTCACTTCCCATCGCCTCTACATACACTATCGTCTATCTGTATCTGTATATCTATATAGATGTGTGCTTTCTCTCTTGTGTGCCTGTACTGATGCCGAAGAACGTAATGACCCTGACAGGCTTACTCCCACTATCTGGTTGCCGTAAACATAAAGGAGAGACCGGGGGCATCATCCTTACCTTGATTCTACACGGCACGAGGCTTTCTGCGCCTTACGTTGCGTGATCACACAGCGGGTTATCGCAAAACTTGACGGGATTATATTCGTAACGGTGTATTATTACTGACTTTTTTTCATTTTTTTTTATGTACAACCAATCGCTGGCTATTAAAATATAAAATATTCCTAGAACGTAATTTAAATATCGTGACAACGTGGCATACTTTTGTTCCCTAATTTAAAAACGTTGTCGATATTCACAAGGATCCAGAAAATGTTTACTAAAATTATCGGTAAATTCGGCCGAAGGATGATTGATGAGTCCAATCAAATTTCCATGTACGCTATCGTGTTATTGATACATCAGGGCTTAATGAGGTCATGCTGATCGATACCATCATCCCGGAGTCCGTCAACGGTATTGACGCACACGGACACTAGCAACATGACTCAATTTACTGTGACATATCCGGGCTCCCTTTTCACAACATGCATCAAACTTACCCCAGATTAAATAGAGCCAAATTAAAGAGCCGCGAAGCAATAGACCGTCAGCGATTGGCTCTTGATCTACAACTTAAACGAGACATTATTCCTCTTATCCAAAGTTTCCCGATCCAAAAGCTGCTCTTCATTCCATTCGACGGATCGTAAACTTTAAAACTATCCGTCTTGAGAATTCTCATCCGTGAATTCCCTGGAAGTCGAGTGAGTATTTGAATGCTAGAACCACTCAGCCGAATTATAAGATTGCGAGTAATTGCCTAGTCGGGTGTTCTCTCCTCGTTGTTCTCAAACTACTAGCATTGTCACCCTTTCCCTCCATGCATGTACTTATACTTAAATACTAGTGTGATTATCACGGTGATTTGAGACGCTTTCGTAACGGATCGCATTAAATATAAGTACACGTTTAATGACAGTAATGACGAATGCAAGAGTGAACGAATTCATTCGGCAGGTGCTGAGTCCCAGTGATTTTAAAAGATTATAATTAAGACTCGTGAATCATTAATTACTTGATGACGATCACAATAATGATGCTGATTGCTGTTGAAAATAATGCGGCAGAAAGTTTTAAAAGCTTTTTTTTTTTATCAGCTTCCAGGGGAATATTGTTGTGCAGTAAAAAAACTCTCGAGATGATTGGCAAGCGTATTTAATACTAATTACTGCGTTGCCAGTTGTCATGACAGGTTGTTAAGTGTCATTGAGATTGCGGCGTTTAACCGAGTATGAGTTCCACACTCTCACATGCACAGATTCTCATGTACACATTTGCAGATTCTTGTGGATTGTATATATAATTATATTACCGAGGTATTGAACGTAATATGCAATGTTACTTTCACGCGCACGCGTTTAAAAGGGTACGCGTGCCTTGGTTTGCCATCAGCTCTTTCATATGTAATGTAATGTACGTTATATACTAAAGGACACCTGCATTTACCGAAGCGCCTACTCTCTACTCTGGGATTTAATGTACTTGGAGTCATTGCATATATCACTGCAATCCCACATGTTGTGGTCTTTCAGATGCCATCTCGCCCGAGTGAGAAAAAATAATGCAAAAAACACAGCAGATATACAAGACACCATGTGTTACGAAATTTATCGTGAGACCGAGTCGTAGATGTTGTTAGTCCTCGGACTCTTACATAAACACAAGTAAAAACACTGGCTGATAAAAGAGGGATAAAAAATATTAATTTTTTAAGAGCGTGAAAATTTTTAATCCAACAGAGTCCTGGTCTAAGTCCTGAGTCCTGATTCAAATATTGTTATTCTTGTGGGCAAAATATGATTGATGTTAGTTATAGAATTAACAGCAAATATATCACAAATGCGTTGGAGATAAAAAAAGAGAATGTATAAAGATGGTCGTTGAATGGCACAACGCTCGGGGCTAAATATTCGGACAGCATTATTCATCTCTCGGAATCCCAGGAGTGACTGTGCGCAAAGCCACGTCTGCAACGTTTATTCGCCTTGGGTGCAGTCTCAAGAGTCTATACAGCCTCGCCACACAAGTATCCACACACGCACACAAACCTTTACTGCAAGCAAATATGTATCAACGCCCCCTTTACTTTTCTTTCTTTATATTCCGAGTAGAACTGACTTCTCCGGTTGAGAAGGCATCAGGAGACGTTGGTTCTTAGGACGCCGCGAGGCCAAAGTGAGTTTAAGTTGAGGTAAAGGCGAATCCCCGAGTACGAGGATCTCTGTAGAGTACATAAGAGTAGGCTGATCAGTATAAGGCAGGTGTTTCTCAGTCACGGCCCCGAGAGATCGTTCTCTCGCGTTTATGCGCGCACGTGCTTTATTACTCGAGTCTTTAGGGCACACCCGGTGACTTTATGTCCGACGCATCCTCGTCTCGTCAATCAACAGCGAGTCTTGCTCCTCTGTCTCATGAGACCTCGGTTATGTGGCGTGTACTCACGATTTTGCAGTGGCTCGAAGGACCAACGCCGAGTTATTCCGTATGGGGCGTGGGCCCCCGAGGTCGTGGCCCCCCTCGAGCAGGTGTCTGATACTTGTATGTACTTACACTTAACTTCGCCAAACAGTTATTCCAATCTGTGGGCCGGTCGGTCGATCAACTAAATATTAGCTATTAGCTATCTAGCCGATGTTGTTGTGTTGGCTATTGTTGATGATGATGCTCAAGATTATGATGGATTACCGGGGCCGGGAGTTATTAGAAGGAGGTGACTAGAGCAGTGATTAGTTTGACTGACTAGTCTTATGACAAATGAGTATCCCGAACTCTTTTGACGCTTCGGGCGTTCAGAACTAAAACCTTACTTATTATTCTGTTCCTCTTGATGTAGATAATCAAGTGTGTTGATTAAAGTGGATGTGGGTTGATCGATGGTACTAGAAAATGATACCAGTTTGGATTTGCATCTGGGTACAGAAAGCATTTAGGCCAAAAACCGTCCGAATACTCGAGACAAACAGCAAAAAAATATTAGCCAGAGCGATAAAAGTTTATTCGATCCATCGATCACCTTCATCGTTGGATTCTTTCAGCTGCAATTCATTATCAACTTCACCCACTACCACCACAAGCTTATATACTGACTTTTACTGGATGTAGAATGGGCAAAGCCGGCACTTAAACTTTCAGACGTCTCGCTGACCATCACTCTCGAAACCCCAAAGTCATTTGTACTTCTGTAACGATTTGGGTTTTTGTTCACCACAACAACAGGGACCGCGCATTATTTGATCATTTGGTCATTTGATTGGTAAACCACCTGAAGGCTAAAAAATCACCTACTCGCCTTAGCTTTAATTTTTTTTCAGCTCAACAGCTCAACAAAAATTAAATGCACATTTAAATTCAAGCTTACCATATATTTTAGTTTGTCATTCCTCTGAATTACACACTAAGGACCAGCAGGAGCAGAAGCAGAAGCAAAAGAAAAATAAATTGCTCTGAGAATTTAATGCCTTAGATGCTGCTGTTGCTGTTGGATCCAAGTGGATGTTTGATACTTAATGGATCGTGATACACCAAATGACTCGGTCTTGATAGCCAGCAAGCTCTTGGGATCTCGAAGCTCGAATCTCGGTCTCAACACTTTACTTGGAGACTTTGATATGATGCAATGATCGTTTCTGGTTGATACCGAGCACAGGTTGGTGTTGATCGCAAGCTGTAGTTACTGCGAGACACCGCATGACGTCTGTACCCAGTTGGCGCATGTAAAGACGCTTATCCACCAGATGATCTCCAGCTAATAAAAACAGCCATACTACTGCTCAGTATCGTTCGGACAATTCACCATGCAGTTCCATCTCGCTTTAAGTAGAGACATTCAAAGTGAAACTCGTTAATGAGCTTGAATGTTGCCGACAATTCCAATCTTCGCCACTTTGTTCTCTTATACCACGGCATCAGTAACGCAACAGAAACAAAATAAATTAGCTAATCAATATTCATACAACTTGTTTGCTCCTTGTAATATAAGCGGTTATTGGAATTCCCGTGAGTTATATATTGGATCCATGACCTCGTCCAAACTTGACTCGGTTGTTTATATTGAGTTTCGCCGACCTACTGCTTGCTTATTGTTCTTTGCCAGAAGCTGCACTAGACTTTAACCCAAAGTACTTCGCTTTGAAGTTCCCCCATCACTATACCGCGCTATCAAAGCGGTTTCTGGCTGCCAGATAATGGGCTCTAGTCTCCATCAGCCAGTAATGGAACATTGCAACCAAAAATACTGTCTGATATTTCCAATGCTGCTGAGATCTAAACAAATAAAAACTAAAAAACCTATTTGTGATTTTTAAAAGCTTGTTTAGGCTAAAAGACAAAGACCGCGCATGGCAGGTGGATTTTTACCAAACGGTAACACGCGCAATTTGCTCTGGACCATCATCAAACATGCCAGGTAGGACTTTTTTTACTTTTTAAAACCGAAAATCCCGGGTATAATAGTCCGGTCGTCTTTTGTTCATCGCTCATCGTTCTTCGCGCTGACCTTTGGACTGTCATAATGGCGATCGTATAACCGGAAATGAGAGCTGAGAGTTTGGGGTGCAATTTGTAATTGTAGTTTTGTTTTTTTTGTTTGTTTTTTTCGGTCCACTGGAGATCACTGTTGCCAGATACAATTCTTTGAAGCAGCCTTATTTATTTTTAGATACCGGTTCTGTCGACGTAATATAGCTGGCGAAATTGGAAGGACATCAGTTACAATGGCGATGTCAAGTGGACGAGATGATAGGATTTTTTTAAACAAAATTAATGATAGCATTATCACAGTTGGTGGTACATCACAAAATCAATCTTATATAAGCCTTTATACCTCACATTCTCAGATGCTGGGCGATACAATATATATATATACATATATATAGATATATAAATTGCTGAAGGTGTTTTCTGATTGCAGAAGCGCCGCAATTATATCGATGCCGGACAGGAAATTGGCTTCGAATATATATATGAATACCAGAATTATTTACAATAAACCCGCATGAAAATACAATATATATGATAAATATATATGGAAAAATGTATAATCAATATGGGACCATATAAGTGGCCAAAAACGATATATATTTTCTTATATATAATATAGTAAGTTTTAATATAACTAATTATATACGTAAGTTTATAAGTTATTACATGTATTATATATATTTATAATCATATGTGTAAACTTATAAGTCAGCACATATATGTATTACATATATTGATAATTATATATGTAAATTTGTAAGCTAGCACACATTTATATATATATTCTGAACACATATATGGGGAGACTTATATGATTCTATACATCGAAAAATATTCAAAAATTATAAGTTTTCAAATATATAAATAATATATTGAAGTTATACGGAAATATATGAAATTATACAAGAGAAAATATATATAGAAATATAATAAAATCGGCCAAAATCTATATATAGTTCTATATAAGATTTCATGTATTGTCACATATATATATCTGTAACATACATTTTTTAATATATGTTTACCATATGATATTTCCATGCGAGTTAAAACTCCGGACTCCTTATAAGAAGTGATTTTTTTTTCAACTCCAGACTTTTCACATCGCATTGAAAAATATAAAGACGCGAATTCAAAAGTTCTGCAGAATACCTCAAGTTAAAAATGAACTATTTTTGATAGAAATACATCTCAATACACAGCTTTAATGACTCGTATTCGTGGAACGAGTTCTTGCACAATGATACCGAACAATCCCAGCTGGGCAAGATCAAGTCCAGATCAACAATACGAGAGGCAAAACCGGGAATCGAATCTATTGAATCGTCAAAAGGATTGTGCGGTTTATTCGTACGTAATATCTGTTAAAGTTGTCCGTCATAATAATAATATTTCTCATCGTTAATCGTAATGATTCTCATCGGCAACACAAAGCAATAAAAGAAACAGCACAAGTATCAAAATAAAGAATGGGCATGCGTTGAAAAGAGAACTGGAAGGCTTTTGAGATGAGTCTATCATTTTAACGAGCATCATGCTTTGTGTAGTGTTTCGTCCTATTAGCAACTGTCCGGTTTGTACGATTGATGATATATGTGTCCGAACATCAGGTTCAAAGGAACGGAAAACTATCATCAGTGTATCGTTAAATCATAATTACTCGAAGAAATTTATTTTTACGGATCGAAAAACAATTTCCGTCACTTTTAGTGTAAAGTTCTTTACAAATCTGTCATAATCGTCCTCTAATATACGTAATTATAGTTTTACAATTACACTATTTTTGACAGTTTATCTGCAGCCTCTAATTACGACCGAGCCGAGCTACTCGAGTAGTTCAAATTTTGGTTCCAATATAATTTTTAACCAACGGTTACCAAAACGATTTTTTCTGTCGGTCGTTTTTTAAACTGCCGACGTGATTGCTTTACATCTTGGGGGTGGAGCAGTCTGGGATTTCGAGGATCCATTTCCAAAAATTACGCGTCCGGGTGCCATATGCTCAATGATTTTGCAAAACCTCCCGTTACTTTTAACGAACGATTATCACCGCGCGCGTGAACTTTAGCGCGTAAAAAAAAAGTATCGCCCGGATCCCAAGGGCGGCGATCGGCAAACCGCAAGATTTTTAAAACCGCCCAGAAAAAATAAAAACGTACAGTCATTTTTCATCATTAAGAATTTACGCCCAAATTAAAATTTGGTTATGGCGAAAAAATAAATGGGTGTCGATAAAGTTTGAATTATTGCTAATTATAATAAAAAATATATATGATAGAATTGGAAATTTCCCACATAAAAATATCATAGATGGTAAAAATATATGTTACAGATATAAATATATATGTGACGATACATGAAATGTTATATAGAACTATATATAGATTTTTGCCGATTTTATTATATTTCTACATATGTTTTTTCTGATATGATTTCATATATTTTCGTATAATTTCAATATATTATTTATATATATGGAAACAAATAAGAATACATATATAATTCATCATTATATAGCACGATATATGTACCATGTATTTAACTTTATATATTTTTGTATATTTTTCGATATATAGAACCATATAAGTCTCCTCATATATGTAAGAATAAATAAAATCTATTCTTTTCTGTCTTCCTCTCTTTGTTGTAAGATTCAAACATTAATGTCATACACTGTAAAAAGAGCGGTGTTAAAAATGGACTCATTTTAACTCCGCCCGGTGTTAAAATAAAATTACACCGGTGTAGGAGGAGTAATTCACCGGTGTTAAAAATACCGGTGTTAAATCGGGGTAACCGGTGTAAAAGCGGAGTAATACAGGTGTAAAAGCAGGATAAACTGCGTCCGCTTGGAGTATTAACTTTAAAGATTATAAAACACAAAAAATGTCAGTTCTTTATCTACACCGGCGGCGGCGTTATTTTAACACCGGTCTAGAATATTTACACCGGCAGCGGCGTTATTTTAACACCGGAGATTTTTTTTTAACACCGGTACAGAATATTTACACCGGCGGCGGCGTTATTTTCACACCGCTTTCGGTGTTGAAGTTTAACACCGCTGATTTTAACACCTACACCGCTTGGACTTATCCCGGTGATTTTTTACAGTGTAGATAAATTTATATTTAATAGGAATAACTTCTTTATGAGAAATATTATTATTTTAATGAATAATTTATTCAAGTATGTATTAATAATTAACACATAATATATTATGCTTTTAATTTATAAAATTTTTTAGTAACTCACTAATTAATAATTTCATAAAATGCATAGTAAAAACATTTAATTATTTAATAGTTACAGTGTCATAGTTTTTATGGGAATATTTTATATTTCGGTAGAATATAAAATATTATTTCGTGGTAAGTCACGTGACATGTAAGTCATGTGACAGTTTGTGACTCAGTGAAAATATATTAATGTAAAATGGAAAATCTATTTCTTTAACTTCATTTGCGTGAAAGTTTTCATTTCCAGCAGCTTACAATTTTTGAAAATTATTTCGCGTGAATATAAATTTCAAAATATAAAAGACGTAACCTCACTATGCATCAATAATTTTTTCCGCGAATTTTTACTACGATTTCATTCTGGATGTTCCAAAACTCCTTTGGAAATTCACTCAAAATTTTTTACAGAAGTAATTGTCAGAAATATATATATATATATATTTCTCATATTAATTCATCCCAAAGAAACCGGAGCAAACATGAGTTAAATTTCACCCGAATCCTCGGATCCTAAATCTTTGGGTCACAAAAAACGTACAGCAAAAAGGTCTTACACACGTGGCTTAGCACTGGTAGTTAAATGAAGGTATTGACAGCGCCGGAAGTAGGCGGAACTGCAGCCTGCGCGGTACATTGTAAGGAAAACGTATTTTTTTTTCCTTTTTCCAAGATAAAGACCCAGGGACTATTTCCCAAATGCCCTTTCTATGGCATAAAAAAGTGCTCTGTATAAGCAGAGACGGGTAGTTGGTAAATGAGTTCAAAAAAGACATTCGATATCCGTAATTCCACATTGAGTGTCTGTGATCATCATAACGCTTGAGAAAATTCACGAAAGCACTTGAAGTGTAGGTGAGCTGAAGATGGAAAAGAAATTCAATGAGACATTGGGCTACTAGAGTTTTATTTTTAGAGTTGAGTGAATGCCGTGACGCAAGCGACGTAAGCAGAAAATCGAGAGCAATTTCGTTCGAGTATTTCATTTTTTTTTTCCACTGACGAACTCGACGTTCAAATTTTCCATTTGAATATTTAGAGCCACTTTATAATGTAAATATACGCACCCATTTTTTTTTTTGAATGTTGTGACTCTTTCCGTTGGAAAAAGATATTTACCATCTCGCTGAAGAATTGAATCTATCGAAAAGACGTTCAATCGAGAATTCAATGACTTGACAATCGGGAAAAGCGGAGCCATGGGTTTTTTTATCAGTTTCGAGAATTGTCACTCGAAACTTAACAGCTTCTGTTAACATCTGCCTTTTCTACTGTGGCACGTGTTCGAAAGATTTTTCTATCCGAAAAATTAATCTCCAATGACAAGCGTTAAGAAACAGAGCCCATAAATTAGCCGAGGGAAAGCTAATTAAAACTGAGGCCTAACTGAAAAAAAATAAATACCCTCTATTTACATGATTCCTAAAGTTTTAATGCCAGATAAGCAGGATCGAGTCTCAATGACATCAGCAAACAAACGGGAACCAAAAATCTATTTATTTACAATATGTATCAACTTCCCGCATGGAAAAGCTATATAGGGGAGGGTGGGGCAGAGCGGCCCCCCTGAAATTTTGATCAAAAAAAAAATTTTTTTTTTTTCGACTAATTACTATAAATCCGATATGTTTGCGCATTTTTACCCCTACGCATGACATTTGGGGCAAAATGGACAAGCCCAAAATTTTGAAAAAGTGATTTTTTCATATTTTTACCGTCAAATTAAAAAAAAATTATTATAATTCCACATTTCTAGCCCTACGCATAACACCTGGGGCAAAATGGACCAGCCGAAACTTCCGAAAAAATTATTTTTTCATATTTTTCGACCGTTTCTCTATGTAAGAGGCAAATTTAGTCACTAAAAATTTATAAAAATTAAATTTTTTTTTTTAGTTGATAAATTTTTGAAATAAAGTAAAATTATAGAATTGATTTTTTTTTTTTTTAAATAACAATTAGTAATTAAGGTAATCGAGAGTGAACGATTTTTTACGCTTTAAAAAATTTTTTTCGAGTAATATAAAACCAAAAATAGTTGTAAAGAGAAAGAAATACATTCTTAATGATGAAAACAATTTAAAAAAAAAAAAAAAAAAAAAAAAAATTTTTTTTATCACTTTTTGAAGGGGGGCCACTCTGCCCCACAAAAAAAAAAAAATTTTTTTCAGAATTTTGGCAAAATGTCCATAAATTTGTTCGAAATAGGACAAAAGTAAAGTGATCCTATGGTTGAAAGCCACAAAAAATAATAATTGGCTTAGGGGGGCCGCTCTGCCCCACCCTCCCCTATTGTTAAAAGTATATAAAAAAATATATGGTGAATATGTGATAAATATATAGCGGCAAAAATATCTATATTGAAAAATATATGTTTTTTACATATATTGGATTATATATTTATCATAATATATTTACTTGTATATAATGTTTTGTATTTTTCTATATATATTATCTCATATAATGCTCAATATATTCTTATCATATATGGATAGTATATATATATAATTTATAAGTATAATATAATAAACTTGATATATATATCCATATATTTTGACTCATATAATTAGTGGTATATGGTCTCTATATAATTGATTATATATGAAAGAATTTATATGATTAAATATATGGTTCGCGGTATATTGGAATTATATTTTTCCAGTATATCAAAACTTATATTTTTCGCAATATATTTAAAATTTTATTTTTTAATATACTTTTTCAATTTCTACACAATTCCACAAAAAAAAGTCAAATTTATTATTTTTTCTCCTTCTTTTCATTGACCTTATATTTACTGGCAATAACCTAAGAAAAGTAAAAAAAGTGTCATATATTTTACAATATATTGGAAACCATATATTTTGCAATACATTGGAAAACATATATAAAAAATAGAAAAAATACTATATATTAATTAACCCGTCAGCACTCCCGTTATGAGCATTTTGCTCACGCTCGATTTTAAACATGAATAACTTTTTTTTTTCAAATGGAACGAATAGTTGAAATTTTTTCTATCTTTGAATAGTTTTATCTATTTTCAGATTCCGCTTGAACAAAATTTGTTCGGTTGTCATAGAAATTATAAAAAAAATTTTTTTTATGCTCCTCAAAAAATGTGAGCATTTTCCTCATCACGGGCGTAAAGGCGTAAGTAAAAAAATTCTACGTTCGGTTACTCTCGTGACTGCTCGTCTACCTTCGGCACTCTGCGAAGTTATTCGGTTGAATTCATTAAAGTTTAAATTACGTTTATTAATCGTCAATAAATTACAATTATCATTTATTTATTATTTATTATTCTTATAATACATAGAGTGATTAATTTATGAAAAATATTTTCTTGCTTAAAATTTGAAAAAATTTGTTTGATGCCTAGGCGTTAAGCGTGAGCAAAACTCTCATCACGGGCGTAAAGTATACCGAAAAGCTGACGGGAGTGCTGACGGGTTAATATACTACTTTCAATATAATATATCAATATAAAAAAGATATATTAAAATATATATGTAAAACATACATAAAAAGTCATATATTGATAAATATATTGATAATATATTCTAGCAATATATTTTTTTTCAATATATTATCATATATTAATACGGCAAAAATATAAATATTATTTTATATATTGTACAATATATCATATTATAATATTCATATATTCTATCATATATGTTTTCACATATAAAGTTTTTTCATGCGGGTTATCACCGGAAGTCGACCAGATAATCTGGTAGTTTTACGAAACAGTACGAAAAGTGCATTTCTTTCATGGTTCGGAAAAAAGTAGGCCCGGATGGACGGAATTTTAAAAAAAGCGACATGCAAAAAAAATCATCTCGAATGCCTGCATTGAAAAGATCTGTTTGTAATTTGAATAGAGAACTAGGCTCCATTCGTCTGCCGTCTATGCGTCAATCGAGAGATTTTCACTTGAATCCTAAACAAACAAACAGCCACACGACCATTTCCCCCTCTCGGTCGCAAGGGATCGCTCGCACATGAGAACCCTGGAGACTGGGAAGGGGGACAGGGGGAACAGTAGGATTTACGGTCTGTCTGTATTTCTGTTTCTGGTTCTAGTTTGCCTAAGTCTGGTTCTGTAATTTTGGATCCCAATATTCTATAGTCGTATACATATGCATAGACAGCATCCAGATCAGCTCTTGAACAAACAGGGCGCAACAATAGCCATCATTGTATTGAAAAATAGTGTAGGAGGAAGGCTCTGTGCCCAAAATAGACAAGACATTACTATTTCATTTTAAATTTTTTAACGTCTCTCTTCATTTGTGTGAGAGCGTGTTTGTTGTGTTGTAAAAAGGATGAATTGAAGAAAGTAAAAGGCCCTACCCTGCCCTGCCCTGCCTAGTCTAGTCTGCATCAGTGATCACAGCATCAATGCTCGCCTTCTTTTACATTACAAGTTCATTCTCTACTGTTATGTCACGTACAAGTGACAAAACGGAAGCCTTAATTCCAGCAACGTCCTAATACGAACCCACGCATCGTTACAAACAACTCTCAGGCTTTTGATTGATTGCAATCCAGTTGATCAATTTGGTGATACTCAGCAGCAACTGTAGATCTTCCGTCTCTTTTTTAGGACAGCCAATTTGTGATCAAGTGTCAATGTCACGTTAAAGAAAGTCCGGCTTTAAGTATGAGTCTGTCATCCTGACAGGGATTTTTATTGGGCCAAAAAAGTGTGATACCGGAATTCAAAAGTTGATGGACATTATTGGTTATTACTCTTGTCAGAATTGAAGCAATTTGATCTCACCGAGAAAGGATTGCCGGCTTTCTATAAAAGGAACTGCAATTTATCCGGCAGGTATTGGGGAGAGCCTTAATTGAAGACTGGTACTCTCTAAACATGAATTAGTGGAAATGTCATTGATTACATTAGTGAAGCAGTATTCACTTCATAATCAGTGTATTTAAATAACGAATTAGTGAAATCTCACTAATAAATTTAGTACTATAATTTTCACTAGCAAATTAGTGATTTTCACTACTGAACTAGCGATATTTTCATAATTTCTACAAGTCAAACTGTTATTCACTTCTTAATTTATGAATTTCACAATTTCACTAGTAACTTTAACTAGCAAATAATTAAACATTTTACTAGATATAAATATAATTAATAATTATGGTACTATTTTTAAAAATTTTAATAAAAAACTTTCAAAATAAAAAAAAATAGAAGTACAGAACAATAATATATTTATATGAAGAGTACGTCAATCATAACATCACGGATTTTTTATTTCTTCATCAGTTATTGTTTGGTATCATAACGAATATACTATTTACACTCACGCGATCACATGCGTAGGTCAGCGCAGTGGATAGCATCAAAGACTTTGAATCGAAAGGATGCAGGTTCGAGCCCAGCAGTCACCGGGATTTTTTCATCAATCAAAATCATGTATACTTCCTCTAAGTAATGATTCTAATACATTAATCACATTCCGGATCTAATTACAAGTGTCTTATATTTTTTTTCGCAATATAATATTTTTTTTCACCGATGAAATCAGTGGATTCCCATATTCACTTTTTAATTTAGTGGATTCTCATATTCACTTATAAAATCAGTGAATTCCAATATTCACATATTCATTTAGTGAATATTCACTAATTCTGCGTGGTACGATTGTAGCATTGACAATTAGTGAATATTCACTTATCGAATCAGTGAATTCCAATATTCACATATTCATTTAGTGAATATTCACTAATTCTGCGTGGTACGATTGTAGCATTGACAATTAGTGAATATTCACTTATCAAATCAGTGAATTCCAATATTCACATATTCATTTAGTGAATATTCACTAATTCTGCGTGGTACGATTGTAGCATTGACAATTAGTGAATATTCACTTATCGAATCAGTGAATTCCAATATTCACATATTCATTTAGTGAATATTCACTAATTCTGCGTGGTACGATTGTAGCATTGACAATTAGTGAATATTCACTTATCAAATCAGTGAATTCCAATATTCACATATTCATTTAGTGAATATTCACTAATTCTGCGTGGTACGATTGTAGCATTGACAATTAGTGAATATTCACTTGAAATTAGTGAAAAATCACTAATTCATGTTTAGAGAGTATTGTGCCACGGTAGCAATCGGAGTCTCTTGTTTGGGCTGCTATTTATAAACTAAAACGAACCGGAAGTTGGTCTGCAATAGTATGATGGATAAAGAGAAACAAAGTCCTTTATGTCCAAATGTTTGTAGCTCTGTAGCAGCGAGCATTCAGGTGTAATGGTCAGTTGAAGATGCTCGTGATTGTCCAGTACCGGATGAATTGATTCATGTTACAGACTACCCGCTGGGCTTCCTTGTCCAGTATTCAGTCATAACTAAATGGCTACACGATAAATAACGTCTTCGTGGCTTATGGTAATATTTAACTGACGTTTAAAATGAAAAATCAATTTGCTGTGGGATTGAACCTATTGATTTAAAATACTGGTTAAAGTGGGCAAACTGTTAAATCTTTAAATCCTAAATCAACTGAGAGCTGAAATGGTTGAAAAAAGAGCGCAAGCAAACCGTCCATGACAACGTGCACAACCTGGCGAAAGTTAAATATTAGGCAAACAAACAGACGGGATTTTTTATTCCACTTGTGGATGCTCATCTCTAATAGCTGCGTTCTCTAGGGTGGTCCAGCCCGAGTCTTTTTTCGTAGCCCCATTTGTCGAGGGAAACTTTACTCTGGCTCTACTTGATACGGAAATTCGATTTACAATCGCATCCCGCATGAAAAAACTTTATATGTGAAAACATATATGATAGAATATATGAATATTATAATGTGATATATTGTACAATATATAAAATAATATTTATATTTTTGCCGTATTAATATATGATAATATATTGAAAAAAAATATATTGCTAGAATCCATTATCAATATATTTATCAATATATGACTTTTTATGTATGTTTTACATATATATTTTAATATATTTTTTTTATATTGATATATTATATTAAAAGTAGTATATTAATTAATGTATAGTATTTTTTATATTTTTTATATATGTTTTCCAATATATTGCAAAATATATGGTTTCCAATATATTGTAAAATATATGTCACTTTTTTTACGTTTCTTAGGTTATTGCCAGTAAATATAAGGTCAATGAAAAGAAGGAGAAAAAATAATAAATTTGACTTTTTTTTGTGGAATTGTGTAGAAATTGAAAAAGTATATTAAAAAATAAAATTTTCAATATATTACGAAAAATATAAGTTTTGATATACTGGAAAAATATAATTCCAATATACCGCGAACCATATATTTAATCATATAAATTCTTTCATATATAATCAATTATATAGAGACCATATACCACTAATTATATGAGTCAAAATATATGGATATATATATCAAGTTTATTATATTATACTTATAAATTATATATATACTATCCATATATGATAAGAATATATTGAGCATTATATGAGATAATATATATAAAAAAATACAAAACATTATATACAAGTAAATATATTATGATAAATATATAATCCAATATATGTAAAAAACATATATTTTTCAATATAGATATTTTTGCCGCTATATATTTATCACATATTCACCATATATTTTTTTATATATTTTTAACGATATATAGCTTTTCCATGCGTGATAGCAGTCAGACCTAACCTACAATTTTTGTTATTCGTATCATTGTTTAAATTTTTCGCGGGCTTATTATAAAAAACCAGCAGATGTTTTTCTAAATTCACTTTTTCTGAAGGGAAAAAAAATTTACTGATGATAGCTGAGTGATAAATTAGATCGTGGGAGTCAAATGAAAATTCGAGGTGGCCCGGATTGTAACCAGACCTAAAATCCGATGTTTTTAGTAAAAAAAAAAAAAGATGGTTTATAATATTATTCTAGGGCAACTATATGCACTTGTGTGCCTGCGGGGTAGTTGTCTAGTGAAAACATCCGTCTATAAATTTAAAAACTACCATGGGACTAAAATAACAAAATATTTGTACAGATGAGGATGAGCCGGAAACCCTTTTACTCTATTTGGTCGAATATGTATAAAATTAGTTTAAATTAACCATAAAATATATATTTGTGTATTTACACTAGCGGAAGCTGCAAAAATTATGGCCACTGTGGATACAGGTGCCCAAAATAAAAGTATATTTTTTTTAAAATTTCTCAAAATGTTTTATCGTTATTCAAATTAGTTAATTTATCAATATGCTGATCCAAACTAAACAACGCCTTCTTCTAATCGGTCAATCAGTAAAAAGTTTTAAAAAATTAAAACCGGAGTATTGAGTAAGAAAAAGTAAAAAAATTAGACGAAGAGGAATGAAGAGAGTTGAGAACAAACTGAAACGAAAGTCGGTCGGTTCCGCCCTCACACTCCACCCATCCATCTCGCGGAGAATATTTTCGGGCAGTTAGCTCGCTCTTTTATTTAACGTTTTTTTTTTTTAACCTCAAAGATTTATCACACATCGGTAAAGCTCGTTATGCTGCCCATAGACTCGTTCTCTCGCTCACTTGCTCACTCCCTTTCTTTTTTAGTACTCGGATGCACGAGTTGTGATCTCTGATCATGTATTTCTGTTTTTATGGACCATGATAATTAAGAGAAAGCATGAATAATAAAAATCGTATTTTTAAATAAATTTATAACGTTAAATTTTAATGGCATTCTTACAACTGACGTTAATTATTTTTTTATTTAAACGTATTTATTATTCGTTATTTAAATTCAATTCCGTTTGTTCGTAAGCTGACGTATAAATGATTCCTTTTATTTTATTTTATTAACTTTAAGCCTTTGAAAATTCAGTGGATTTTTTTTTTTTTTTTTTTTTGAGATCAACCCTATGATTACGAGCGATCTATCAAACTTTCTGTCGACACCTTTTTGTGGTGAAAAAAATTAAGTGTGATAATAAAATGACTAAATCTAAATTTCGATCCAAATTGCCCGTTTTATAAAAATTTTTAGATCCGTTTACGTTAATAATAATAATCAGTCTATCTCGGATGTTTTTAATCCAAAAAGGGATCTGTTGATTTACAGAAGCCTGAAATTTAATACTTTTTTTTTGTTGTTGTTTTAGTTTAAATATTTTTGCTAAGCTGAGTTCTAAAAAAATTATTTGCTTATATATTTTCTCATATTTCAAGGCTTAAATGTATACACGAACAGCTGACGTGAAAAAAGTAGAAAAAAAATTTTTGAAATGGTCAAAATTCTGGATTATCGAAATTAGGACCAAAACCGAAATTAGGTTATTTTAAAATGTTTGTTATTTTCTTTTAATCAAAACGTTATAAAAATCTTAAGAATAAGCAATTTTGAAAATTTTTATTATGATCATTTTTGACAAAATCTCGACATGTAGAAATTTCGTTGCTCGAAATTCGGATAAAAACAAAAATCAGGTTATTGTTAAAAATTTTACATTCTTTTACCGAGAGATCAGAAAAAAATTTTAGAAATAAGAAGTTTTCAAAATTTTGATAAAATTTCAGTCAAAATTTCGAGGAACAAAATTTTGATATAAATGAAAAATTGTTATTTAAAAAATTTTATATTTTTTCTGAGTAAAAGTCCAGAAAAACATTTTAAGAACTAGCAATTTTGAGAATTTTTATCATGATTATTTTTGTCAAAATTTCGACGTCGAAATTTCGTTCCTCGAAATTTAGATAAAAACAAAAATCAGGTTATTGTTAAAAATTTTACATTTTTTTAGCGAGAGATCAGAAAAAATTTTAAGAGTAAGCAATTTTCAAAATTTTGATAAAATCTCGATGTCAAAATTTCGAAGAACGAAATTTTGATAATAATGAAAAATTGTCTATTTAAAAATTTTATATTTATTCTTAACAAAAGTCCAGAAAAAAATTTTAAGCATAAGCAATTTTGAAAATTTTTATCATGATCATTTTTGTCAAAATCTCGACAAGTCGAAATTTCGTTTCACGAAATTTGGATAAAAACAAAAATTAGGTTGTTGTTACAAATTTTTCATTCCTTTAGGGAGATCAGAAAAAAATTTTAGAAATACGCATTTTCAAAATTTTGATGTCAAAATTTCGTTACTCGAAATTTTGATAGGAATGAAAACTTGTCTATTTAAAAAAATTTTAAATTTTTCTCCGTGGGAGATTAGAAAAAAAAATCCATCAATATTCAAATTTTTTTTAAAAATATAAAAAAATATCGTGACAGTATTGCGCCAACGGTTATTTGAATCATAAAGTATATTTACAAAGTTAAAATGTATAGCAGTGCATAAATTTAGTGGCAGAGTAGACGATAAAGAAGAGAAGAGAGTGAATACAGCCGAGTAGAAAATCGTTTATATAAATCGATTACTCAAGTGGTGCCTTTTTTTTAAATTAAACACTTGGGGCTACAAATATATAATAAAAGACAAACGCTATTTTACGCCCTATATATATACATATATATCCTATCGTATTTTATTCTTCAAATACGGCCCGATTATATTATACCAAATAGTTTCCAACACAATGTAAAAAAAAAAAAAAAAAAAAAAATTAAGACCTGGCGTGTGAGGATCACGCGTTTAGGGTGTGCATCATCAATGTAAATGGGAGATTTTGCGAGCTGTCTAGTTTAGCTGTAAGGCGTCTTAAGTAACTTTTAACAGGCGGTCGATCTCTCGAAATCGTGAGAAAATGGATTTTTAAAAATCATAGACAACATGTGTTAACCGCGGTTAGAAAATAACTTACGAAATTAATCTAAACCACTTTTTTGCAAAAATATTTCATTCTCTTAAAAAAAAAAAACGGACCGAAATTTGTTACGAAGCATAATTTTAGCAAAACTAACTGGGCAATTTAGTTTGAGTAAAAAAAAGCGTTGAAGTGACGAAGATTGAAGTTGGCAGTAATTCATAAAAGTTAATAACAAAGTGCGTTAAAATAAATCACAGCAAGTTTTAACATCTCTTGTGTTTTTGTTAACTCTGAGATAATGCATATATATTTTTCGGTCGGTTGTGGTTATGGTGACTTATGTCGCCAGCTGCAGCTTGGCTTGACGCCTCGTTAATTCATTTGTCCCATCAGTCGCCTTGCGCATCCTCGAAAAAGGACCAAGAAAATACTCTATATCTACAGACAACTGTTACAGTTGGGCTTAGAATAAAATAAATAAATGTAAATATCCTAACAGAGTCAGCTAAACAATGAAATTGCTTTGGTGATTTAGTAAAAAGCTAAATTTATAAATTTTACAACCTACATCCGGTGATAGTCGGCGGATTCCTATGCAAAGTAAGTGTGGAAGAGGGTGAATAAGAAACCGCTTGCTTACCAAAAATCTACATAAAAAAAACCAAACCCCTGGAGGCATGTAAAATTTTATTCGGGACGAGCTGGGGCATAAGAACACACGATACCCAAAAGAAGAGGAACGACTTGAGGGATTTCGGTTCCTGGGTTTGCCGAGTGTTCGTATGATTATATGTGTCTTTTTCAACACAAAAGGCTCGAAAACCAACACCGTAATACGTCGGGACCGAGCGCCCTGTAATCAATCGAAAATCTTCGGGACTGGGCGATTCTCGGTGGGACAGCCATTTTTTAAAACGATGTTCCAATAGAGCAGGGATTCAGATCATGAGTGTGTTTATTAGACTGATTCAAAAAAATCGACTAATTTTTTTTTCTTCATTATATCGAAAATATTGTTGGAAATGACGCAAAAAAAATACTGTGAAAGTTTGAGCTCTTAATATTAATATTAACAACTGCCGCGTCGCAATTTTCTATTTCCCGTTTAAATAACATGGGAAAATTTATTTTTTAAGCTTTGGAATTTTGTAACTCACAGTGGGGCCAATACTTTTAAATGTTCAAGACATATTCTTATGGGAAATTTGACGCTCTACAAAAAAGGTCTCTTATAATTTTTCGATATTTTTATTTCTTCAAAAGTTATTCAAAGTTAAAGTTAGATTGACGATAAATTTTTACATTTTTTAAATTTTTTGACGCAACCATCAGCTTTTTTGGAAAATTTTAGAGGACATTTTTTGTAGAGCATTTTATTTCCTACAACTTATCTCAGAGACAATTTTCGATATTTCTCATAGGTCGTAAGTTATGCGCAATTAACTGAAAATTTAATATAATTAATTTTAATCAACAAAATTTAGATTATTTACGAAAATTTTCAGTTAATTGCAAATAACATTCGACTTATGAGAAATATCGAAAATTTTCTCTGAGATAAGTTGCAGGAAATAAAATGCTCTACAAAAAATGTCCTCTAAAATTTTCGGATAAAGTTGATGGTTGCGTCAAAAAATTTAAAAAATGTAAAAATTTATCGTTAATTTAACTTTAACTTCGAATTACTTTTGAAGAAATAAAAATATCGAAAAATTATAAGAGACATTTTTTGTAGAGCATTTTATTTTCTACAACTTATCTCAGAGACAATTTTCGATATTTCTCATAAGTCGTATGTTATTTGCAATTAACTAAAAATTTTCTTAAATAATCTAAATTTTGTTGATTAAAATTAATTATATTAAATTTTCAGTTAATTGCGCATAACTTACGACCTATGAGAAATATCGAAAATTGTCTCTGAGATAAGTTGTAGGAAATAAAATGCTCTACAAAAAATGTCCTCTAAAATTTTCCAAAAAAGCTGATGGTTGCGTCAAAAAATTTAAAAAATGTAAAAATTTATCGTCAATCTAACTTTAACTTCGAATTACTTTTGAATAAATAAAAATATCGAAAAATTATAAGAGACCTTTTTTGTAGAGCGTCAAATTTCCCATAAGACTATGTCTTGAACATTCAAAAGTATTGGCCCCACTGTGAGTTACAAAATTCCAAACCTTAAAAAATAAATTTTCCCATATTATTTAAACGGGAAATAGAAAATTGCGATGCGACAGTTGTTAATATTAATATTAAGAGCTCAAACTTTCACAGTATTTTTTTTTGTCATTTCAACAATATTTTCGATATAATGAAGAAAAAAAAAATTAGTCGATTTTTTTGAATCAGTCTAGTGTTTATTGTAAACCGGTCTCTGATGGATTTTTTTCTCGCTGATCTGTTTGACAGAAAATTTCCTCAGGCTGGGTGCTAATAATTATTTGTTCAGAGTGATATTGGAAGATAGTTATCAACTGGGTGTCGGATACTTCAGCTGTCGTTTGTTTATTTTGCTACGTGTCCGGTGATTGTTACCTGCCGTGACAGAACCAATTCGTCGGTTGGTTGTTTGTTTATTTGAAATTGTAGCGGCATTGATGATTGCAATGGGCTCGCACGAATTTGTTATGATGAATGCTAAATTTATGAGGACCAATTGAATCTGACTGGCGAAATTAAAGTCACTACACTTTATTTTATCTTTTTTGATAAATATAATTGATGCCACCTGCCGTGTAAATGTTGCCTCGGTTCTTGAATTTCGTGGGTTAGAATCACGCTGTTCGCTGATAGGTTTATGTTTTTAAAACATGAGACGAAATGCAATTTCGAAACGGCTGCTGGCGAGATAATTACGTGTTGGTTTTAGAAAAGGGTACTGGTTAATTGTACACTACTGAAAAGAAGTAAGCCGCCGCTGGGTTTTATGATAAACGAGATGGGGATTAGATCAAATTTAACCGGATGCTGATACTCTGAAATAACAATTTTGGGCAAATGAAAATTTACTTGCACGAAATTAATATAAGAGCGAATAATTTTATATAAATTTATGAAGAGAATATAAATCGGCATTTTTGGTTTCAGTTTGGGAGATCATGTAGATCTGTGGAGATCTAAATTTGGAATAGGGCTCAGATCTCTGATGATTTCGGCAGATCATCAATGATTTTAGAGTTTTGGTGATCTCTGATGATCTTCGAAAATTCAAGATTTACGCAGATCGACCAATTATTTTTATGGGGGCTACAAAAGTCGGTGGAGATCTTAAAAATTGTCGTGAATTTCTAAAACTCGTATCTGCTAGCAGTAACAAAGATCTCATTTTTGAAAAAATCTGATCATAGATCTAAAATTTGAATTAGATCTCAGATCTCTGATGATTTCGGCAGATCGTCAATCATTTTAGATCTACGGTGATCTCTAATGATCTTCGAAAATTCAAGATCTACGCAGATCGTCGAATTATTCTTATGGAGGCTACAAAAGTTGCTGGAGATCTTCAAAGATTTTCGAGAATTTCCAAAAATCGAAGATCTGCTAGAAGTAACGTAGATCTAATTTTTGAAAAAATCTGATCGTAGATCTTAGATTTAAAATTTGAATTAGATCTTAGATCTCTGATGATTTCGGCAGATCGTTGATGATTTCAGAGTTATGGTGATCTCTAATGATCTTTGAAAATTGAAGATCTACGAATTGTTTTTATGGAGGCTACAAAAGTCGCCGGAGATCTTAAAGATTGTCGTGAATTTCCAAAGCTCGTAGATCTGCTAGCAGTAACATAGATCTAATTTTTTTAAAAATCTGATCGTAGAGCTTAGATTTAAAATTTGAATTAGATCTCAGATCTCTGATGATTTCGACAGATCGTCGATGATTTTAGAGTTATGGTGATCTCTGATGATCTTCGAAAATTCAAGATCTACGCAGATCGACGAATTGTTTTTATGGAAGCTACAAAAGTCGCCGGAGATCTTCAAAGATTTTCGTGAATTTCCAAAAATAGTAGATCTACTAGAAATAACGTAGATCTAATTTTTGAACAAATCTGATCGTAGATCTTAGATCTCAGATCTCTGATGATTTCGGCAGATCATCAATGATTTTAGATCTACAGTGATCTTAAAAATCTTCAATGATTTTGAATCCGATGATTTTAGATCTATGGAGATCTCCGTAGATCTCTCGGATAAAATTCCTGGCATCTGTGAGATCTACTTTGATTGTAAATCTGCTCAAAGTAACCTCGATTTCTTTTTGAAAAATCAGATCTCCCAAGACCTACTTCCCGGGAATTATGTTGGCATAAAGAACAGATCCAACGATTCCAGAAGGCGCCGACATGTAAAGTGGTAATTTAAAAAAAAAGAAGAGTTATTTTGTTGCGAGACGATCTGTATCAGTATCTTGATCTGGCTCTTCAACACCTCCCTTATCGATACATCCCCCTTTCCACGCGGCGTAATGACACGTTTTGTAGCCGTTACCTCCGGGGCGTATTGGTTTTAAAAAGCGCCAGTTTGCTTAGAGTAATCTGATACATGATGGACATAAAACAGCCTCCGGCATATATTTTCGGTTCATGTCATTTTTTACTCTTTACGCTGTTCAAATACGGGCAATAGCAATTACGGTGTCAAGCTTTTTAGTGGCTATGAATTTTAAAAAACCCTCCGAGCTTTGGCTCTTAACCAACCAGAAAAATCAACGAGAGGAAATCAGATAGGACGGGATGGGATTCTTCAAGTACCGATTGGCTAGATAACCACTTGGGCTTAATAGTGTTGCGTTTCTCACCTGAATCAAAATTAGATCTGAGCAATTAAACCCCTAGAAGATGAGGGTCCTCAATTTAATTCCACTCGTAGAACCCGTAATTAACAAACGATCACGAGTCGCGAGTCATCATTTTACTAAAATAATCATTCCCACTCATTGTCTACGGTTATTTTTAATTATTGAATCCGTTCGTTCTTTAACTAACCGTTTTTTGGTCCCTTTAGGTTTAAGGTCTTGGTTTTTGTTTCTTTTTTTTTTTTTTCTTTTTTTTTGAATACTGAAGGGGCGTAGAAGACTTTAGCACTCTCGTGCAGTAGATAAAATCGTCTGGCTGAAGATACAACACCAGCATCAGAGTATACTCTGTGTTAAAAACCAGAGGCGTTCACTCGACCTTTCAAGTAGAGCGATTTCAACGTTTGATTATTGAACATGCGGTTTTATTATTTTCGTTTGTAGATCGTTATTATGAGCATTTGTTTCTCTGTGAAAGTTTTAATGAGTTATTTTTTTTTATCACTGACGATTTATTAGTGTTATGGTAAAAATTAATTGTCTTCATAAATGGAAGTCATACAAATTTTTTTTTCAAATTTTTTAATCGGAGTATTGAGAAGAAAAAATGTTGGAAAATCCAAAATTGCACACCTCAATCGCTCATTTTATTTTTAATCATTACTTTTATTTTTTTTTTATGAATTTTTTTATTCAACTTCTAAATTTTTAATTTGATTTTTTTATTTCTTAATTCCAGTTTAATTTTTTTTTTTTATTTAAATTTTTTCTAAATATCCCGCATTTTTGTTGTAGATTTCGCTCTTTTTTTTTCAATCCTACTGTTTTACGCTAGTGCTGCTGCCAGTAGTTGATGGGGAGAAAAAAAGAAAAAAAAATTTACTTTTGTAATAATAACAATAGTAAAAATAAAAATGGCCGCTAAACTTTTCGTGAATAATCAGTCTTATTATTTTATTTAATTACAATTAAACTAAAAGGATTTAGACAGTAATTTTCAATAGGGTTCTTGTGATCAAAAATACAAAGATAATAAAAAAAAAGTTAGGCCGATTAATTGTGTCTATCGAGAATTATTTGGTTTACTACTCTCTAAACATGAATTAGTGGAAATTTCATTAATTACGTTAGTGAAGCAGTATTCACTTCGTAATCAGTGTATTTAAATAACAGATTAGTGAATTCTCGCTAATAAATTTAGCACTATAATTTTCACTAGCAAATTAGTGATTTTCACTACTGAACTAGCGATATTTTCATAATTTCTACAAGTCAAACTGTTATTCACTTCTTAATTTATGAATTTCACAATTTCACTAATAACTTTAACTAGCAAATAATTAAATATTTTACTAGATATAAATATAATCTATAATTATGGTGCTATTTTTAAAAATTTTAATAAAAAACTTTCAAAATAAAAAAAAATAGAAGTACAAAACAATAATATATTTATATGAAGAGTACGTCAATCATAACATCACGGATTTTTTATTTCTTCATCAGTTATTGTTTGGTATCATAACGAATATACTATTTACACTCACGCGATCACATGCGTAGGTCAGCGCAGTGGATAGCATCAAAGACTTTGAATCGGAAAGATGCAGGTTCGAGCCCAGCAGTCACCGGGATTTTTTCATCAATCAAAATCATGTATACTTCCTCTAAGTAATGATTCTAATACATTAATCACATTTTGGATCTAATTAGAAGTGTCTTATATTTTTTTTCGCAATATAATATTTTTTTTCACCGATGAAATCAGTGGATTCCCATATTCACTTTTCAATTTAGTGGATTCTCATATTCACTTATCAAATCAGTGAATTCCAATATTCACATATTCATTTAATGAATATTAACTAATTCTGCGTGGTACGATTGTAGCATTGACAATTAGTAAATATTCACTTGAAATTAGTGAAAAATCACTAACTCATATATTTAGAGAGTAAGTTTCATACAGGACAATTGACAACTCGTGTCACTGGGATTAAAATAATTTATATTTAATTAATGGAATAATTAATCGACTTAATATTGGGTCGAAGTTATTCTTTAATAAATTGTCTCTGTGTTGGTATAAAATTTGACCCATTTTAGTGTAATCGAAAAAGTCTAGAGATAATTTAATGTGAGTGAATGAGTCAAAAAATTTAGAGCGATCATAAAGCACACCAGCGCTTTCGCGCTATGTGCAAAAATTCAGTTTTTGTGCGCGAAATTTAAAAAACTATTTTTTCGAGGTTTCAGTAAAAAAAAATTTTAAGGATAAATAAATAGTTTTTGTAATAAATTAATTTACGATAAAGAGAAACTTAAATTTAAATAAAAAGAAATGAAATATTTATCTGTGAAACGGCATAAAAAAATTTCGAAAGTGTTAAAAATTCCATCTTATAAAATTTTTATTCGCCATAAAAAAAAAATTTTGTTTTTTAACTTTTAAGTAATCGTACAACGAGGAGTAAAATGAATCATCGATTGTATTTTATTATCTTCTGAAGCCGATCGATGGACTTTTAGCGTTTCTCGTGGTTCCGTTTAGTCTGCAAGCAGACTCTTTGCATTTACATTTAAACTTTACAGTTTATTCAGTAGAACCTGTACCAGAGAAGTTGTAGTAGTTGTTGTAGTTGTAGTTGTAGCTGTATAAACAGCGAAACTCGTATCGAAAATAAAGATGAGAAAGGAGAAAGATCTTTAGTATCAAACGACCCCTATAAATCTGCGTTCAATCGAACGATCGTGCCGATTTCCACGCGCCTCTAACTTATTTTTTACGACCATCTTTAGTTTTACCTTCTCACAATTACTCTGCAATTTTATATATAGATATATAAATATATACTTACGTAAGGGTGGATAAAACGGATCACCTGAAAAATTTGGTAAAGAATTTTTTTATGTTCAAAATAATTACTGATCGTAATCGACATCTTTTTTTATCAATTTTGTAAAATTTTGAGTCTCCAAATTTTTTTCAGGAATTTTTCAAAGAATCAACTTATTGTTGGCCAAAAAAAAATATAACCCGAGTTTTCTTCTCTATATTTAAATTTTATAAGAGTTATTTATCTTAAATAATTTTTTTTTGCACATATTTATTTACTGATGATCCTAAAGTTTGAAGATAATTATGATCCTGAAGTTAGCAGACATTCAAAAATTTTTGAATTTTCGTATTTCAAAAAATCAATTGTAAAAAAATAAAATAAAAATATACACATGTAGAAAATTTAAAAAACTACAGGTGCAATTTTTTCAAATATTTTTTTTTTATCTTCTATCGTCTAAAAAAAAAATTCAAAAATTATTAGACGTCTGCTAACTTCAGTATCTTAGATAATTTGCAATTTTCGTATTTTATTTTCAGCAAATCAACTCAAAAACAAAAAATAACTGAAAATATGCACAGCTAAAAAATTAAAAAAGCTACAGGTGAAATTATTTAAAATATTTATTTTTTTATAATTCACTGATTTAAAAAAAATCAAAAAATTATTAAACCTTAGCTAATTTCAGGCTCATTATTTACCAACAGTATTTCAAATGTTTTTTTAACTTCCCGCTAAGAAAATTGTAAATTTTCAAAAATTCGGGAAGTTATTGGTTTCGGTCCGATTTACGAAAATCGAATTTCCATCAGATGTCGACGTTTCGAGGTCCTAGGAAGCTATCCTGACTAATTTCACGATGATGTCCGAGTGTATGTATGTGTGTACGTACGTACGTACGTATGTATGTATGTAAATATTCATAACTCTTGAACGGATGAACCGATTTTGATCGTTGAGGTGTCATTCGACGCGGCTTGTTAATGTCTTGAGGCCGTAGAAATTTGAACTTAATCGGTAGGGTGCGTTCAGAGATATTTCAAAAATAAAATTTTTTTAAAAATGTTTTATTTGGATAACTTCCAATTTGCTCGATGGATTGATTCCAAAATCTAATCAGCTCTAAAACTCTATAAGCCGCGTCGAATGCCACCTCAACCATCGAAATCGGTTTATTCGTTCAAGAGAAACCGTTGACGAAAGAATTCAAAAAAAATTTTTTCCTTGGTTTTTTTGAAATTTCTCAAAAACGGCTGAATAAATCAATTTCAAAATTCGACCAGCTTTAGAACTTGATAAAACGCGTCGATTGCCACCTCAACCATCAAAATCGGTTAATTCGTTCGCGAGATATCGTGGAAGAAAGAAATGCTAAAAAATGGTTTTTTACAAAACAATGGCATACAAAAGTATTTGCGAGCTCGAAGAGCTCGAAAATATATTCACAATAATGTTTTCGAGCTCAGCGAGCTCGAAAACAGCGGGAAGTTTTGGGGCTGGCCCGCAGGGTCAACTGACAGACCGATTTTTTTACTTGGACTGGATATAAAAAATTTTACTAGTCACTTTTTTTAAACGAAAAAAAAATTTTTACATTTTTTGGGGGGTGGAAATTTTGAAAAATCACTCACAGATAATCTTTTGAAAAATGAAATTTATTCGCGGTATTATAAAAATAATTAAATAAATTTACAAACAAAATTATTTACACACTTTTTTTATTTATTATTTAATTTCATCGATAATATATACAAATAATAATATGACGGAATAGTTTTTTCCCTCCTCAGAGGTTTCTCGTTTTCATCAAGAGGTGCACCAGCAAAAGAATTCAAAAACACTCCCAGTACTACCGATTGCGATAAAAAAATAATAAGAACAGTCAACAACAAAATTTTTTTTTTTTTACTCATCATTCAGGCCAATTAATTTTTATCTAAAAAAAAACAATTTATCACAAGTTATATTTTGTTTCCATGTAAGTATTTTTTAAGCGATTCCAGTAAAAAATTATTTCTGAATTTGTCACTCAGCTGATAACGATAAAATGTTTCCGTTATTTCACAGCTTCTACTACAATATTTTTATTTTTTTTTTGTAATTTATTAATTAATCAGAATCCAAAACAATTTTTGAAATAAGCAGAAATATTACCTGTAGGAATTTTCCCTTGGGTTGAAAAATTGAATTAAAACGCAATGAAGTAAATAATCAATTAATGAGTGGTATCAAAAATAATTATTGTTTTATGTCCAATGGACTCAATGACTCTGACAATTTTTTCTTTTATTTTTTATTTATATAATTTTAAAATGCTTTACTGATACTTAGGTAGTTAAAAAATATTCCACTGTTATATATATTTATATATAGGGTGACCGGGACATGACGGCCCCCTTAAGCCGGTAATTATTTTTCATGGCTTTTAATCTATAGGTCAACTTAATTTAGTCGTTTCTTAAGCAAATCTATTAAGGTTTTACCAAAACTTGAAAAAAAAAAATTTTTTCTGGGGCACGACGGGACCCCTATAAAAAAAGCTTAAGAAAAAATTTATTTTCAATGAAAAAAAAAGATTTCAAACTCAAATAGACTATTTCCGTACCTTTAGAATCCAAAGGACTTCAAATTTATTAGAAAAAAATTTATTGAGCTGATATAACCACACAGAAAAAAAAGTTATCTTGAGTCAAGAAAATATTTTTGAAGACAAACGTTTTCGGAAAACCAAGTCAAGATTTTTTTGAGCCAAGAGAATTTGTCTTGGTTAAAAAAAAATCGTCTTGGTCGGAGAAAATTTCTACTTTATTTGAAAAAATTTAGGCCAAAAAAATTTTCATGAATCAAAAATTAAAAAAAAAAAAAAAAAAAAAAAAATTACCTTCAGTCGAGAATTTTTTTTTCTGGGCAGTTTAATTGAAATTTTTATTTTTTATTTTAACCACAATATAATCGATTGACCTAAAAGATCTTTAATCAATAAATTTTTCAAATTCATTTCAGTTTGGAAAAAAAAAAAAATTCCTGTAGCAAATTTTTTTGGGTGGTCCAATTTGCCCCAGATATCGCAGATCAGCTTAAAATATTTTTAAAACATCAGAGGTATCATGATTTGACCAAAAATGTAAAAAAAAAATTTTTGAAAAATTTTTGAGGGGGGCACGGTGGCCCCTCGGTCTCCCCTATTAGAGTTACATTCAAAGAGTTAAATATCATATTTTGTAAAAAAAAATCGCGAATAAAAGTAATTTTTCATTTTTAATTAATTTCGGCACTGAGAGTTGAAATTGAAAAAAAATTCACCGCAAGTACGAAGCAAACGGAGTTTTTATTAGCAGAGGGAATATGAACTGTTTAAGTATCAGAGCGCAAGTGCACAGAGAATAAAAAAAATTTTTATCCAATTTTTTTGCACCGCATCGACTAAAAAAATATGAATATTCCAGCTATGGCGGCTTTTTATGAAATTTTCAAAAATAAAAAGAATTGCTATGACTATTTTTGTACACTTTCGACAGAAATCGATTTTAAATAATTTATTGATCCATAAAAATTACATTTAAATAATTTAATTTAAGTAGACATGACTTCAAGTGCGATAATTTTTTATTTCATCAATGAAATTTTGGAAACCGATTATTGTTCGCAATGCAAATTTTCGGATACTGTCCACTCTGCCCCAATGGAGAAGGTCTCATCATCTTCGGGGGTTTGGACACGGATGTCCATCTTGTATTCGCCACATTTGAGAGGCTTGTCAAATATTAATGTTATGGGAAATTTTTTTTTTACCATAACGGAAGTTCCCTACAATGAGATAAAAAAATTAAAAAAACAAATGTTTATAACAATGATTAAGTAACTGACTTTTTTCATTGGACATCCCTGTCCATTTAGCACCACATTGTTAAGAATTTGCCACATGTTATCTTCGATGGAATTCAATGCAAAAGGCCCGCAAAAATTTTCTTTGGCATCCGGACCAATTTTATGGATTTCCTCACCGTCGACTGACACACTCCCAGATTCCTAGTTCAATTGATACTTACATATATATAGAGTTTATTAAGATAAGTGATTTCAGTTATCATAATTTTCTTACGATGTTCAATGGTTTTGTCCTAGTGATTGATTTTTTGTAACTTATTTTCGTTTGATCGTTATCTAAGTCGTCAATTTTGACGTATGAATTACTTTTCCCGCTGAAATCGGTGACTTCGATATTTAACATGTAAATTATTCGAGGATCTAATTCTATTTGCTCTCCACTTTCATCTTCGCACTCTAATCCGTCGATCTAATATCAAAATTAGGTACATTAGTACTTCTGTGTAATCATGCGCATGCGCACTGGCAGTGTTTTTTTTATTAGGTATAAAAACTACCATTTGCATGAGCATGCGTATTATTGTAAAAAAAAGCATTGACTGTAATTTTTTTATGTACGGGCAATCTGACAAATTATTCAAAAAATTGCCTTTACATGAATGGTCATGCAAAATCATGCGTACATGACCTTTCATTTCCTTTCATACATGCAATGCATGATGAGGCATGCCTCTACATGAACTATGCAAGATTAGACATAAATTTATATGAATTATGCATGTTCGTGCAAAATCAGGCATGTATCACGCATGGTCATGCAAACTCAGACATGAATCATACATGGTCATGGAAAAACAGACATGAATTTTCATGAATCATGCATGGTCGTGCAAAATCAGGCATGGTCATGCAAACTCAGACATGAATCATACGTGGTCATGCAAAAACAGACATTAATGTATATGAATCACACACGGTCATGCAAAATCAGACATGAATTTACATGAATCGTGCAAAACAGACATGAATGTATCTAAATCATGCATGGTCATGCAAAAACAGACATTAATGTATATGAATCACACATGGTCATGCAAAATCAGACATGAATTTACATGAATCATGCAAAACAGGCACGAATTTACATGAATCATGCAAAACAGACATGAATGTATCTAAATCATGCATGATCATGCAAAAACAGACATGAATGTATCTAAATCATGCATGGTCATGCAAAATCAGGCATGTATCATGCATGGTCATGCAAAAACAGACATTAACGTATATGAATCACACATGGTCATGCAAAATCAGACATGAATTTACATGAATCATGCAAAACAGGCACGAATTTACATGAATCATGCAAAACAGACATGAATGTATCTAAATCATGCATGATCATGCAAAAACAGACATGAATGTATCTAAATCATGCATGGTCATGCAAAATCAGGCATGTGTCATGCATGGTCATGCAAAAACAGACATTAACGTATATGAATCACACATAGTCATGCAAAATCAGACATGAATTTACATGAATCATGCATGGTCATGCAAAATCAGGCATGTATCACGCATGGTCATGCATAACCAGGCATGAATCATGCATGGCCATGCAAAATCATAAGTAGTCATGTATGACTTTTCATGCATAGCATTCATGATCAGGCATGTCTACACGGATCATGTATGGCCATGCATGATCATGTATGTTTATTTTCCCGGGTAGTAACTAATTAAGTTTAAAATTAATATTGTACACGTCGCAATTTTTTTCTGGATTAGTTAAAAAAAAATACCACTTACTGTTACAGAACCAGTAGGTATTATCAAATCATCATCACTAGAAATATAAGGAATTGCGTCATCGTCAGTAAAACCTTGAACATCACCTAAATACGGAATATCTGGTGGTCCGATAGCTAAATTACCAAAAATTGGAACTTTACGTAAACATTCACAAGTCGGGTAGTCAGTATCCTGCGGCCCGTCGATGCACAAAACTCCCATTTTTCCTTGAATGTCAGTATCAGTCTGTATTCCTATCCCCGTCGACGTGACACTCTAGTAAATAAAACTTGTACATCTTAATAAATTATTTTTATTCACCTCATATAATTTTTAAAATTTACTTACACCTAATCCAAGTGATAAAACAATTTTTATGAGTAAATATTTCATTTTTTCAAATAATACAAGCAATAACGTTAAAAAAAATTAACAATGCTATATCGGTTTGGACACTAGCCAACATACGTCAGTATTTCTAGATAATTATTATACTATCAATTTTTCAGAGCAATTATTTTTATCATTAGTTCGCTATTGTCAAGGTGAGGTAGCTTTTATACGTAATTTTTCTCTAATTATTTTTATCTATTGTTGAATTTTTTTAAATCCACTAACGGTAAGTTATTTTTACAATAAAAAAATATTATTATTTATGAGAAAACAGCGTGCGGGCTGGGAATGAAATTAGAAAACTTTTAACCAGAGGAACTGGGTTCGAGCCCATTAATGAGCAGGAGATAATATATGAGTATAGAACACCGACTTTATCGATTGATCACTTCTGTCATCGATTGTGCTCTTCTGTGAACCGATACTCAGTCTTCACTTCGGAAAAATATAAGAAATTTACAACAATAAAGGAAATTTATTAATGAGAGAGAAAAAAATTTGTAACAGTTATTTCTTCCTTGAATTTATGCCGTCAAATATTCAACGTAGTAATTAGTTATGTAGGGGAGGGTGGGGCAGAGCGGCCCCCCTAAGCCAATTATTACTTTTTGTGGCTTTCAATCATAATTTCCCTTTACTTTTGTCCTATTTCGAACAAATTTATGGACATTTTGCCAAAATTCTGAAAAAAAAATTTTTTTTTTGTGGGGCAGAGCGACCCCCTCCAAAAAGTGATAAAAAAATTTTTTTTTTCGTTTTTTTTTTTTTTAAATTGTTTTCATCATTAAGAATGTATTTCTTTCTCTTGACAACTATTTTTGGTTTTATATTACTCGAAAAAAATTTTTTAAGGTGTAATAAATCGTTCACTCTCGATTACCTTAATTACTAATTATTATTTAATAAAAAAAAAAACAATTCTATAGTTTTACTTTATTTCAAAAATTTATCAACTAAAAAAAAAATTTAATTTTTATAAATTTTTAGCGACCAAATTTGCATCTTACATAGAGAAACGGCCGAAAAATATGAAAAAATAATTTTTTCGGAAGTTTCGGCTGGTCCATTTTGCCCCAGGTGTTATGCGTAGGGCTAGAAATGTGGAATTATAATAATTTTTTTTTAATTTGACGATAAAAATATGAAAAAATCACTTTTTCAAAATTTTGGGCTTGTCCATTTTGCCCCAAATGTCATACGTGGGGTAAAAATGCGCAAACATATCGGATTTATAGTAATTAGTCGAAAAAAAAAAATTTATTTTTTGATCAAAATTTCAGGGGGGCCGTTCTGCCCCACCCTCGCCTATATATATTTTTTCTCAATAATTATACATATATATATTATTATTGAACCCTACGTCATTCATTATAAATTGAAAATGTGATTTTCTATATAAATAAATAATTCAAAAATATTTTTCATTCTTTTCTATTTTCATTTTGACAAATTTTTAATATGTATATTTTTTTAATATGTACATATATATTGAATACTCATTCATTTACATATTTAATATATGCCATATCAATGTAACTCTTCACAAAAGTAAGTAATACCTGGTAATGTATTCCATTTTATTTTACGGAACCATACGTATGAAAATTTGTGAAAATCAACTGAAAAGTCCATTAAATATTCATTACATTTAAGTGGTTTTTTTTCAACAACATCCAGTATATATTTATTTATCATGGAACTCGGAATAGAGATCTATAACTGCTGCATTCGTAAATAAATATAAATAATTATTATAAAAGTATAGATGTAAAGAATTACCGCTTTTAATTATTTCGATTCACTGATGAATTGCAGGAATATATTTTTTTCTGAAAGGAATCGAAATGGAATAAAAATATATAAGAGGGTGAAGCTTTAATGAACTCATTCACTTCGACTTAATTTTTATTTACTTCTTTGGGGTTATACCTTTTCAATTGATGATACTTATTCCTATGAATGCCTTCGAATAAGTAAATTTAAAATTTACTGAATAAGTAACGGCAATAATAATAACAATAATAATAGTAATAATAATAATAATAATAATAATAATAATAATAATAATAATAATAATAATAATGTAGATGATGAGAATTAAATAGAGGACAGCCGTAAAAAAACCGGGCTCTTCAATATCTATTTAAAATTTCCACTCGAAGTCGGGGATTAATTTATAATTATTCAATAATTAACCAGCAAAAATATATTAGGCTGGTGGTTAAAAATTTAATTTTCTCAGGCGCCCTATAAAAAGCTTCTTTTTAGTGAAAAAATACCTGGGGAATTTGGTTTTATCGTTTTGAGTAAAAAAAACACGTGCCGCAGGACGATCAAAGTTCACTTTTCGATACAATCGCGTTTTTTCGAAATATCTCATAAAATATGCAGATTAAAGGAAAAAATCATAGGAACAATTTTGTAGGAAATTAAATTTTTGACAAAAAAGGCTAAGTTCATTTTTTTTATAAAACGTGTATTTATGAAGATATTTTAAAAAAACGTTTATTAGATCTTATGAATTGGGCGTTTCAAGGATAACGAATGATCTAAAAATTGTTTTTTTTAAATAACTTCATAAATACACATTTTATAAAAAAAATGAACATGACCTTTTTTGTCAAGAATTTAATTTCCTACAAAATTGTTCCTATGATTTTTTCCTTTAATTTGCATATTTCATGAGATATTTCGAAAAAACGCGATTGTATCGAAAAGTGAACTTTGATCGTCCTGCGGCACGTGTTCTTTTTACTTAAAAAGTAAAAACCAAATTCCCCAGGTATTTTTTCACTAAAAAGAAGCTTTTTATGAGGCGCCTGAGAAAATTTAGTTTTTAACGACCGACCTAAAATATATAAATATATAAAAAGTAAGTGCGAGTATTAATTATCTATAGTTACATTCTCTGATAGAATAGACAGACACCTTTGACACTTTGCCGATTTATCAAGCACACGACCGCGTGTTAATTAAACTCTGGCATATGAAATGTAGTTGTGAGAAATCTTTCGTATACGTGGAGTTCTTTACTACTGAAGCATATATATATTTGTCTCGACATCAGCGATGAATTTATCAATAGATGTACAGACAGAGTAATCCTCCAGTATCATGGAACATATTTAGAAAGGTTGGGATTTTATGTCCAAACTTTTCTGACAAAAATTCTAAATGCAGAATTAAGAACGAGGTTCAATAATTACTCATTAATTTATACTGTAAGAAAATGGTGTGTCCGCTGAAAAAATGAATCAGACGCTCACGAAGATATTGTCAGACGATTTTTTTTATTAATTTTTATTACACTCAAGAATGTACTGTAGGGCGAATTAAAAAATTTTTATCTTGTTTTTGACTGTTTTTTAATTTTTAAATTCATGTGATCGTTCAAATTGTGGATCTCTATGCTGCGACTAACCAATCAGGTTCTAACAAGAAGCTTCACATTGTTCTCATTATTTTTATATTTTTGATATTCATATGACTAAACACAATTACTGCCAGGATATAAATTCCACCAAATGTAACCATACCAGTATAAATAAGATTCACCCGTATTTATTCTGAAGTATAGCTGATAATCACCACACTGCAGTGGCTCATCGAACGTTACTGCCAGTGGTACATTAATGGTGGGTTCAAATTCATGATCCTTTGAAAAGTAATTTCGTAAATTAATAAAAAATAATTTTCTGTAACGATGGATGGCATTGTGAGTACAGTGGAATAGAAAATTTTTGGATTGAATTTAAACTTTTTCTAGTGTAAAGGTTTCATGCACGGAGAGAAATGTCGAGTAAATATGCCTATGCAGAGTGATGATAACATTACTCTATAGTTTGTACAGGCAGTCACATAAGAGCTGCGTGACACAAATTATAGAGTAATGTAATTATTACTATGCTGCATAGGCATATTTACTTGACATTTCTTTCCGTGTGAAGAGAATTATGGTTACCGTTTGTAGTACGTTTATTAAAGACCAACTCATAATGTTATGGTACACGGAAAAAAAATAGGCAGTGCAACAGCATGCAGTCTTGTCGGAGCAAAAGGATTTTTCCTGTTGCCTCTACAGGAATACATCCTGTTGCAGCACCTAATTTTTTTTCATGCATAATTTTGCAGTAAAGACTTCGAAATCGTATAGGAATGAAATCCACATGGAGAAAAATAACAAGGTTTTGCAACATGAATCAGTCTAGGTGGGGCAACATAATTTTTCATGATTCGGTAACATCACGGTGAAAAATTTCCACTAAATTTTACTATGGGTGCATCGTAACGCTGGACTATAAGAAACTGGTACAAAATTTACAAGTGGCCCATAGTAAACGTATGCGCATAGGCCACAATCGTGTAATCTGCGCCTACGTTTACTATGGAACACTTGTAAATTTTGTACCAGTTTTCTTATAGTCCAGCGTTACGATGCGCCCATAGTAAAATTTAGTGGAAATTTTTCACCGTGATGACATTCATGTTGCACCAACATGAAACAATCATGTAATGTTACTACAACATGAGATCTTCATGTTACCGCGACATGATTTTTCATGGTGACCCATTTGGTTATGGTTCACATACATAGGAATGGTTTCCACAAACAGTATGGGTGCGATTTCTGTAATCGATGTTTCAGAAAAAAAAACCTGTTACTGTACAATATGGAAACCATTCTCACAATATACTGTAATTTTTACTGTAATTTTCTCTCCGCAATTATAAGTATCAATAAATATTTCGCGTGCTTAAAGGTAAAAGGGCTTATAACAATTTATGCGCCCTTTTACCTTTGTAAAGGTAAAAGGGCGCATACTTTTTTTTTTTATTGCCAATCGAGTAGTAGACACATTCTACGCTTAAAATTGAAAAAAAAAAATTGAAAGGTAAAAGGGCGTATGTCTTTAATTATACGCCCTTTTACTTTTAAGAATTCGAAATTTTGGTGATCTAAAGGTAAAAGGGCGTATCCTGTTTTTTCGATTTAGTATCAGTTATAGGTCAGAGTAAGACAAAAAATGCCACTCCAATCAAAATTACCACTCCACAATTTAATTTATAAGAACAAATATTTATTCAAGTGAAAAAACGAATGAAAAATGAAGAAAAAATAAATTCATCAGGGTATTGGTCCTATGCCATCGCCATCGTCAGAATCATCTGTACCTAAGATTATAAAAAAAAAAGATTTTTTATTTTTTTTTTAGAACATAACTTGATAATAATAAAAAAATTTATAAACTATTATCATCGCTGAAAATTGGACTTTGATAATACCGATGAAAAAAAAAAAAAAAAAAAAAACAGAAAATAGAAATGAAACCTTGATTGAAAAATGAAGAAATGCACCTTTGAAAAATTAAAAAATCTAAAAGTACATTTTATTAATTTGGTTGAATCAATTTTCACTGCACTCATAGAATTTAAAATTTTTTAAATGCATTTTTTTCATTCTCGAATTATACATATTTTTTACATCAATTGTTGAATTAAAAAAAATATAACAAACTTAAGATTCGATCAAAATTAAATAAAGAAATTTGGTTTTTTACTTAAATAAATATTTGTTCAGATAAATTAATTAATGGAGTGATAATTTTTATTACCCTTGCAATTTTTTCTCTTACTCTGACCTATAATTGATAACAACCGGAAAAACAGGATACGCCCTTATGACTTTAAAAAAATTTTTTCTTAAAACCAAAAGGGCGTATAATAAAAAAAATTTTTTTTTTGTTTTTTCCATAGATTTTAATGTTTCCTACATTTTTACATTGATTGGATCGAAAAAATTTTTTTTTATACGCCCTTTTGGTTCTAGTAACGCGTTATTTAACATTTGGTATAAAAAATACGATTTTTTTTTATGCGCCCTTTTACCTTTAAGTAGTACTTTTCTTAAAGGTGAAAGGGCGTATGTCTTGAGATACGCCCTTTCACCTTTAGGATACCAACTTTTTTTTTTTCACAGATTTTTACGTTTCAGACAATTTCAAACCGAATGGCAAAAAAAAATTTTTTTATACGCCCTTTTACCACAAATCCCTATTAACCCTTAGCTATAAGCCCTTTTACCTTTAAGCACGCGATTTTTCTAACCTTCGGAAAATTACAACCGTTGCCATGTAAATAAGTAAAATTAAATATGCTCCAAAGCGATTCTTCTACGGAACCTTTTTTCAATGACTCACCACACATTGTACCGAGATCTTTGTCGAATTCATACAATACGGTATTATTTACTTCTAATTTCAATTTGTTCTGTAAAAAAATACGAGAATTAATTTACTTTATTTAACGAGATATGCACAAAATATACACATATATTTGTATAGGGGAGCCTGGGGCACGAGGGCCCCCTCCTCCCAAAATTAGGTAAAAAATTTTTTTTTTACTTTTCGTCAAATAATGACCTCTACACGGAAAGAAAATTATGGGAAGTTTTGCTATGCATTATGGGAATGGTTCTCATAATGGTATGGGAATAGTACCTATACTACTATAGGGATGGTTCCCATATATTATTAGAACCATCCCCATAATAGTATGAGAATAGTTCCCATACCATTATGGGAATGGTTCCCATATTGGTATAGGAACTATTCCTATAATATTATGGGAACTATTCCCATAATGTTATGGGAACCATCCCTATAATGTCATAAAATTTTTTTTCTGCACAATAGTGTAGAAATTTCCCAAAATTTGAATTTTTTTGAATGTTTTGTGCTGACAAAAAATTCTTGTTAAAAATTTTAATGTTTTTTTGCCAAATACGATTTTTTTTTCAATGTTTGAATTTTTGTTTTTATGTTTAATAATATTTCTGTGTATTGTAGAAGTGATTACCACACTTCTTTACATTAATTTTTTCATGATAATATGGGAACCATTCCCACAATATTATAGGAATGGTTCCTATAATAGTATGGGAACTATTCCCATAATATTATGGGAATGATTCCCATAATGGTATAGGAACCATTCCAATTGCATTATGGGAATCATTCCCATAGTAGTATGGGAATAGTTCCCATACTATTATAGGAACCATTCCCATAATATTATAGAGAGTATTCCTATAAATTATAGGAACCATTCCTATAATTATAGGAACCATTCCTATAGTGTTATGGGTATCATTCCCATAATTATAGGAACTATTCCTATAATTATGGGAAACATTCCTATAATTATAGGAACCGCTCTCATAATTTATGGTCGTAATTCCTATGATGGTATAGGAAAAAATTTCACAAAATTATGGGAACCGCTGCCATAATTTTCTCTCCGTGTACAATGTTTTTATCATATTTTAGGCCAACATGTGACATGTGAGGTAAAGTGGGCCACACAAAAAAAACATTGTGACGAAAAAATTATTTTCATTTTTATGTTCCGTCAAATTAATTGTTTCGTTACCACTTTTTTTCAGGTGGTTTATTTTACCCCACATATCACTTATTCACATGAAATATGATAAAAACAATGTAGAGGTCATAATCTGACGGGAAATAAAAAAAATTTTTTTTTTCGATTTTGTGCAAAATTTCGACTGGTTCTTCCGAAATAGACGGAAAATAACCGAATTTGATGGTTAAAAGCCACAAAAAGAAAAATCGGCTCAAGGGGGTCTTTGTGCCCTAGGCTCCCCTATATAAGTACGCGTGAAGAATTATAATATTTACAAATGGTCGTGCGTTTTCAGAGTTTATATCTATTTTTGTTTTAGCAACCAAGTTCACATCGTTAACAACGTAAGTAAAATAATCGTTTGGTACAGTCCCTGTTGAAAACTGGCTACTGACATGAAATACTTGAGTCGTACGACTTTTTAGTTCTTTAGTTTCACCATTTTTGACACATTTCGCATTATTGAACTGAAAATAAAAAAACAGTTTTTCGCTCTCAATATATAGACATATTGAAACATCCAGGGGCGGAACAAAAATATTTATATTTTTTTCAGCTTTATTTCTGTCACAATCTTTCTATGCCGCTGCAATTATTTCCCTTGATTAATAATTAACAAATAAAAAAATTACTTTGAGCCGCGATCGGCCCCCAAGATATAAATCTGGTTCAGTTTGATGGATTGATGCATAACCAGTCAATGCAGCTGAATTATTCTCGTTGTAATTAGCAACATGGTGATATTTTCCCGCTTGCACTGTACTTGATACCGATAAACGGGCTAAGCAATCACAGGTTGCCAAATCATCCTCGTCATTAGACTCATCGACGCCGCAGAGACGGTTTAATGAACCCGAGAGATCTAGTCGCGTTGATACTTTTATATTTTTGTAAAAAAATCCCTTAAATAATAAGTAGAAGTATTCAATTGATGTCTTATTTGTTATTGAATCTATATAGCAATCGAATATTTACTTGTATTAGAATAATTTTAGCCAGTACACTAATACTTATCATCAAATATTTGGCCATTTTGCTGAATGATGATTGAAATTTTTTTTATCCTGCAACTGAATTATTTGCGACTGTTGTACGAAAGAAAGAAGTTTATTTAGCATACTAGGTTTTTTTTGCGAGTTTGTGTGTGTGGGAAAACTTAATTGCTGTAGATAATAAATTTTTATCGAAAATTA
Organism: Microplitis mediator; assembly: GCF_029852145.1. Taxonomy (NCBI): domain Eukaryota; kingdom Metazoa; phylum Arthropoda; class Insecta; order Hymenoptera; family Braconidae; genus Microplitis; species Microplitis mediator. The sequence continues at coordinate 2,133,296 of NC_079977.1, forward strand.
TTAAAAATGATATCTGAAGGTTAACATGCACCGATGTATAAGTCTGCATTATAGATATAGATAGTTGTGAGCTTACTTACTATTGTCATATTTTTATTTAAATTCCCATTGCTCGAAAGCTTAATGACGTCAAGTTGTGTACCAATTATGATTATATCTATTTCTTTTTATTTTTGTGGTAAAATCTGATTTTTAGATAACTTTCAAAATATCAAAGTGGTGAGGGTGCGTCTATTAGTTTAATTAATGTATTATTTGTCATTATTATTGTTATTAAAGGAAGGGGGGGGGGGGCAAAACGGGATAGGCCGGCAAAATGGGATACCCTCAAAATTTCGTCAAAATTTTTTTTTCTCGATAAACTTTCGACATCTAGTGTCATTTTATACTATTAAAAGCTAAAAAAATACAATTTTTATATTTTTTGCGAAAAGTATAAATGAAAAAAATGTACAAATTTTATCGTACTACAAATTTATTTTCGTGAAGTATCACAAATTAAGAAATTTATTTCATTAATTAACTCAAGAACAATAACAACAATAATACTAATAAAAACTCTAAAACTGTAACATTGGTAATCATCATAATTTTAACTGTTACATTGTAACGTTCATAATTTTGTATTATTTTATAACTTTAGTGCTATAATATCACATTATTAACAGTTATGTTAATTTTCTAATATTCATTTTTGTGTCCACCATTTAAATATAGTGGAAACCTAAACATGCAAACATGCAAATAACCTTCTCAATAAGACAATTTATAGATAAATTGAGAAAAATATAGATAGCCCGAACTGGGAATCGAACCCAGACCAATTCGGTATCACGCCGAGTGCTCTACCAGTTGAGCACATTCTTTAAAAATATGTTGAGAGTAAATTTTATTACTTTCATCAATTTAGAAAGACATTATTACATCAATTTTATTCACTTAAAAAAAAAAAAAAATTTACTTTTTTTTGGGGTATCCCATTTTGCCCGCAGAAAATAAAAATTTTTTTTCTGATGGAAGTCTAAAATCCGTTATATTTATATCAAATAGAATCAAAATGAAGCCAATTTACGATATTTGACCCTAAAAACTAAATTTTTCGTTAAGTACCCCGTTTTGCCCCCCCCCCTCCTTCCCCTATAGAAACAATTTTGTAGGAAATTAAATTCTTGACAGAAAAGGTCATGTTCATTTTTTTTATAAAATGTGTATTTATGAAGATATTTTAAAAAAACGTTTTTTAGATCTTATGAATTGGGCGTTTCAAGGATAACGAATGATCTAAAAATTGTTTTTTCAAAATAACTTCATAAATACACATTTTATAAAAAAAATGGACATAACCTTTTTTGTCAAAAATTTAATTTCCTACAAAATTGTTCCTATGATTTTTTCCTTTAATTTGCATATTTCATGAGATATTCCGAAAAAACGCGATTGTGTCGAAAAATGAGCTGTAATCATCCTGAGGCACGTGTTCTTTTGACTTAAAAAGAAAAAACCAAATTCCCCAGGTATTTTTTCACTAGAAAGAAGCTTTTTATGAGGCGCCTGAGAAAATTTAGTTTTTAACGACCGACCTAAAATATATAAATATATAAAAAGTAAGTGCGAGTATTAATTATCTATAGTTACATTCTCTGATAGAATGGACAGACACCTTTGACACTTTGCCGATTTATCAAGCACACGACCGCGTGTTAATTAAACTCTGGCATATGAAATATAGTTGTGAGAAATCTTTCGTATACGTGGAGTTCTTTATTACTGAGGCATATATATATTTGTCTCGACATCAGCGATGAATTTATCAATAGATGTACAGACAGGGTAATCCTCCAGTATCATGGAACATATTTAGAAAGGTTGGGATTTTATGTCCAAACTTTTCTGATAAAAATTCTAAATGCAGAATTAAGAACGAGGATCAATAATTACTCATTAATCTATACTGTAAGAAAATGGTGTGTCCGCTGAAAAAATGAATCAGACGCTCACGAAGATATTGTCAGACGATTTTTTTTATTAATTTTTATTACACTCAAGAATGTACTGTAGGGCGAATTAAAAAATTTTTATTTTGTTTTTGACTGTTTTTTAAATTTTAAATTCATGTGATCGTTCAAATTGTGGATCTCTATGCTGCGACTGACCAATCAGGTTTTAACAAGAAGCTTCACATTGTTCTCATTATTTTTATACTTTTGATATTCATATGACTAAACACAATTACTGCCAGGATATAAATTCCACCAAATGTAACCATACCAGTATAAATAAGATTCACCCGTATTTATTCTGAAGTATAGCTGATAATCACCACACTGCAGTGGCTCATCGAACGTTACTGCCAGTGGTACATTAATGGTGGGTACAAATTCATGATCCTTTGAAAAGTAATTTCGTAAATTAATAAAAAATAATTATCTGTAAGGATGGATGGCATAGTAAGTACAGTGGAATAGAAAATTTTCGGATTGAATTAAAACTTTTTTTAGTGTAAATTAAGGTTTCATGCACGGAGAGAAATGCTGAGTCAATATGTCTATGCAGAGTAATGATAACATTACTCTATAGTTTGTATAGGCAGTCACATAAGAGCGGCGTGACACAAATTATGGAGTAATGTAATTATTACTATGCTGCATAGGCATATTTACTTGACATTTTTTTCCGTGTGAAGAGAATTATGGTTACCGTTTGTAGTACGTTCATTAAATACAAATCCATAATGTTATGCTGCACGGAAAAAAAAGGCGCTGCAACAGGATGCAGTCCTGTGGGAGCAACAGGATAAAATCTTGTTGCAGCAACAGAATTTTCATGTTACAGCAACAGGATAAATCCTGTGGGAGCAACAGGATTTTTCATGTTGCCTCCACAGGAATGCATCCTGTTGCAGCACCTGATTTTTTTTCCGTGCATACACAGTAAAAAATATTGTGTATTTGTGTCGAAAACGGTTTGTGTTAAAAATTGTAGTGTGTTAAGGGGTTAGGGGCAGTCAGAGACACGAAAAAATGAGAATTTTCAGTAATTTTTTTTTGCTATTAAATCATTTTATTTAACAAAAGTAATAATATGGCATTATTAAACAATGTTTTGACTTGAAGTTACGAAAATTTGAAAAAAAAAAATTTATAATTTTCAAAGTTATAGCTGTCTGTGTTGACCCAGTTTCAAAAAAAAGGTCCTTGTCGTGACTGTCATAAGTCCTTGGAGATTCATCTAAAATCAATCGGATGAAAAAAATTAGTTTTATAAATAAATAATCCTGGGTCTGATCGAAGCTTTTTTTTTTTTTTCAAAAATTAACAAAATGGCGGCCTCAGAAATTTTTTCTAGATTTTCAGGAAAAAATCAGCAGTTAATTAAGGCCGCCATTTTGTTAATTTTTGAAATAAAAAAAAAAGCTTCGATCAGGCCCAGGATTATTTATTTATAAAACTAATTTTTTTCATCCGATTGATTTTAGATGAATCTCCAAGGACTTATGACAGTCACGACAAGGACCTTTTTTTTGAAACTGGGTCAACACAGACAGCTATAACTTTGAAAATTATAAATTTTTTTTTTTCAAATTTTCATGACTTCAAGTCAAAACATTGTTTAATAATGCCATATTATTACTTTTGTTAAATAAAATGATTTAATAGCAAAAAAAAATTACTGGAAATTCTCATTTTTTCGTGTCTCTGACTGCCCCTAACCCCTTAAACTAACACAAAGTTTGTGTCACTTTATTTTGTAACATTAAAAATGTGTTATACACTCTTTATTAATACATTTTGGGGGTTACTGTAAAATTCTTTGCGCCCTCTTGTGGCGATATTTCAACATAATCTTTGTGTTAAAAAGAGGTTACACAAAGTTTGTGTCGAAATTTCAACACAAATTTTGTGTCAACCGTTTTTAACACACAAACTGTGTTGATTTTACACAATATTTTTTACTGTGTAATTTTACAGTAACGACTTCGAAATCGTATAGAAATGAAATCCACATGGAAAAAAATAACAAGGCTTTGCAACATGAATCAGTCTAGGTGGGGCAACATAATTTTTCATGATTCGGTAACATGACATTCATGTTGCACCAACATGAAACAATCATGTAATGTTACTACAACATGATTTTTTTATGTTACCGATGTTTCAGAAAAAAAACCTGTTACTGTACAATATGGAAACCATTCTCACAATATACTGTAATTTTTACTGTAATTTTATCTCCGCAATTATAAGTATCAATAAATATTTTTCTAACCTTCGGAAAATTGCAACCATTGCTATGTAAATAAGTAGAATTAACAATGCTCCAAAGCGATTCTTCTACGGAACCTTTTTTCAATGACTCACCACACATTGTACCGAGATCTTTGTCGAATTCATACAATACGGTATTATTTACTTCTAATTTCAATTTGTTCTGTAAAAAAAAACGAGAATTAATTTACTTTATTTAACGAGATATATTTATATAGGGGGAGCCTGGGGCACGAAGGCCCCCCTCCAAAATTAGGTAAAAAATTTTTTTTTTATTTTTCGTCAAGTTATGAGCTTTATAATGTTTTTATTGTATTTAAGGTGAATACGTGATATGTGGGGCAAAATGAACCACTCGAAAAAAACATTGTAACAAAAAAATTATTTTCATTTTTATTTTCCGTCGAATTAATTTTTTCGTTACATTTTTTTTTTTAGTGGACCATCTTCCCCCACATATCACATATTCACCTACAATATGATAAAAACAATGTAGAGGCCATAATCTGACGGGAAATAAATAATTTTTTTTTTTTCGATTTTTTGCAAAATTTCGACTGGTTCTCCCGAAATAGACGGAAAATAACCGAATTTGATGGTTAAAAGCCACAAAAAGAAAAATTCGGCTCAAGGGGGTCTTTGTGCCCCAGGCTCCCCTATATAAGTATGCGTGAAGAATTATAATATTTACAAATGGTCGTGCGTTTTCCGAGTTTATATCTATTTTTGTTTTAGTAACCAAGGTTACATTGTTAGAAACGTAAGTAAAATACTCGTTTGGTACAGTCCCTGTTGAAAACTGGTTACTGACATGAAATACTTGAGTCGTACGACTTTTTAGTTCTTTAGTTTCACCATTTTTGACACATTTCGCATTATTGAACTGAAAATAAAAAAAAACAGTTTTTCGCTATCAATATATAGACATATTGAAATATCCAGGGGCGGAACAAAAGTATTTATATTTTTTTCAGCTTTATTTCTGTCACAATTTTTCTATGCCGCTGCAATTATTTCCCTTAATTAATAATTAACAAATAAAAAAATTACTTTGAGCCGCGATCGGCCCCCAAGATATAAATCTGGTTCAGTTTGATGGATTGACGCATAACCAGTCAATGCAGCTGAATTATTCTGGTTGTAATTAGCAACATGGTGATATTTTCCCGCTTGCACTGTACTTGATACCGATAAACGGGCTAAGCAATCACAGGTTGCCAAATCATCCTCGTCATTAGACTCATCGACGCCGCAGAGACGGTTCAATGAACCCGAGAGATCTAGTCGCGTTGATACTTTTATATTTTTGTAAAAAAATCCCTTAAATAATAAGTAGAAGTATTCAATTGATGTCTTATTTGTTATTGAATCTATATAGCAATCGAATATTTACTTGTATTAGAATAATTTTAGCCAGTACACTAATACTTATCATCAAATATTTGGCCATTTTGCTGAATGATGATTGAAATTTTTTTTATCCTGCAACTGAATTATTTGCGACTGTTGTACGAAAGAAAGAAGTTTATTTAGCATACTAGGTTTTTTTTGCGAGTTTGTGTGTGTGGGAAAACTTAATTGCTGTAGATAATAAATTTTTATCGAAAATTATTAAAAATGATATCTGAAGGTTAACATGCACCGATGTATAAGTCTGCATTATAGATATAGATAGTTGTGAACTTACTTACTGTTGTTATATTTTTATTTAAATTCCGATTGGTCGAAAGCTTAATGACGTCAAGTTGTGTACCAATTATGATTATATGTATTTCTTTTTATTTTTGTGGTAAAATCTGACTTTTAGATAGCTTTCAAAATACCAAAGTGGTGAGGGTGCGTCTATTAGTTGAATTAATGTATTATTTGTAATTATCATTGTTATTATTTACAGATAAAAATTTAAATAAAACTAAGAAGCAAAGTTGGACAGATGTAAGCCCAACATGAATGAAAAACACATTTGATTTTGACTTGCCTATGGCAATCTTGGCCTACTTAGTATCCATCCAAGTCAAAAAAGTCAAATTTAAATAATTATTTTGACTCCGGTGTGGTGTTAAAATAATTTTACACTGGTGTAGGGGTGCTACTTAGTGGTGTTATCTAACCGGTGTACAAAAGGATTAAATTTACTCTGATCAGACTATGAAGGTGGGGGTAGAAATGTTACTAGATCAGCAAAGCAAAATAATATTCCGTTAAAAGTACGAAATTATACTACATATTTTTTTTTTATTTATAATTGTACTGCGGTATATAAATATTTATATTTATAAGTAATTATATATATAAAGAATCGATTATTGAAGGCCCTGTAAGCCGACGAAATGGTCAGACACCTTCAACACTTTAGCAATTTATCAAGTACGTGACCGCGTGTTAATTAAACTTGAACATATGGATAAAATCTGGAATCCGTAAAAGTTCAGTTCATTACCGGATTTATATTTTATCTCGTCCCACAAAATAATTATAAATTAATATCATCAATCTCAATTTGTAATTTTTCATTCGTTTATTGCAGATGAAAGTGAGTGCACTCGGTAATTGTGAACTGATTGAAAAAATAATGAAATCCAAACTGTTTTCTCGAGAGTTTGTTCAAAAAAAAATTCAGGCTCATTCCTGTGCCAAAGTTTGTTTGGTAAAAAATAAAAAATATAATTCAAGTCGTCTGAAGGTCGGGGAAGAATAGACTCGGATATTGAATGAATTGAAAAAGACGTGTCTTTGACTCTTTGTTGACGACTTTACCACCCGGAGATGCTGTTCTGCTAAATAAAGACTAGAACGTGATTCTAAAGATTTTTAGACTCACTCTGATTTTTATTTTTTATTCTTTTATCGACTATACAAGATGCACTTGATAACATTCAATATATTTTAGCAATTTTTTATGCTGCTGCATTATATTTTATTATTCTACAAATATATTGAAGAATTCAAAAATTTGTTTGGTAAAAAGTATTCGTCAGAAAAATAAGGCCTCGAAAAAAATGGACCAAAAATTATTTCTGGCTCTGTAATTTTTTAACTGTCCATTTTACCCCAGGTTTTGAACTTAAGTTCACAGAAATTAAACCAAACTTCTAGTTGCCAGAAAAAATTTTTTTTTTCTGGCGGAAACCGGCCAAAATTTTGAAAAAAAAAACTTCTTACCAAATTTTAGGGGTGGTCCGTTTTTTCCGCCCTTCGTTTAAATTTATGAGAATATTATTGCAGTAAAAATATGAATATTATTTTTTTCGAGCTTAGTATTGAAATATCCTTTTATCGTTTGCATTTATAACAGCATTACAGAAATTTTTATATCTCAGTATTCTCGCGTGTTTATGAAACGTAAAACCGTGAAAACTTTTAAAAGAGCTTATATATAAATATATAAAGGGATAGAGAGATAAAATATGAAAAAAAAATAAGTTCGCAATATTCCGCGGTATTGCATATCCATGAAAGTTTTTATTACAAACCCAAGTAGTGGTCTTGCATCAAAAGTATATACTACATTTTATATAAACATGTATTCACATATATATATAAGAATATGATATTATTAATCCAGGTTTTTATTGATTATCATGGTACATTTAATCCAATTGACGAAATTCAATATTGGGATTGGAAAAATCGGCGGATTGACTGGATGATTACCCCAGGGGACGTATAAGCTGCGCTTTCTATCTTAACAATATTATTTTTATTATTTAAATATAACATTGTCTTTTGTAAGGTAACAAACAGAGTAGAGCCTGAGGCATCTTTTTGATCCTCCTCCAATTGCCGATACACTTTAATCCGCAAATGGTCTCACGAGAAATTGGATAGCTCCGTTAGATTGAGGTTTATTCGGATTGAATTACTTATCGGTGTGTTAATCGAGGTCGAATATTTTATCGTCAGTTTATTTTTTATATTCGACAGCTCTGAGTTACACAGGTCCCAGAGAACGCCGATATTATATTTAATAACAATAAAAATAATAATAAAGACTCTGGAGACTATAATTTGAAAATTTTCTAGCTTCATTAAATTATATGACGTGTTTAGGATTTTTTCATGACATTCTGCTATAGAAATTACTGTTCCCTATACCCCAGACCACACTCAAAATAAATTTCAAACGAATCCATTCTTTGGTTCAAAAGTTATCCACTGAAATGTGAGTATAATGAAATTAATAATGATCAAAATTTGGTTTTTTCATTTTCTCGATTTCTGAGGCCTGTAATAATTTTTATGTGCAACTGAACTGATCCTAGGACTTCACAGGTATAGTACTAGTAGTATTTAACCAAAATTAATTATTTAGTCAATAAGAATCGCATTTGGATAACGAAAATTTTTAAAACTCAATTTCCGAGATCTCAAATTTTTTTTTTCTGCCTCTTTAGATTAAATATTTTTCTAATACCAATATATTTAATAACAATAAAAATAATAATAAAAACTCCTGAGACTATAATTTGAAAATTTTATAGTTTCGTTAAATTATATGACGTGTTTAGGATTTTTTCATGACATTCTGCTATAGAAATTACTGTTCCCTATACCCCAGACCATACTCAAAATAAATTTCAAACGAATCCATTCATTGGTTCAAAAGTTATCCACTGAAATGTGATTATAATGAAATTAATAATGATCAAAATTTGGTTTTTTGATTTTCTCGATTTCTAAGGCCTGTAATAATTTTTATGTGCAACTGAACTGATTCTAGGACTTCACAGATATAGGCCTAGTAGTATTTAACCAAAATTAATTATTTAGTCAATAAGAATTGCATTTGGATAACGAAAATTTTCAAAACTCAATTTCCGAGATCTCAAATTTTTTTTTCTGCCTCTTCAGATTAAATATTTTTTTAATACATCAGGATTTCTCTATCCTCGAATTATTACGTCTTAAATTTCGGCGATCGTTAAAAAATAAAGTCGGGAAATCGTTTTTGTTGTGATGATGTTAACAAAAAAAAACGAAATATTTACAAGTTTACGTTGATCTTTTATCAAAAAATCAGCACGGATGAAAGGTTGTCTATATATATGTACGTTTGCAGGAACATCTTTCGAGCCCTCGCAGCAGGGTGTCTTCGAATAAGAAGCATAGAAGCCAGTGGAGCGTTTTCTAACAGGATTATTCAGACGCGATTGTATACGCGTCAAAGAAATAGAGTGGCATTGTGGGTTCTACGTATAGGCATAACAACATCAAAATTTGGACATATATTCACATATATTTTTAATGATAACTTTTATTAATATTTTTAAAATCAGTTTTTACCAACAATTGGCATAAAAATATTCAGTGTTCTCTGAAAATGTATTGGGATTTACGTTCCTTTTTTACACTTTCCTTGTTGGAATGGCCAAGCGTTACACACATGACCATAGCAGCACCAATGACCGCATGAAGGATGACACTATTAATAAAAAAAAAAAAAATTACATAGAAACTGCCAAAACTTATTCATTGAAAAATTCAAATTTATAAAATAATTCAAATTTTGATTATTTAGTGGAAACTCTATTATAAATTTTGAACTTACCCATCTACCGACGCAACCCTCTTCAAGATATTCTGCAACGGCCATACCGAAAATTCCGAAAAATACCAGAATGGACAGTATCAAAATTTTAGACGACATCTTAGCTTCAAATTATAAAACCGAAATAAATTTGGGAACAAAATATGAATTAAGAATAAATATATAATTACATAATTTTGGCAATTAATTATATGACGATTATTAAAACTTACGGTCTTGAAACGTGAACCAGTCGATGGAAATAAAGTTGTTGTAAAAATTAAATGCAAATACTTACTTATTTAGTCACGTGTTTAAATGCTTATCGGATACTTTTAATTGACTTTCGCAATTATTTTAATTGTTTCGATAAGTATGCGCGTTACGTAAAAATTCATCGTTGGTATCTATAATTTATTTTAATTACTCTGTCCATGAGCATGAAAATTATATTTTTTCAGAGAAAATTTTACAAAGAAACTGCTGGTAAATATAATAATTACAGTCGTACCTCAAATATTTTTAATTGTCGAAAGAAAAAATGGATAATCGAAATTTTGATTTAAATTAAAAAAAAATTATTGTAATTTTTTTTACTTGCATGTGTGTGTAATTTACATACACAGTCGGTAGATAAAGACAATTACGTATAATTACAATAATTACTGCGGTCGATAAGAAATTTTCCTTGTATGTAAAATATTTTCTATATTAAATATGAGTAAAAAAAAATTTATGTATATAATTTAAGGCACTATTCAATTTATATATTTATAATAGGAAAAGAAGAGAGAAAATTGAAAATGTTTTTCTCTAGTATGGCTAGACACCAAACTGAGCACAGCTTAAAAAAAATATGAGATCACCTGCTTTGTTAAAGACGCATACCAAAGTAATTCAATCCTTTTATATTACAAAATAAAATAATTTTATTATTGTGATGTATTCTAAAAACCGGAGCTCCCAAGTAATCCGACAACAAATGATGGGTCTAAGGACGCATAATTTTTCCTTTTGACACCCGTAATTAATAACTTCGCGCCTCGAGTCGGGTATTATATATAAATCTATGTGGACTGAGTTTTTCGTAAACTTTTTAAAAAATCATTATCCCAAGGAGCGAACACTCACACAAAAAGTGGGGAAAATAAATGGGTTTGAGAATTGAAGAGTAGAATAAGAAGCCCAAAGTGGTTTTTCTTTGATCAACTTTTGAGATGATCGGGGCAGACTATTTTTCACAGGCTTCCTATTGATAGAAGATTCTTGTCACTGGCAGGTTGAATAATTGCCTTTTTAAACGGATCAATTTTTTTTATCTTACGCAATAATAAATAGCTTAGAAACTCATTTTTTTTCTTAAAGTATAATTTTGACTTTTCAAAAATTTTATAATCCTCGGCTTTTTTTTCAAAATTTTTTTCAGACATTTTCCTGTGGATATTCTCGTTCTACAGACCCTAGACTATGCTCACAACAAATTTCAAGTCAATCCATCAATTAGTTCCAAAGTTATCCACTAAAGAGTAACTATAATGAGATTAATAATGACCAAAATTTGATTTTTCATTCAGATCACTTTTAATGACATTTTTCACAGCTAAAAAATTTTTTTTGCTCTGCTAAGTGATTCTAGAAGTTGCCAACTATATTCCTTTAAATTTTAGACTGCGCAATTTATTTATTTGAGACTGTTAAAGTTCAAAAATATAGTTTTGAAAATATTTGTTTGGCTTTTACAGTTATTCAACCCTCTTTATACCATATAAATAAAATTTATTTTAGGCATTTTCCTGTGAATATTCTCGTTCTACAGACCTTAGACTATGCTCACAACAAATTTCAAGTGAATCTATCAATTAGTTCCAAAGTTATCCACTAAAGAGTAACTATAATGAGATTAATAATGACCAAAATTTGATTTTTCATTCAGATCACTTTTAATGACATTTTTCGCAGCTAAAAAATTTTTTTTGCTCTGCTAAGTGATTCTAGAAGTTGCCAACTACATTCCTATAAATTTTAGACTGCGCAATTTATTTATTTAAGACTGTTAAAGTTCAAAAATATAATTTTGAAAATATTTGTTTGGCTTTTACAGTTATTCAACCTTCTTTACACCATATAAATAAAATTTATTTTAGGCATTTTCCTGTGGATATTCTCGTTCTACAGACCCTAGACTATGCTCACAACAAATTTCAAGTGAATCTATCAATTAGTTCCAAAGTTATCCACTAAAGAGTAACTATAATGAGATTAATAATGACCAAAATTTGATTTTTCATTCAGATCACTTTTAATGACATTTTTCACAGCTAAAAAATTTTTTTTGCTCTGCTAAGTGATTCTAGAAGTTGCCAACTATATTCCTAGAAATTTTAGGCTGCGCAATTTATTTATTTGAGACTGTTAAAGTTCAAAAATGTAGTTTTGAAAATATTTGTTTGGCTTTTACAGTTATTCAACCCTCTTTATACCATATAAATAAAATTTATTACAGTTCATTACCGATCATCACGTCTCGTAGCACGTAATAACAAACCTAAAAGCTCAAACGATGTTTTATTTAAAAATAAATGGAGCGTTACACTTTTTATGTCTACATATAATAGACTTTGTTACATCAAGAGATATCTTCTGTCTGATTTGGTGGTCCAGTGATGTGAAAATAACCTTTGTGCTGCTATTTTCTCCTCTAAACAATATATATTTATCAAAATACAATTACAATTACACAAAATAATCAAAAATTTGCAGTTTTCGGGGTGAAAGTCACCGAAAACGCGTGTCTAGCTTCTCGGGATGGAAAAACGGGGCCCATGCACTCCAGTAACAGCAAATCTTTGTCGGTCACCGACTTGGAAAAATCAGACTCGCTTATATGACCGTCACGATCGATGTCCAAATTTTTCAAAATCATTTCCACGAAATCCTGAAATGAATTGATTGATTTTTTCTTTTTTTAACGATTTCCGGTACTCACTTTGAGAGACTCGGTATGATCTTCGTCACCCAATCCAATCAAGCAGCCTCTCATATTTGAAAATATTTGCTCCCGTCTTATTTTTCCCGTCATAAGCGAATCGTAAACATGAAAAGCCGATTTAATCCGTTGATCCAGAGTTCCTCGCAGCGAAATCGACAGAGCTTTTATCCACTGCTCTAAATTTAGGCCAAGCGAATTCTGGCTCGTCATCGTCGAAAAAATTCTGTCCATCAATAAATGACGTACATTTTCCGTGAAATCGAATCCTGCGTGTAAAATATCGCGGAATATTGATCTCGTTATCGGGCCGTATTCTTTACAAATTTTGTAGTGTATCAATGCAAGAGCTGATAAAAAATGAATGTGATAAATTTATACAGCAATAAATTAATCTCTTTAAACATGAATTAGTGGAAATTTCATTAATTACGTTAGTGAAGCAGTATTCACTTCATAATCAGTGTATTTAAATAACAAATTAGTGAATTCTCACTAATAAATTTAGTACTATAATTTTCACTAGGAAATTAGTGATTTTCACTACTGAACTAGCGATATTTTTGTAATTTCTATAAGTGAAACTGTTATTCACTTCTTAATTTATGAATTTCACAATTTCACTAGTAACTTTAACTAGCAAATAATTAAATATTTTACTAGATATAAATATAATTAATAATTATGGTGCTATTTTTAAAAATTTTAATAAAAAACTTTCAAAATAAAAAAAAATAGAAGTACAGAACAATAATATATTTATATGAAGAGTACGTCAATCATAACATCACGGATTTTTTATTTCTTCATCAGTTATTGTTTGGTATCATAACGAATATACTATTTACACTCACGCGATCACATGCGTAGGCCAGCGCAGTGGATAGCATCAAAGACTCTGAATCGGAAGGATGCAGGTTCGAGCCCAGCAGTCACCGGGATTTTTTCATCAATCAAAATCATGTATACTTCCTCTAAGTAATGATTCTAATACATTGATCACATTTTGGATCTAATTACAAGTGTCTTATATTTTTTTTCGCAATATAATATTTTTTTTCACCGATGAAATCAGTGGATTCCCATATTCACTTTTCAATTTAGTGGATTCTCATATTCACTTATCAAATCAGTGAATTCCAATATTCACATATTCATTTAGTGAATATTCACTAATTCTGCGTGGTACTATTGTAGCATTGACAATTAGTGAATATTCACTTATCAAATCAGTGAATTCTAATATTCACATATTCATTTAGTGAATATTCACTTATTCTGCGTGATACGATTGTAGCATTGACAATTAGTGAATATTCACTTATCAAATCAGTGAATTCTAATATTCACATATTCATTTAGTGAATATTCACTAATTCTGCGTGGTACAATTGTAGCATTGACAATTAGTGAATATTCACTTATCAAATCAGTGAATTCTAATATTCACATATTCATTTAGTGAATATTCACTAATTCTGCGTGGTACGATTGTAGTATTGACAATTAGTGAATATTCACTTAAAATTAGTGAAAAATCACTAATTCATATTTACAGAGATTGATTAATTTTTTAAAAATACCTTTGATCTCATCGAAGTCGAAATGAGTTTCTTTGACTAATTTTTTGAACAATCGGTTATTTTTTTTCAGATAAATTATTTCTTTCGAAGGATCATTCAACATGTCTGTCATTTTTACACAGAGATTTTAATTTTGTAGAGGTTGGAATTAAACAAATGACGTCAATAAATTTTGTTATTTAAATAACCGAAAAAAAAAAGAAATGTTGAAATTTAAAAATATCTAAACTAAAGAATAAGTTGTAAAGAAGCTTAAGAGTTTATATTTTTATAACCGCATTTGAATAAACCTTTTAAAGTATAATCTTGTGAAATGGTTGATTTGAGGTGTCGAGATTTAACACCACGCGCTAAATAAGGAACCAAAGTCACGGTTAATGCGAGAGTGTTATAAAAATTTATAAAATATTTTTTAGTGCCCATGAGTCTACGTGGAGAGACTTTAAATAATATTATTACTTTGACGTAACAGCCGTATAAAGACGAGTGATTATGGACCGGATTTAACAGAAGCTACGTTAGATGAATTAAAATTACAATAATGTCTTAAGTATATCTAATGATATTTTTTATTTAAACTGCTGGGTAAAAGGCTCACAGAAAACACGTTTTTTAAATCTCGCTGATCGTATTAAATAATAAAATTTAAGTGCTTGAGAAATATGACAGAAACTGGTGGGGGATGAGTCCGAGCTATGGCCAAATTTTTTTTTGAAAGTGTGTAATTTAAGGAAATCCCGTATGAAAAAACATATGCGGTCAAAGTATATGATAAATATCAGAAAATATATGTGGCCAATTTAACTATGTTTTCTGATATATTTTTTTTTATATTAAAAAATATAATATTCATCATATATGAGTCCGTATATGTTTAGCATATATAAAATATATATGTCAATCATATACAAAAAATATATTTTTATCATATACGAAAAATATGTTCTGATCATATATAAAGACATATATTTAATTTTTGACTTTTTTTCTACCCCATCAAAAACGTTTCTCATAATTTTTTCAAATTTTTTAACCCAACCGAAAAAAAGTTTTAATTTTTGAAAAAAATGGCTTTTTTTATTTCAAATAGCTATAACTTTTCCAAAATTCGACTGATTGGGACGTTTTTTTTTTTCAAAATTTTTGTTTTTAAATGTACTTTTTGAAAAAAAATAGAAAAAAGTTATTGCAACCTATCTCCATTGTTTTTTTGTAGATTTTTAGAAAAAATCAAAAATTTTTCGATGTTCACCATTTTTGATTTTTGATTTTTTTGTTTTATGTAAAACTTTGACATTTTCTACAGATCCTCAAATTTTTTCAGTCATTTTTTTTCGACTTATATTTTTTTTTGCAATTGAAAAAAAAATTTTCCTTCAACTAGCCTTATTTTTTATAACACTATGCTTAAAATTTTCGAGAGTGCTCAGAAAACTTTCAAATTTGGAAAAAAAAAATCAAAACAATAAATTTAAATGGTAATCATCGATATAATTTGAATTTTGTTCGAAAAATCAAGTTAAAAAATAGAAGGATTTTCTGGATAATTTTTTTGTATTTTTTTCTAAAAACTACACTCAAAAACGAAGAAAATGACAGATGCTGGCAATTAAAAAAAAATTCCTTCTACACTCATTCTTTTTGGTTGAAAGAATTTTTTTTTTAGTGCGGAACTTAATGAAATTTTTACACAATTTTTTATTTATGCGAAACTTTACTTCTAATAGTGCGAAATAACTAGTTCATTTTTCAAAAAAAAAAAAAAAAAACTTGATCCAAATTTTTTCCGAAGGACGAAAGTAAACGGACTGTAAATTTTAATACAATAAAGAATGTGATATTTAAAAACACTGAGTATTGAAAAGTTTTCTCCTTTCCACGCACGCCTGAAGCTGTCGAGGCCCACAAATCATCGGCCCTTACAACTCAGTATTCGAATATTGCCAAAAATTACAGTCGTCTGCAGATTGTGGATGATGGAAAATTGGGCTGTTAACTTGCATTTCTTTCTTCTGTCTCTTTTTTTATTTTATTTTCTCATAATGTTAAATAACTAAATGCCCGCAGTAAAGTTTTACTCTCTGGTACATGATTGCACAGAATGTGGACCGTATTGTTTGAGTTGCAACAGTATGTTAACTTTTAAAAGTACACCATAAACAATATACTGCGTTTATATATTTTTTACGTTAAGTAAATGTGTACCCAGGAACAATGTGGATACAACCTGTTTACTCTACTTACTCTCTATTATATTATCAGCGATATAACATCACGTGTAATTTATCTTTATCGTTTGTAATCAGTAGGTTTCTTTAAATAAATATCCAATAAGGTTTTATTTTTTCAGTAAAAGTTATCATTATTTAAATAAAGTCAAGTTATAATTTATTAATAAATTATATGTAGATATTTTTTTTCTAATAATTAATCATTATTTTTGTGAGTAAAAATTTTAAATAATTATCATGTATGAGTTTGAATCTAATCAGACAGGGTTATATATAATCATAACTGGTATCATGCACGATCACATCTGATATCATACATGATCATACCTGTTTTCATGCATGATCATATCTGATATCATGTATGACCATGGCATGTATAATTTTTCCTGATACCATACATGATCACATCTGATATCATGCGTAGTCATACCTGGTATCATGAATCGTCATTTCTGGAAATATGTATGATCATATCTGGTATCATGTATGATCATATCATGCATACTCTTTCCTGATATCAAGCATTATCATACCTGGCTTCATGCATGATCATATCTGATGTGGTACATCATCATATCATGCATACTTTTTCCTGATGTCATGCATGACCATATCTGATAACATGTATCATCATATTAAGTATGATCATTTCTGATATCATACCTGATCACACTAGTAGCAGGCATAATTTTACCTGATATTATGCATGATCATATCTGATAACATACATGACCATACCTGATACCATGTTTGTCCAGATCATGAATAATCTTTCCTGATATCATGCATGATTATACCTGGCTTTATGCATGATCATATCTGATATTCTGTATGGTCATACCATGCATATTTTTACTGATATCATGCATGGTCATATCATGCATACTTTTCCCTGATATTATGCATGATCACACTGATATCATGCATGATCATATCTAATATTCTGTACGACCATATCATGCATAGTTTTTCCTGATATCATGCATGATCATATCTGATATTCTGTATGGCCATACTATGCATATTTTTCCTGATATCATGCATGGTCATATCATGCATACTTTTCCCTGATATCATGTATAATTTTCCCTGATATCATGCATGATCACACTAATATCATGCATGATCATATTTAATATTCTGTACAACCATATCATGCATAGTTTTTCCTGATATCATACATGATCATATCTGATATTCTGTATGGTCATATCATGCATACTTTTCCCTGATATCATGTATAATTTTCCCTGATATCATGCATGATCACACTGATATCATGCATGATCATATCTAATATTCTGTACAACCATATCATGCATAGTTTTTCCTGATATCATGCATGATCATATCTGATATTCTGTATGGTCATACCATGCATATTTTTCCTGATATCATGTATAATTTTCCCTGATATTATGCATGATCACACTGATATCATGCATGATCATATCTAATATTCTGTACAACCATATCATGCATAATTTTTCCTGATATCATGCATGATCACATCTAATGCATATTTCTTAACTTTATTTATTCCTCACCGACTTAAATTACAATTTTCTCCTAAAGTAAGCAAAAATAAATATTTACCAACTTTTTTATCCTTAACCATAAGTGATTTTTTTTCTAACAATTAATTATTTACGTCACTGACAACCATCAGGACATTTAATTTTTTCAATTTTTTTTTAACCCCAAGCTGTCAATAAATAATTATTTTTATAACTGTGCCAAGAGTCCACAGTGTATAATAAATAAGCGTTATCTTTCCATCATGTTTATCTAACAGATAATTATTCGGATTATTTTTTGTGCGCAAAATGAAACGAGAACTAAACGGGCGATGAGGGGAACGAGGGACGCGACAGGGTGAGATGTGGGCTCTTCAAACAGAGATCAAAGATACACGCTAAAAATGTCCTCCAGCCTTTTGTTTAAAACATTTAACGGGCCAGCGATCGTGGTCAACAATTTTGATTTTATTTACGACTCGGTGGGTCCACTGCAGATTCGCGTGGGTGTTGATGCAAGGGTTGAGCTGCCATTATTTCACTTTTAGCCTCAGGGTAACCGGAATATCTCTCCCACATTGATTTTTTTAAACTCAAATTATTATTTTTTCTCTTAAAATCTTTTAAATATGAAAGGCTTTTTATTTTTTTACCTGCGAATGAAATTGTCATTTGAAATTCAGGATGCGCTAATGACTTCCGCGCTCTGGGTTGTAAAATTTTTTTTCTGTCTCACGGAAAATATAAATAGAGAGAAAAATAAACATGTAAAATAAATATATGCATGCATGGTTTTTTTTTTTTTTTTGTTGAAAATTAAAAAATGACTCGGGACTTTGGAGAAAGTGATTAATTGCGACGATATGTAAGCGACACGTTTTATTTTTTTAGGCATGCACTCGGTAAAAAATGTCTTTATTTATCGGTGACGCGGGTTTATTTGTTAGACTGTCATGTTGAAATTGTTTTTATTAATTATTTTCATGTTACTTTTTACCCATGAAATTATTTTCTATTTTTAAATTTAAATATTTTCAAAAAATCACCGAATTCTCATAATTAGACCAGAAATTTTTGTAGTCAACTTTCAAGTCTATACTTCTAGTATTTTTCACTTATTTCACTAAAAAAAAATTTTTCCACTCAAACTTTACAAATTCACTCAAAAATCAAAATTCAAAAATTTTTATTTTTGACTCATTCGAAAAAAAAAATTTTCAATTCAAAATAAAAATTTACCACCAAAAACTTCGAGTCAGACAAAAAAAAAATTTTCCGCGCTATCGGTCATCAAAAAAAAGTTTCAATTTTTTCTCAACTACGAATTTCAAAAAAAAATTGTCAAAAAAATTTTTTCAAATTCAAATTATCACAGACTACAAAAATAGAGATTCCAAGCATTGAAATCAATTTTTTTTCATCCCCACAAGTCAATTTATCACCAAGAAATCGAAGATCGAAATTAGGGGCAGAGTAGCTGGCGCCCAATTTTCGGAGCGAATGAATTTTTTTTGACAAACGTGTTACCAAAACACAATAAATATAAATAGCACATGAGTTTAGAGCAGCTATGACAACATATTAAGGGCAAGAAAGGAACAGAAAATATTTGTTAGCACGTGTGTGTTATTCCCTTCACACAGTGCCCCGTTTGTGATTATGATGCGACTATGATCATTATTGTTATTGTTGTAGTTATTGGTACCTGCACTTTGTAAAATGAGCTTAAGAATGTGAAGGATATTGTATACATATGAAGAAAGCATAATATCGTGCTCTCGAGAGTTTTTAAATAACCGTAGATGAAAAAATATGAGGTTTCTTTGTGGGTAGCCGACCGTGGCCAAAAAGGATCTTCCTCGAGGGGCTGGTGAAGATGTGGCGATTGCTACTCTGACATCAATGTAATGTAGTTTAACTCTGTATAGTAGGTAGTATAGTAGTTCCCGGCAGAGTGAGAGCCAGCGGAGTTGGTACTGAAGAGAGAAGACTGCAGCGTACACGTAAGGTTGGGCGCCAGCTGAGAAAACATGCCCTGGGCAATACTGTCCTCCGTCCTCAACTCGTCGTAGTGTGTCGACATTTGTGGGTGCGCAAGATGCCGAGAAAAATAATCCACTGCAATTTGTACGATCGATTTAACCTCAGGAATTTCATCGCTCTCAGCTCCGCGTTCTGCTCCACCGTATTTTAAACCTCTTATTTACACGTTTTTTTCCTTCATTTATTTTATTGTTTTTAATTAAAATTTCATTGGGTTCAATTATTTTTAATTTTTATGTCAGATTTTTTTTTACACACTAGAGTAATTGGGGGCAAAATGGAAATTACTGAAGAAATTATTTATTTAGGTCTGGGAGATAAGGGGCAAGTTGGCCATTACAGAAAATAGGGGGAGATTTTTCAATAAACAAATGAAACTGGGGTAAAATGGCTACGGGGCAAGTTGGTCATCACTAGGGAAAAGAATTTTGCTTTAATTTTGAAATGAACGGTTCAAATGTTTGATATTCCGGCGAAAATATCGGTCTTATAAAAATAATTTTGGAACAAAAGTTGTAGAAAATTAAATTTTCTAAAAAAATGTTCCTTATGGCTTTCTTATACGACCAATATTTTCACCGTAATTCCAAAATTAAGATTCATAATGAATGATTCAAATTTTTGTTAATTATGAAAATCTTAATTTTGAAATTACGGCGAAAATATTGGTCTTATAAAAAAAGTTTTCAAACAAAAGTTGTAGGAAATTTAATTTTCTAAAAAAATGTTACTTATGACTTTTTTATACGACCAATATTTTAACCGTAATTCCAAAATTAAGATTCATAATGAATGATTCAAATTTTTGTTAATTATGAAAATCTCAATTTTGAAATTACGGCGAAAATATTGGTCTTATGAAAAAAGTTTTTAAACAAAAGTTGTAGGAAATTTAATTTTCTAAAAAAATGTTCATTGTGACTTTTTTATACGACCAATATTTTCACCGTAATTCCAAAATTAAGATTCATAATGAATGATTCAAATTTTTGTTAATTATGAAAATCTTAATTTTGAAATTACCGCTTTCTTATTAATCCAAAGAAAAAATTATAAGAGACATGTTTTTTAGATAATTGAATTTTGAACAACTTTTACTAGAAAAATTTTTCTATACGATCAATATTTTTGCCATAATATCAAAAATTTGACATCATTAATTATTAATTGTCATGTTTTTTGAGGAAAATTTGGGGAACAAAACTTGGCCTTAGTCATCACAAATAATAGGGTGAAATTTTCCAAAAAAAAAAAAAATGAAACTGGGGTAAAATGAACCAGCATGAAAATTTTTTATCAAAATTTCGCAACGATCGCAATTTTCCAAACATCAACAATTACCTGCATTAAATTTTTGTGTATAATTCTGTATCTCAAAAACTGCTGGTACAGAAAAAGAAAATTACATCAAAGTCCAAAATTTGACTTTTTACAACGACCGTCATTCAAAAAAATTCTGATTTCAAAATAAATTCCAAAACCTTAAAATAGATCTAAAATAAAAAAAAAAATCATTATTTTTTCCGAGCTTAAAAATCTTCAAATTCCCCATGGGTCGAAAATAAAAAAATCTTTTTCCATCCATTAAAAACTGTTTATATATTAAATATTCATATTTAACCTCCATTAGCATTAATTCCTTTTACTTTATACCTCTTACTCTATAATTACCACCTTATTCGTCGGCCTTCGAATTTAACATTCAAATTTGTCAATCATATTTTAACTCGCATTTACATCAACCATCAACATTCTCATAACTTAACAACCAAACGCACTCGTCTAAATACCCCCCCCCTCCCCACCCACTTAATCCCTCAACTGAGAATCGAGAATCTAAAACGCATTGTAATAAATCCCACTTGCCTGAGGTTTCATATTCAAATCCAAGTATAAATATATATACAAATATGTAATTCTACAAAGTCATTATAATATATTTTATATAATATATATTATGAGATTGTAGTAAAATATAATGCGGTGTGTACATTATTATAATGCTAGTGGGATAAAGATTGTAAGATGAAGCGGCTAAGAAATCTGACTGGTGATACATAAATTGTAATCAGCTATAAGGCCATTTTCTACATATATTTATATATATGTAGATATATATACATATATAGACGTATAACAAGAGTATACACACCAAGTAAAAGGTTGATGTAGAGGAATACCAACGATTTCAAATGAAACGTGATGAAACGCAAGGCAATTCGATTTGTGTGCCCACGCACGCGCATCAAAGGCACCGGCCCTCCGCCAAAGGATTTACGGAATACGTTTGTTACGATAAAAAAAATATAAATAAATAAATAAAAATTATACATTTTATTTATTACTATCAACGGTTTGTCAAATTATAATCCAGCTTATATACATTTGTTAATCAATAAGTATAAGTAACACATAACAAATGTATATAGATATGTTTTGTATTGTGCGTGATATATATAATGAATGGAGTGAAGGCTGAGATTGTTTGGGGTCAAGATTCCGAGGGGTGGAAAATTTCAGTGGGTCAATGGGGAAGAGATTGAGGGATCGGGATGTAAATATATATAAATATATACATATATATGTTGTGGAGGTAACAATATATGAATAAAGTGACCGGATGTGGGCTGGGGTTCATGGAAGAATGGATGATTCTCGAGATGTTTTTTAGAGACGAGAAAAAAATATTAACGAGGGACAAGAGACTTTAGTTTTGATGTTTATTTGAATTTATATATGATATAGAATATTATATATACATGTATAATATTCACTTTGAGACTCATATTTATTGCGCGGGACTTTAGAGTACAATTATAAAAATTTTAAAAAATGCACACCCTGGCGCTAAGGGTGTGCACTTATTTCTTTTATCAATATCTCATAAGATATGAGTCCTACTCAAAAATTTTATTGGGAAATTTTATAGGAAATTAAATTCTCTACAAAAAAGCATTCATTACTTTTTTCCGTAAACTGAATAATTTATTGCGCAGGACTTTAGATTACAATTATAAAAATTTTTAAAAATGCACACCCAGGCGCTAAGGGTGTGCACTTATTTCTTTTATCAATATCTCATAAAATATGAGTCCTAGAAAAAAATTTTATTAGGAAATTTTATAGGAAATTCAATTCTCTACAAAAAAGTATTCATTACTTTTTTCCGTAAACTGAATAATTTATTGCGCAGGACTTTAGATTACAATTATAAAAATTTTAAAAAATGCACACCCAGGCGCTAAGGGTGTGCACTTATTTCTTTTATCAATATCTCATAAAATATGAGTCCTACTCAAAAATTTTATTAAGAAATTTTATAGGAAATTTAATTCTCTACAAAAAAGTATTCATTACTTTTTTCCGTAAACTGAATAATTTATTGCGCAGGACTTTAGAATACAATTATAAAAATTTTAAAAAATGCACACCCAGGCGCTAAGGGTGTGCACTTATTTCTTTTATCAATATCTCATAAAATATGAGTCCTAGAAAAAAATTTTATTAAGAAATTTTATAGGAAATTAAATTCTCTACAAAAAAGTATTCTTTACTTTTTTTCGTAAACTGAATAATTTTCAAGTTATTGCTGATTTAAAATGTAATCCAAAAAATTTTTATGGGAAATTAAAAGTAATGGAGATAAAATTAACACCCGACTTTTACTTTTATAGCGAATTGAATATTTAAGTAACAAGTGTTAAAAAAGTTAATAATATGTCAGTAGAATGTCATGAGCTGGTAAATTTAACAAGTCCAATTATATTTTTTGATTTACAAGATGTCGCGAATAAATTGAACGCGTAAAAAAAAAAATTAAAAACCACATGGATAAAAATAAACAAGACAAGTAAGACAGGTAGAGGACTAGTGGAGTTTTGCACTGATATACGTCTGTCTGTCATGTCGAGTCTTAAAGTTTCACGTATACAGCAACCACCGTACGCTGTATATAATACATCAGTTGAACTGGATACGTAATACTAAAACCTATACTGCATCCTACTTCTTAGCATGTCCATTTTTGCTGTCGGATAACAGAGATCAGAGCACGTGGCGCCATTACTCGTCTCTGAATCTGACAATTCTCCTATACATCAGCGAAATTAATTCAAAATTAAAATCATTTTTTCCTTTTTTACAACAAAAAACAACCTGTTTTCTATTTTAAAATAAATAAATAAGTAAATAGGAATCATACTTTCAGATAGGACGTGAATTTCAGTGTAAACATTAAAACTGAGTTCCAGTTTGTAAACATGGAGAAATTATTTCAGTCCGAGTTTTCACTTCAATAACTTTTGCATTATCTGCAATTCCAACGAGATAAAAATAACTTCTCGAGGAAAAAATACATGTATATATTATATATAATATATATAAAGAAGAAAAGTGTATAGTAAATTTAACAGTTGGACATTTGCTTCATGAATAAAAGGCTCAACTATAACAACTGGCACTTAGTGCAGTTATTTCTACTGATCACTCTCTTGGGATGAATAACAACCGTCTAATATGACTTACAAATTGGAAAAAATATATATATGTATGTGTTTATACGAAATAAAGTTTCATATACTCAGTTTACTTCATAACTAAATTTGAATTTTTTTTATAGATAAAAATTTCAAGTAAAATTTTTACTGTCGAGTTAACTTACATATTTTTTATTACTCACAATATTGTTGCTACAGAATACTTTAGAATCAAAATTTCATCGCTAACCTATCGAATTTTCAAAAAAAAAAATTCTAATTAGTTTGTGATCGAAACCAAAATTCATCGGAATTTTTTTGAACCCAAATAACTGAGAAACTATTGAATTTACGGAAAAAACTTAAGAGTATTTTTTTGTAGAGAATTAAATTTCCTATAAGATCAATTTTGAAAATTTTTCTGTGCGACTCATATTTTACGAGTTATCGATCAAATAAATAGGTGCACACCCCGAAGGTCGGGGTGTGCATTTATTTTTCATTATTATTAAAGAAAGCGAATGAAAAAAATGAAGAAAAATGTCTGACGTGATATATTTTGGATTGTAATTGAAGCAAAAAAATTCTAATTAGTTTTTGATAGAAACCAAAATTGATCGGAATTTTTTTGAACCCAAATAACTATGAAACTATTGAATTTACGGAAAAAATTTAAGAGTACTTTTTTGTAGTAAATTAAATTTCCTATAAAATCATCTTTAAAAATTTTTCTGTACGACTCATACTTTATGAGTTATCGATCAAATAAATAAGTGCACACCCTAAAGGTCAGGGTGTGCATTTATTTTTTTTTTTATTATTGAAGAAAGTGAATGAAAAAAATTGAGAAAAATATCTGACGTGATATATTTTGGATCGTAAGTAAAGAAAAAAATTTATTTAGGACAACATATTAACCTTTGACACAACGCGGGATTAAACCTCCAATCAGCTACTCAACCCGACAATTTGCTCTCAATTTAAAAAAAATAATAATAACACAGCAATCACAAGCTCTCTTTCTCACAAAAGCACACTTAAATATTTAAAAATTACACGTCTGTTAAATTACTCCAGTAGAATTACCCGAACATTCTTTTTTGATAGATGGATTTATTAAACACTTCTTAAAAAAGCGGGCTCGAGTTTTTAGTAAAAAAAAAAAAAAAAAGATAATAAGATGACGTAAAAATAAAGTTATCGGTCAAAATAATTGTCGAGTCGAGTTACTCAGTACAGTAATAAGTAATGGAGTATGTACGACTTTCTCATGTCTAATTGGCACAGCAGCTGACCAGTTGCTAAATTTCAATCTGGAACGGCTAAATAAAAATATATAAAGGATTATTGTTGAAGAAAGTGTTTATTTTCATTTTAACAAGATGACCATTCATATATTGTTTGAATTTTTTTTTGTCCACTAAAAAATATATCCAGACCTTTCAGATATTTTTGAATGAAAGGATTGAATAGACCAGTCTAGTGGATCAAATTACCTTTTAATGATTTCAATTTACATATTTATATTTTTAATATTTAAAATATTAAATAAATCACTTACTGCTTAAAGTACATGATTATTATGCCGTACATTCATAAATTTACCCATTAACTCAAAAAAACAAATTTTGATAATGACTAGATCTCCTTTGTTCCAAAAATTTTGATGTTAATATAAAAAAAATGGTCTGTGAATTTTCTCAAATTTTGGAAAATGATAATTTTCATTTTTTGGGGGATTTCCAAAAGCGAATCAATGAAATATACATCGGAAAATATTTTTTTTATAAGCTGTTTTAGTAAAAAAAAAAAAAAAAAAAAAGTATAATGACCAAAAATTTATTTATAATGATCAAAAATATTTGATAAAAAAATCCAAACTATTGTTGATAAAAAAAATGTGATTTATTAAACTAAGTATCTGCGTTACATTTTTGAATAAAAAATTATCAATTTGGTACATGAATCTTTATTTGGCCATTATCATTATTATTATTAATGCTGTCGTGAATTTTTTGATCATTATTGACATGTCTTGTTTTCTGTTCTTTGAATAAGTCGGCTACTAAAAATACCTGAAATAAAAAAAAGTCTTTATGAAGAACTCCAAGTAGAAGCGTAAGTTTTTTTTTACTGGGGCAAAATGAACCACAGTAAGAAAAAATAGAAAAACACAAATATCAGGAAATTTGATTTTTTGAACTTTTGACCTTTACCCCCTGTCCCAATTTCTCAGTAGTAATGACAAATAAATCGAAGATTACTTACAGTTACTAAAGCATTTATCAATCCTATTAAAATTCCTACTGTGACGTCACTCCAGTGGTGCCAATAATCAGCGATTCTTGTCATCGAAACGAACATCGTTATCGATATCGAAATAAACTGAAGTAAATATTTGAACAACTTAAGATTTTTGCAGGTGATCCTCAATTGTAAATAAAGCTACGGAAGTAGAGAATTTTATTAAAGTAATTACTTGTTTATTTATTTATAATAATAGATATTATTGAACTTACAATAAAGAAGACTGCAGAGTAAGTCGTCAGAGACGCATGACCCGACGGAAATGATAATCTGATAAATAAAATAATTTTATTATTTGTGGATATACACTGAAAAAATTAATCGGTAGCAGCTACCGATTGGCAATTGGTAGCCTCTACCAATTATTTTTGGGTAGCCGCTACCAATTATTTCAGTACCAGTTACCGAAATAATCGGTAGCAGCTACCGATTGGCAATTGGTAACCTCTACCAATTATTTTTGGGTAGCCGCTAGCAATTAATTCAGTACCAGTTACCAAAATAATCAGTAGCAGCTACCGATTGGCAATTGGTAGCCTCTACCAATTATTTTTGGGTAGCCGCTACCAATTATTTCAGTACCAGTTACCGAAATAATCGGTAGCAGCTACCGATTAGCAATTGGTAGCTTCATCCAATTATTTTTGGGTAGCCGCTACCAATTATTTCAGTACCAGTTACCAAAATAATCGGTAGCAGCTACCGATTGGCAATTGGTAGCCTCTACCAATTATTTTTGGGTAGCCGCTACCAATTATTTCAGTACCAGTTAGCGAAATAATCGGTAGCAGCTACCGATTAGCAATTGGTAGCTTCATCCAATTATTTTTGGGTAGCCGCTACCAATTATTTCAGTACCAGTTACCAAAATAATCGGTAGCAGCTACCGACTGGCAATTGGTAGCCTCTACCAATTATTTTTGGGTAGCCGCTTCCAATTATTTTAGTACCAGTTACCAAAATAATCGGTAGCAGCTACCGATTATTTCGGTAGTAACTACCGATTGAAATTGTGTGTGTGTACGTAACTGATACCAAAAAAATCGGGAATAGCTACCGAATCAATCGGTAACGGCTACCGATTATTTCAGTAGCTACTACCGATTGAAATTTGTAGCAGCTACCGAAATTATCGGTAGCTGTTACCGAAAATAAATCGGTAGTAGCTACCGATTATTTTTTTCAGTATACATCTATATTATTTATCACTCGGGAAAAGATAATTCAGATCTACGTTGATCTGCATTAGATCTATAGAGATCTGATTTTTCCAAAAATTAGATCTTCGGTACTTCTTGCAAATCTACGTAAATTTAATTGATCCTATGGCCTTTTTTTCAAAAGATCTACGATTTGTGAAAATTCACGGAAATCCTCGGAGATCGTCGATCTCTGTAGACCTAATAAGAAAAATTGATATTTATGACGTCGATCTTCAATCGAATCTTAATAGATCTCTATAGATCTTTGAAGATCTGCTGAGATCTTAGAGATCTTCTGAGATCGCTATCGATTTAAAATCATCAACGATCTGATAAAATCATCGGAGATCTTCTAAGATCTATTTTAAATTTTAAATTTCTGTAGATCTAAATTATTTTTTCGCGGGTATTATTAATTACCTGGCTTCTCTTAACACATCAGCAGTGATATTAGCTGTGCAATCAAACTCATCAGGATTAAAATATTTGTTATGATTAATAAGCAAACTGCAGTCGATGCTTGGCTTACAAAGGTCTATAAAATGTGGCCGCAGTCTTCCGATTGTTAATTTACAAACGTCTCCAATTAATACAGTCGTTATTGCACCGATCAAAAAGTATCCTCCCTTGAATAAAAATGATAATTTTTTATATTAATCATAAAATTAAAATCAACTAGTATAATTATAAATTTATTGAAAATTTGATTACCTTCTGATAAATTGATATTAACCAATTAGCAATATTTACATTTAATAATTTTAATGATGACGTTCTGATTATTTTCTTTGCGTAGATGACTTCGCCGATAGCAATCTTTGGTAATAAATTAAAAAATTTTAAAAAGGGGTGGGGGGACTACTCCCTATATACATATATATAATTATGATTATTTTTGACACTTACCAAAATGAAAAATGTGACTGTCATAATCATAAGAGCTGATGTCGGGATCGTTGCGTTATTGTAAGGATACATTATTGTTTCATCATTACAAAAAAAACCTCGGGCATGGGGCTGGATATACAATTCAGTCGCACTTAATCCACAAACCACTTGAGTAAAAATAATTAATTAATATTAATAACTTACACTTACGTGGAAAGAAATTTTCATTGACAATTACGATATATTATAGGAACGGTTTCCATATCGTATGGTAACAGTTTTTTTTTTCTCGATTACAAGAATGGCGCCCAGACGTAGGGAAAGTTGGGCAAAACGGGGTACTCGCAAAATTTTATAAAAAAAAAATTTATTTTTTAAATGTTTTTTAAAAATTCCAAAATCACTTTTGTAAAAATAATTGAGCATTATTTTGAATATTTTTTGTTGGACTTTTTCAAAAATCGAGTGTCAGTCGAAAAATGTTGATGGCTTTTGTTTTATAATAAAAACCAATAAAAATTTTTTTTTTTCTATCGCATCCAATAATTGTGTAGAATTTTAATTTTCTTTATGCAAATTACTTACAAAAATATTTAATTTGATAAAATTTATTTAATATCTACACGGAAAGAAAACTATGGCAGCGGTTCCCATAATTTTGTGAAATTTTTTCCTATACCATAATAGGAATTACGACCATAAATTATGGGAGCGGTTCCTATAATTATAGGAATGTTTCCCATAATTATAGGAATAGTTCCAATAATTATGGGAATGATACCCATAACACTATAGGAATGGTTCCTATAATTATAGGAATACTTTCTATAATATTATGGGAATCATTCCTATAATTTATGGGAATGGTTCCTATAATTTATAGGAACCATTCCCATAATATTATGGGAATGGTTCCCATACCATTATGGGAATAGTTCCCATAATGATATGGGAATGGTTCCTATACCATTATGGGAATCATTCCCATAATATTATGGGAATAGTTCCCATACTATTATAGGAACCATTCCCATAATATTATGGGAATGGTTCCCATATTATCATGAAAAAATTAATTTAAAGAAGTGCGGTAATCACTTCTACAATACACAGAAATATTATTAAACATAAAAACAAAAATTCAAACATTGAAAAAAAAAATCGTATTTGGCAAAAAAACATTAAAATTTTTAACAAGAATTTTTTGTCAGCACAAAACATTCAAGAAAATTCAAATTTTGGGAAATTTCTACACTATTGTGCAAAAAAAAAATTTAATGATATTATAGGGATGGTTCCCATAACATTATGGGAATAGTTCCCATAATATTATAGGAATAGTTCCTATACCAATATGGGAACCATTCCCATAATGGTATGGGAACTATTCTCATGCTATTGTGGGGATGGTTCCCATAATGGTATAGGAACCATTCCCATATCATTATGGGAACCATTCCCATAATGGTATGGGAACTATTCTCATGCTATTGTGGGGATGGTTCCCATAATATATGGGAACCATCCCTATAGTAGTATAGGTACTATTCCTATACCATTATGGTAACCATTCCCATAATGCATAGGAAAACTTCCCATAATTTTCTTTCCGTGCAGAAATTTTTTTCACCTTTTTTAGGGGATACCCCATTTTGCCCGCAAAATTTAAAATTATTTTGTTTTAACGGCAACTGAAAATTTTTTTTATTTACTTTGAATATCATTAAAAAAAAAAGATTCAGTGCCAGTTTTCAAAAACTTGGTATTTCCTTACGTACCCTGTTTGCCCCTCCCTCTCCTAATAATAATAATTTAATTTTTACTCACGTATTATCATACAAGTAATTTCTAATAATATTCGCACTATTCTCGACTTGAAAATTTTATTCATTTTTTTTCCTTTTCTTCTTCAAATTTTGAATTAATAATTACAGTAAACGAACTGTCAAATTTGAATATGTGTATGAAAAATGAAGTTTTTCACAAAAAATTTAAACTGTTTCTGTAAGAATTTCTTAGTGATTTTAACACCTTGCAAGCTCGTAATTCACTAAACATTACTTCAATTTCGTCTGAGTCATAACTAAATATTAAGAGATAAATTTTGATATACTGTGTATATTTAGTGAGTATTTATATTAATTCAATTATCATTATAATTTCGAGGTACAAATCAGATATGAAATTTCAAGGCTAAACATCATTGACGTGAATCAATTTTAATGACTCTAAGATAACTCGATGATGTTAAAATTAATATTAATACATACATTTAAAAGTGTGATAAGTAGTTTTATGTCTGATAAAATTGATGACAAGAAAATTAGTAATAGGTGATAAGATAATACTGTTCAAATATTTTTGTCTATTTAAAGATCTCTTACATTTTGGAAACGGAATACCGTCGAATTCCATTAAGTCGGAGTCCATTACCTCGGAACTTCCCCTCAATCCCCTCCCCCCCTCGGACTTCCACTTACGCTCTCTTATACTTTTGCAAAAAAAAGAAAATTCAGTGACAAAAATTTATGTTTTTTTGGGCTCCATCCTTCGGAAAATTTTAAACCGCGAATTTCAAAATTCCCAAGTGAAAAAATACAAATTTTGAAGTAAAAAAAAAAATCCGCACTAGTGATAAATTAAAAAATCGGTCTGTCAGTTGACCCTGCGGGCCAGCCCCAAAACTTCCCGCTGTTTTCGAGCACGTAGAGCTCGTTGAGCTTGTTGAGCTCGAAAACATTATTGTGAATACATTTTCGAGCTCTTCGAGCTCGCAAATACTTTTGTATGCCATTGTTTTGTAAAAAACCATTTTTTAGCATTTCCTTCTCCCACGATATCTCGCGAACGAATTAACTGATTTTGATGGTTGAGGTGGCAATTGACGCGTTTTATCAAGTTCTGAAGCTGATCAAATTTTGAAATTGATTTATTTAGCCGTTTTTGAGAAATTTCAAAAAAACCAAGGAAAATTTTTTTTTTGAATTCTTTCGTCAACGGTTTCTCTTGAACGAATGAACCGATTTTGATGGTTGAGGTGGCATTCGACGCGGCTTATAGAGTTTTAGAGCTGATTAGATTTTGGAATCAATCCATCGAGCAAATTAAAAGTTATCCAAATAAAACATTTTCGAAAAAATTTTATTTTTGAAATATCTCTGAACGCACCCTACCGATTAAGTTCAAATTTTTACGGCTTCAAGACATTAACAAGCCGCGTCGAATGACACCTCAACGATCAAAATCGGTTCATCCGTTCAAGAGTTATGAATATTTACATACATACATACGTACGTACGTACGTACACACATAGGGGAGGGTGGGGCAGAGCGGCCCCCCTGAAATTTTGACCAAAAAAAAAACTTTTTTTTTTCTACTAATTACTATAAATCTGATATTTTTGCGCATTTTTACCCCTACGCATGACATTTGGGGCAAAATGGACAAGCCCAAAATTTTGAAAAAGTGATTTTTTCATATTTTTATCGTCAAATTAAAAAAAAATTATTATAATTCCACATTTCTAGCCCCTCGCATAACACCTGGGGCAAAATGGACCAGCCAAAACTTCCGAAAAAATTATTTTTTCATATTTTTCGGCCGTTTCTCGATGTAAGAGGCAAATTTGGTCACTAAAAATTTATAAAAATTAAATTTTTTTTTTTAGTTGATAAATTTTTGAATTAAAGTAAAATTATAGAATTGATTTATTTTTTTAATAAATAACAATTAGTAATTAAGGTAATCGAGAGTGAACGATTTTTTACGCTTTAAAAAATTTTTTTCGAGTAATATAAAACCAAAAATAGTTGTCAAGAGAAAGAAATACATTCTTAATGATGAAAACAATTTAAAAAAAAAAAAAACAAAAAAAAAAATTTTTTTTATCACTTTTTGAAGGGGGGCCGCTCTGCCCCACAAAAAAAAAAAATTTTTTTCAGAATTTTGGCAAAATGTCCATAAATTTGTTCGAAATAGGACAAAAGTAAAGTGATCTTATGGTTGAAAGCCACAAAAAATAATAATTGGCTTAGGGGGCCGCTCTGCCCCACCCTCCCCTACATACACTCGGACATCATCGTGAAATTATTCAGGATAGCTTCCTAGGACCTCGAAACGTCGACATCTGATGGAAATTCGATTTTCGTAAATCGGACCGAAACCAATAACTTCCCGAATTTTTGAAAATTTACAATTTTCTTAGCGGGAAGTTAAAAAAAATATTTTTGTGACGTAACTTTTGGTTATTTAAAAATTTTTATTAAAAATTGCGGGATTTCAGTGACGCGGTTGGCAATTACCCGGAGCCGAACCGGTAAGTTGAGGCGGGACGACCCTCGACCCTTTGAGAGCTGCGTCCAGTGCATCCGCAGAGGCTCAAACTTCAATGTAATCATGTACTCTATACTACTATACTCCCTACAGTGAATTCTTTCTCATTTTTCCAGCTCTCACCCCCCTCCCCCACCCAGCGCTTTTATATTACTTTCGATCGTGCTCTCAAACTGCCTCCTCCACTCTCATCAAAAGTATGTAATTTTTTTCTGGACTCTCCGAAATACGTCTTCGTATTTTACTGACATGCTGGAATTTTATTATTATTAGATTAATTTTCAACGGACAATTACATTAAATAGACTGTATTTGAAACTCAACAATTATTTTAATTTATAAATTTTTGGTTCATTTAAAGTCGTTACGTATAATTGGCATAAATACTTCGAATTATAAGCAAAAAAATAATTTACGGTAATAATAATAATGAAAATGAAAAATAACTTCACTACATGAGAACTTTTATTACTTTGCGCGACTTGAAGTACATGTGAAATTGCTTCTTCAAGATCGCGATGGTACTGAAGACACTTTGGCCCAGTGCGCAAACAAAAAAACGTAAATTTCGACTGTACACTTCCGTAAACTGCTCAGTCATGTACACAAAATAATACGGACTCGCGAATTTCTTTGCCCGATTGCTGTAAATTATGACACTCGCTACTTCCGCACTGAGTTTTTTCTGACCCTCAAATGACACCAGGTGCGATTTTAACCCCAGACCATTTTTTAATTTTTTAATTAAAATATGATCAAAGTCGAGGATTTTTCGTAAAAGTAAGAAAAATATTCCAGAATTTAGGGGAGACCGGGGTGCTATGGCCCCCCTCAAAAATTAGGTAAAAAAATTTTTTTTGATTTCCGTCAAATTATGACCCCTGCAATGTTTTTATCACATTTTAAGTCAATATGTGATATGTGGGGTAAAATGGACCAACGAAAAAAAAATTACGACAAAAAAAATTTTTTTTTTAATTTTCCGTCAAGTTAATTTTTTCGTTACAATTTTTTTTTTCGAGTGGTCCATTTTACCCCGCATATCACATATTGGCCTAAAATGTGGAAACTTGACGGAAAATAAAGAAAAAATTTTTTTTATAATTTTTTGGGGAGGGGGTCTTTGTGCCCCATAAAAAAAAAAATTTTTTTCGATTTTTTGCAAAATTTCGACTGATTCTTCCGAAATAGACGGAATATAAACGAATTTGATGGTCAAAAGCCACAAGAAGAAAAAACCGGCTTATGGGGGCCTTCGTGCCCCGGTTTCCCCTATTAAGAGAAATTTTCAACTCGGTCATTTTTTCACACGGGGTCAAAATTTCACCGCATGATATAAGAAATTTTACAGACGGGGGACATTAAGGCGTTTAATTAGCAATTTTTTTTTTTTAATTAGCAATCACTAATTACCATTTTTTTTTTAGTGTTTTATTAGATGCAATTTTTTTTTTTTACTAAGAATTAGTTGAACGAAAACTACTAATTTTTAAAACTACATAAGTATTTTTTTTTAATTAATTTTTTTTTGAATAATTTTTTTTTTTTAGTCAAATAATTTATTTTTAAATTACACCAGATATATAAAAATATAATAACTTACGCTAATGACATTTATTTATAAAATAATATGTATATACCTATAAATAGATAAATATATAAGTAAGCGAGTAAAAAAAAATTTTTTTTCGAATTGGTAAAATTATTATTAAAGTACATATATATATATAATATATATATTAAAAAAAATGTAAAGAAAGGCATTTTCAGTGGTCGTGCTCGCTGGAGGCACTCAGAAGACTCAGAGGTCAGTATTACAATAATCCCCGACAGAAATAAAACCCGCATCATCCCACGTTCCCATTACAATAAATTGATAATATAAATCAAAACATTATGATATACATTCATATATATACATATATATATATTCTCTTATCTCATTTAAATTCAATCTCCGCCATTAAAAAAAAATTATTTATTTAAACTTAAACTTAATGATAAAAAAAATTTATAAATCATATTTAAATTAAAAAAAAAAAAAAAAAAAAATATGTAAGTAACGAAGCGTTACATCCGGGACTAATGTAATTTTGTAATGGAGATTAGTGAACAATTCGATTCGAACACCTGTGGATATAAAAATACTTTTAATTCCCTCTGTAATTTTAAAAATCGCCGATCGTCAACAAAACGCGGGTTTTTTTTTTTTTTTTTTTTATTTGCACAGTAAAATTTTAATATACATTTGGGCAAAAAATTTTAATTATTATATTTTTAAGGTCAATCAAAAATTTGTTACCGATAATATTTTATTATTATGGATTTTAATATCGCATTGGGCGTAAAAAATTATTAGCTATTAAAATTTAATTAATTCCCCGTTAAAACCCCCGAGAAACGGGAGGAGGATTATCAGAAATTTATACATAAAAAAAAAAAAAATTAATTTTTTAATGACAGTCTGCATTAAAAAAAAATTACGACTGTCATATTAAATTTAAATTGTAAATTTATAAGCGTTCATTAATTAAAATGAAATTTATAATTTTTTTATTTAACATATTTTTCACGTGACGTTAAATTAAATTATGACGTCAAAAGTTGGGGTTAAATTTATAACTTTAATGAAAGTATGAAATGTTTTAAATAAAAATAACTTCTCTGCGGGATTATTATCCCAACTTATTATGTCCCTGAAGTTCCGAACGTTCGTGCAACGAAAAATAGATTTTTTTTTTAAAGTTCTGTTTATTATTAGAACAATCTGGATTTTTGTGTAGAGTGTTTTTTTGGGACCACAAACACCCTCAAAAAAATTCATTTTAATATTACCGCCGGAACACCCCTCTACGAACTACCCCCATCACATATTAATTTTTCAAAACCGCATTTCGAATTAGAACAATCTGGATTTTTGTGTAGAGTGTTTTTTTGGGACCACAAACACCCTTAAAAAATTTTATTTTAATATTACCGCCGGAACACCCCTCTACGAACTACCCCCATCACTTATTAATTTTTAAAAACCGCATTTCGAATTAGAACAATCTGGATTTTTGTGTAGAGTGTTTTTTTGGGACCACAAACACCCTCAAAAAATTTCATTTTAATATCACTGCCGGAACAACCCTCTACGAACTACCCCCATCACTTATTAATTTTTTAAAACCGCATTTCGAATTAGAACAATCTGGATTTTTGTGTAGAGTGTTTTTTTGGGACCACAAACACCCTCAAAAAATTTCATTTTAATATCACTGCCGGAACAACCCTCTACGAACTACCCCCATCACTTATTAATTTTTTAAAACCGCATTTCGAATTAGAACAATCTGGATTTTTGTGTAAAGTGTTTTTTTGGGACCACAAACACCCTCAAAAAATTTCATTTTAATATCACTGCCGGAACAACCCTCTACGAACTACCCCCATCACTTATTAATTTTTTAAAACCGCATTTCGAATTAGAACAATCTGGATTTTTGTGTAGAGTGTTTTTTTGGGACCACAAACACCCTCAAAAAATTTCATTTTAATATCACTGCCGGAACAACCCTCTACGAACTACCCCCATCACTTATTAATTTTTAAAAACTGCATTTCGAATTAGAACAATCTGGATTTTTGTGTAGAGTGTTTTTTTGGGACCACAAACACCCTCAAAAAATTTCATTTTAATATCACTGCCGGAACAACCCTCTACGAACTACCCCCATCACTTATTAATTTTTTAAAACCGCATTTCGAATTAGAACAATCTGGATTTTTGTGTAAAGTGTTTTTTTGGGACCACAAACACCCTCAAAAAATTTCATTTTAATATTACCGCCGGAACACCCCTCTACGAACTACCCCCATCACTTATTAATTTTAAAAACCGCATTTCGAATTAGAACAATCTGGATTTTTGTGTAGAGTGTTTTTTTGGGACCACAAACACCCTCAAAAAATTTCATTTTAATATCACTGCCGGAACAACCCTCTACGAACTACCCCCATCACTTATTAATTTTTAAAAACCGCATTTCGAATTAGAACAATCTGGATTTTTGTGTAGAGTGTTTTTTTGGGACCACAAACACCTTCAAAAAAATTCATTTTAATATTACCGCCGGAACACCCCTCTAC
This sequence comes from Microplitis mediator, assembly GCF_029852145.1. Lineage (NCBI taxonomy): Eukaryota > Metazoa > Arthropoda > Insecta > Hymenoptera > Braconidae > Microplitis > Microplitis mediator. The sequence continues at coordinate 2,170,784 of NC_079977.1, forward strand.
GAACTACCCCCATCACTTATTAATTTTAAAAACCGCATTTCGAATTAGAACAATCTGGATTTTTGTGTAGAGTGTTTTTTTGGGACCACAAACACCCTCAAAAAATTTCATTTTAATATCACTGCCGGAACAACCCTCTACGAACTACCCCCATCACTTATTAATTTTTTAAAACCGCATTTCGAATTAGAACAATCTGGATTTTTGTGTAAAGTGTTTTTTTGGGACCACAAACACCCTCAAAAAATTTCATTTTAATATTACCGCCGGAACACCCCTCTACGAACTACCCCCATCACTTATTAATTTTAAAAACCGCATTTCGAATTAGAACAATCTGGATTTTTGTGTAGAGTGTTTTTTTGGGACCACAAACACCCTCAAAAAATTTCATTTTAATATCACTGCCGGAACAACCCTCTACGAACTACCCCCATCACTTATTAATTTTTAAAAACCGCATTTCGAATTAGAACAATCTGGATTTTTGTGTAGAGTGTTTTTTTGGGACCACAAACACCTTCAAAAAAATTCATTTTAATATTACCGCCGGAACACCCCTCTACGAACTACCCCCATCACTTATTAATTTTAAAAACCGCATTTCGAATTAGAACAATCTGGATTTTTGTGTAGAGTGTTTTTTTGGGACCACAAACACCCTCAAAAAATTTCATTTTAATATCACTGCCGGAACAACCCTCTACGAACTACCCCCATCACTTATTAATTTTTTAAAACCGCATTTCGAATTAGAACAATCTGGATTTTTGTGTAAAGTGTTTTTTTGGGACCACAAACACCCTCAAAAAATTTCATTTTAATATCACTGCCGGAACAACCCTCTACGAACTACCCCCATCACTTATTAATTTTTTAAAACCGCATTTCGAATTAGAACAATCTGGATTTTTGTGTAGAGTGTTTTTTTGGGACCACAAACACCCTCAAAAAATTTCATTTTAATATCACTGCCGGAACAACCCTCTACGAACTACCCCCATCACTTATTAATTTTTAAAAACTGCATTTCGAATTAGAACAATCTGGATTTTTGTGTAGAGTGTTTTTTTGGGACCACAAACACCCTCAAAAAATTTCATTTTAATATCACTGCCGGAACAACCCTCTACGAACTACCCCCATCACTTATTAATTTTTTAAAACCGCATTTCGAATTAGAACAATCTGGATTTTTGTGTAAAGTGTTTTTTTGGGACCACAAACACCCTCAAAAAATTTCATTTTAATATTACCGCCGGAACACCCCTCTACGAACTACCCCCATCACTTATTAATTTTAAAAACCGCATTTCGAATTAGAACAATCTGGATTTTTGTGTAGAGTGTTTTTTTGGGACCACAAACACCCTCAAAAAATTTCATTTTAATATCACTGCCGGAACAACGCTCTACGAACTACCCCCATCACTTATTAATTTTTTAAAACCGCATTTCGAATTAGAACAATCTGGATTTTTGTGTAAAGTGTTTTTTTGGGACCACAAACACCCTCAAAAAATTTCATTTTAATATCACTGCCGGAACAACCCTCTACGAACTACCCCCATCACTTATTAATTTTTTAAAACCGCATTTCGAATTAGAACAATCTGGATTTTTGTGTAAAGTGTTTTTTTGGGACCACAAACACCCTCAAAAAATTTCATTTTAATATTACCGCCGGAACACCCCTCTACGAACTACCCCCATCACTTATTAATTTTAAAAACCGCATTTCGAATTAGAACAATCTGGATTTTTGTGTAGAGTGTTTTTTTGGGACCACAAACACCCTCAAAAAATTTCATTTTAATATCACTGCCGGAACAACCCTCTACGAACTACCCCCATCACTTATTAATTTTTAAAAACCGCATTTCGAATTAGAACAATCTGGATTTTTGTGTAGAGTGTTTTTTTGGGACCACAAACACCTTCAAAAAAATTCATTTTAATATTACCGCCGGAACACCCCTCTACGAACTACCCCCATCACTTATTAATTTTAAAAACCGCATTTCGAATTAGAACAATCTGGATTTTTGTGTAGAGTGTTTTTTTGGGACCACAAACACCCTCAAAAAATTTCATTTTAATATCACTGCCGGAACAACCCTCTACGAACTACCCCCATCACTTATTAATTTTTTAAAACCGCATTTCGAATTAGAACAATCTGGATTTTTGTGTAAAGTGTTTTTTTGGGACCACAAACACCCTCAAAAAATTTCATTTTAATATCACTGCCGGAACAACCCTCTACGAACTACCCCCATCACTTATTAATTTTTTAAAACCGCATTTCGAATTAGAACAATCTGGATTTTTGTGTAGAGTGTTTTTTTGGGACCACAAACACCCTCAAAAAATTTCATTTTAATATCACTGCCGGAACAACCCTCTACGAACTACCCCCATCACTTATTAATTTTTAAAAACTGCATTTCGAATTAGAACAATCTGGATTTTTGTGTAGAGTGTTTTTTTGGGACCACAAACACCCTCAAAAAATTTCATTTTAATATCACTGCCGGAACAACCCTCTACGAACTACCCCCATCACTTATTAATTTTTTAAAACCGCATTTCGAATTAGAACAATCTGGATTTTTGTGTAAAGTGTTTTTTTGGGACCACAAACACCCTCAAAAAATTTCATTTTAATATTACCGCCGGAACACCCCTCTACGAACTACCCCCATCACTTATTAATTTTAAAAACCGCATTTCGAATTAGAACAATCTGGATTTTTGTGTAGAGTGTTTTTTTGGGACCACAAACACCCTCAAAAAATTTCATTTTAATATCACTGCCGGAACAACCCTCTACGAACTACCCCCATCACTTATTAATTTTTTAAAACCGCATTTCGAATTAGAACAATCTGGATTTTTGTGTAAAGTGTTTTTTTGGGACCACAAACACCCTCAAAAAATTTCATTTTAATATCACTGCCGGAACAACCCTCTACGAACTACCCCCATCACTTATTAATTTTTTAAAACCGCATTTCGAATTAGAACAATCTGGATTTTTGTGTAGAGTGTTTTTTTGGGACCACAAACACCCTCAAAAAATTTCATTTTAATATCACTGCCGGAACAACCCTCTACGAACTACCCCCATCACTTATTAATTTTTTAAAACCGCATTTCGAATTAGAACAATCTGGATTTTTGTGTAGAGTGTTTTTTTGGGACCACAAACACCCTCAAAAAATTTCATTTTAATATCACTGCCGGAACAACCCTCTACGAACTACCCCCATCACTTATTAATTTTTTAAAACCGCATTTCGAATTAGAACAATCTGGATTTTTGTGTAAAGTGTTTTTTTGGGACCACAAACACCCTCAAAAAATTTCATTTTAATATTACCGCCGGAACACCCCTCTACGAACTACCCCCATCACTTATTAATTTTAAAAACCGCATTTCGAATTAGAACAATCTGGATTTTTGTGTAGAGTGTTTTTTTGGGACCACAAACACCCTCAAAAAATTTCATTTTAATATCACTGCCGGAACAACCCTCTACGAACTACCCCCATCACTTATTAATTTTTTAAAACCGCATTTCGAATTAGAACAATCTGGATTTTTGTGTAGAGTGTTTTTTTGGGACCACAAACACCCTCAAAAAATTTCATTTTAATATCACTGCCGGAACAACCCTCTACGAACTACCCCCATCACTTATTAATTTTTAAAAACTGCATTTCGAATTAGAACAATCTGGATTTTTGTGTAGAGTGTTTTTTTGGGACCACAAACACCCTCAAAAAATTTCATTTTAATATCACTGCCGGAACAACCCTCTACGAACTACCCCCATCACTTATTAATTTTTTAAAACCGCATTTCGAATTAGAACAATCTGGATTTTTGTGTAAAGTGTTTTTTTGGGACCACAAACACCCTCAAAAAATTTCATTTTAATATTACCGCCGGAACACCCCTCTACGAACTACCCCCATCACTTATTAATTTTAAAAACCGCATTTCGAATTAGAACAATCTGGATTTTTGTGTAGAGTGTTTTTTTGGGACCACAAACACCCTCAAAAAATTTCATTTTAATATCACTGCCGGAACAACCCTCTACGAACTACCCCCATCACTTATTAATTTTTAAAAACCGCATTTCGAATTAGAACAATCTGGATTTTTGTGTAGAGTGTTTTTTTGGGACCACAAACACCTTCAAAAAAATTCATTTTAATATTACCGCCGGAACACCCCTCTACGAACTACCCCCATCACTTATTAATTTTAAAAACCGCATTTCGAATTAGAACAATCTGGATTTTTGTGTAGAGTGTTTTTTTGGGACCACAAACACCCTCAAAAAATTTCATTTTAATATCACTGCCGGAACAACCCTCTACGAACTACCCCCATCACTTATTAATTTTTTAAAACCGCATTTCGAATTAGAACAATCTGGATTTTTGTGTAAAGTGTTTTTTTGGGACCACAAACACCCTCAAAAAATTTCATTTTAATATCACTGCCGGAACACCCCTCTACGAACTACCCCCATCACTTATTAATTTTTTAAAACCGCATTTCGAATTAGAACAATCTGGATTTTTGTGTAGAGTGTTTTTTTGGGACCACAAACACCCTCAAAAAATTTCATTTTAATATCACTGCCGGAACAACCCTCTACGAACTACCCCCATCACTTATTAATTTTTAAAAACTGCATTTCGAATTAGAACAATCTGGATTTTTGTGTAGAGTGTTTTTTTGGGACCACAAACACCCTCAAAAAATTTCATTTTAATATCACTGCCGGAACAACCCTCTACGAACTACCCCCATCACTTATTAATTTTTTAAAACCGCATTTCGAATTAGAACAATCTGGATTTTTGTGTAAAGTGTTTTTTTGGGACCACAAACACCCTCAAAAAATTTCATTTTAATATTACCGCCGGAACACCCCTCTACGAACTACCCCCATCACTTATTAATTTTAAAAACCGCATTTCGAATTAGAACAATCTGGATTTTTGTGTAGACTGTTTTCTTAACATCCTTAACGACCTTTAATAATTCGATTCCAATATGGCCGCGGGAACTACCGTCTACGACCACTATTAAACTTTAAAAAATTTTTTCCAAACTTGCTATTACAACATTAAGCTGTTTATAGCGACCTTAATATTTATATTGTATATGTTTTAACCAAATCACGTTCCGCAGCAATTAATTATATCGCGTTACAGTTGCCGTAAGGGCGTATAAATTTTTTCTTCATACCTCGGTCGAAAGTACGTACTTTCGTCCTTTATAGCAAGGATGAAAGTTCAACATTTGCCCCCTGTGAGACGTACACGCGCCCCTTCTGTATCAGCGGGAGGAAAGAATTCCTCTCGCGTAATCACACACGTAACTAGGACTATTTACTCTGTCGCTATAACAAATTGTTAACCACTTTCATTTCTGTTGCTAACTCTAACCTTAAAAATAATTATCAATGTTGTTTTGTTGTCTGTTAATTGAATGTTAAAGTATCATCAAACTCAATTCAGTAACCCAGTAAAATTATTATTTATTATTAATAATTGTGATCAGTTAAGTCAAAATGAAAACGATAAAAAAATCGCAATAAGTGTTTTTATCTTATAATACGTTTTGTTTCATAAATTTTATAATAAGTAATATAATTTGTTAAACTAATGAGGATCAATACATTTTTGACAAAATGAAATTCATTTATTTTTAAAAAATATGACCAGACTTGACTCTTTGAATGTATTTGATGCCTGCCCCCACGACCAGCAGCACTCGCTTTGCTCGTGCCGCAAATGTCGGGGCAGGCATCAACAACATAGTTATCAACATTTTTAGTTAAAATAAGTAAAATTAACAAAGTACTTTCGGCCGGCTATGAAGAAAAATCGTATACACTACACGGGCCAAAATTTCAATTCCCGGTCCTTCGCGTCATCATGCCCGAGGCGAAGCATCGGGCATGATGACGTGCAGGGCTGAAAATTTAACTTTCGGCCCTTGTATTGTAATATTCTATTTTCTGGGAATTCACTTTACTATATCCTATAAGTATAATGGAAACAAAATATTTCTTCTTCGAAAATCTACTTTTTTTTATTATGCAACAATTTTTTTCAATTCTTGAGCAAGTCTGCTCTTAAGATCGATAGGTGCTAGTGTTTTTTTCTACGTATGTGTCTTGCTACAGATACTTGTGACCAGATTTAATTGCAAGCTTAGTGCAAGCTTTACACAAGAAATTCGTGCCAGATTATAACTCACTTCTGGAGGAAGACTGTAGTTGAAAATAGTTACGCGTGGCTTGCTCAAGATCTGCTCAAGGCTCAAAATTAACCTTAAGTCATAAGCAGATCGTGAGCAAGCCATGCGTAAGCACTTACTGTAAGTTATACACGGAAATAATTTTTTAATAAAAATTACTCGATAATTTCAAGTAATCTTGGGCTGTTGCAAAAAATTGGTATTTTTTGTTTTAAATTTAATATTTTTTGTGTAAATATTAATGTTGCTATTCTATGTTTTACTCTATTATTGAGTATTTTTTTAACAGCAGACAAAGTGGTATGATTATATGATTTTATACCCTCTTTAAGTCCTATATTTAATCGATTATTGTGAATATCTCGTCTTAATCTATTAATTTTCACTCCATGCGATTAATTTTTACTCCCCAATATATCATTCTTTTAAACCCATTGATTTTATGATGAAAATCTGCTTATAACTTGAATAAATTTTTTTATCTATGGAAGTAATTTTTACTCTAAGCTGCAGAGTAATATTTCAGTAGTCTCCTTTGAGGGCATTCTCAGACAGGGCCCCCCACTTTTTAAAAATATGCAATTACTTTAAATTATTATAACCGTATTAAAATTTTAATTTTTAATTAAAAAAAAATTTTAACCTTAATTGAAAAAAGGACAACGTAGTCGTAATTTCGTTGAAATACAGAATTTAAAAAAAATTACTTACAATTGATATCAATTGGGAGCTAAACAAAATTTGTTGAATAAATTTTAGCTAACAAAATTTAAAAATTCGAATTATAAAATTGACATGGCGATTTTACTGAAATTTATTTAATGAATTTTGTTTAACTCTTGATTGGTATCAAGTGAAAATAATTTTTTTTTAAATCTATATATCGGCGAAATTACGACTACACGGAAAAAAATTCTAGTTTAATTTACAATGCTAACATCGTAATTTGTCCTATTAATTATTGTATTGGTGGACTAGACTTTTCACATCGTAATTTTTACGATGTAGGGTTGGAAATTTTATTTAAGAAATAATACTTCAGACAAACAATACGAAGTATTAAGCTCTGTAATATAAATTACGATGTAACATCGTAAAATTTGAAGAGAAATTTTAAATAAAAGATTAAAATAATAATCGTTCGGCAGTTGGATTCGAACCCGAGTCCTTTCGTGTGAAAAGTGTCCGACGCCTTGGACCACTCGGCCACTGAAGGGCCTACACTATATATTGTTTTTAAGATCCATATAAACGACTTGCGGAGGACCCAGTTACTATTTAAAAAGTACGATGTAACATCGTACTTTTTATAGCTTCCATCGTATTATAACAGAGGCAGCACTGTAATATTTATTTTGTTAAAAAGTAAATAGAAATATTACATGTACGAATAAATATAGTTTTTAAAGTGTAATTTTTATTTATTTTTTTTTACGATGTTAAATTGTAATTTTTGCAGTAATTTTTAATCCTAAAAGTCTTTGTTAAAATTACGACGTTAAATAGTAAAAAATATAACCCACATAATAAATTTTGAAATGAAACATTTAAAAATTGACATTAATAAAAGTCTAGTCCGAGATTACGATGTTAACATCGTAAATTTTGGTAGAATTTTTTTTCCGTGTACGTTGTCCTTTTTTCAATTAATGTTCAAATTTTTTTTTAATTAATGGATAAAAATTTGATACGCTTATGACAGTTGAAAATCATTGAAAATTTTTAAAAAGTGGGAGGCACTGTCTGAAAATGGCCTTAGTCTTCGGTTAATATCGGCTTCGATTAAATGTCTTTCATTTTGCTCGCAACAACTTACATGTTACACACACAAACGTCGGCTTAGAAAAAATGACAATCTCTGTATCTCTCTATAACTTAATATTTATTTTAAAATTAAAAAAAAAATTGCATTTTTTCGATTTCAACACAATAAGAGTAATTTTTTTTTTATTATTTTTCAAAATATTTATTTTAAGTCATATTCTAAGGCAATTAGATGGTTTTTAGATTTCTTATAGATATTTCAGCCTATTAATTGTAATTTTTATTGTAATTCAATATAAATTTTAGAAATTGAATCATTAACTTTTCATCATAACCTACGAGTAAAAATTAAATTAGAGCGAATTTATTAAGACAGACACTAGGGGTCATTTTTACTCGTAATTGTGAGTAAAAATTGATCTGATTGATTTTTACTCTCTGAAAGAGTAAAATTTCGTTATTCAAACGTAAAAAGTCGTAATGGCCCAAGATTACTCGATTTAGAGTTATTTTTAGAGTAAATAACATGGCAATATTTATACGAAAATTCTTTCCGTGTACTGGTGCAAGAAATGCGTCAAACACTTTTTCATTACACCGTGTTCAAGATATCTTTAATATTCTTGCGTACGATACCATGAGCAAGACATACACAAATCTTGACATAGGTTTCTTGATGCACGATCTTGCGACAGACACCTGCGCAGAAGAAGACACTAACAGCTAGGGGTCTTGCTCAAGATATTTACTCCTGAATCTTGCTCAAACTCGTGTTACTAGGGTATTCACTTCTGTATCATATATGATATCAAATCATATTTAATCGTAGAAATAATCTTTTGCAGAGATGTTAAAAAACAGTCAATTTTTTATAGATTTTTCATTTATAGAGATGTTGATTTTTACACAATTTTTTCATATACATGTTTAGTTATGCAACTGTTTGTTTTTAGAATTTTTTTATTTTTTCTTAGTAATTTTCTGTTACTTTTTTTTTTAAATTACATACTTTTATTTATTCAGTTTAAGAAAATATTTTAAATATATTTAAATGATTTTATACATTTATTATTAGAGTTTTTTTTTATTTATTTACGTTTTTATTTATTTAAATTAAACCTGATACAGTAATTTTTGGGGAGGAATATATTAATTTATAGTTTTTCCTTTCATATTAATTTTTGAGTTTACTTTTTTTTAGTTAACTATTTGAATAGTGACCATATTTTTTTTAGTGATTTATAAATCTAGAGATTTTTTTTTCCCGTTGCTATACTACCCGACAAGATCTAATGGCCAATATTGTATCTATGGTTCCAGGCCAGAATATCCAATGTAAAAATATTCAGTGCAAAAATATCCATGAAAAATATCCAATAGAACAATATCCAGTGGAAAAAATATCCATTAGTCATTAATGTTCAGAATAAATGGATAATTTTTTTAATGGATATTATTGCATTGGACATTTTTCATGGATATTTTTACGATGGATATCTTGACTGGTCACCTGTATATATATGAATAACGTGTTTAAATTACGACGCATGCGCACTATACTCGTCCATTCTACTCGACTCTTCTTAACTCCTCCTACTCTTCAAAATAAATAAGACAACGCAAGCAATTCTCCTTTCCGCTTATTCTGAAGTTTCACTTAATGTTTCTCCTCTTGCGCTACCTCCTCTTTTTCGCCTGAAAACGTCCAGTTTTAGCCTCCGTAAAGAAGTTTCACTTCAAAAATTTTTTTTCAATTATTGTAATTTTAGAACATACACTGTAGAAGTAACCGGGGTAAATCCAAGTGGTGTTGGTGTTAACCCTTCAGAACATACTTTTCCCGTATCACAGGTATTTGTCCAGTCGGCCTGGAAAAAAAGGGGTTTGTTGGCAACTTTTCGACAAAATGGTCCGATTTTGGATTTTTTTTTTTTAAATAGAAAAATATTCTAAACGTTTGTGTGTATGTGGAAAGTGTTGCTTTTTTTTTTTGTTTAAAAAATAGCGTTTTAGCGTTGAGTTTTAAATTAAAATATCTCAAGATTATGCAAAAGTAGTCGAGACATGCTGCGTATGAAATTTAGAAAATTGAATAACGAACAAAATGAGTCTAACCTGATGTCTCTACGACCAATAGCTTACGAGATATTAATTTTTTTAATGAAAAAAAACGCGGTTCCGCTCGAGCGCTCATAAACAAACAGCTGTAACTCCTCAAAAAATCATTCGATTTACTTTCTTTTTTTTTTTGAATTACAGCTATTGTTGTCTACTATAAGTAAAAAAATCAGCTAAGCTAAAAAAAATTTTTTTGAATTTATAAGAATTATTTTCAGTTTTTCGAATTTATGCATTAAAAAATAGTTAAAATTCGAAAAAAAATATTTTATTTGCATATAACACTTTGACCAGCACAATAGAATCTTCGTGAAAAAAAAAATTTTTTTTTTTTAATTTTTTTTATGCAAAAATTTAGTTTACAAGTTTAAAAAAATATGAGCTCTACGGGGACTTGAACTCAACTCTGAGACAGTGCGCGTGCGCCATTCCCCTCGAACCGTTGTCGACGAAAAATGGGGGAAATAATAATAATGTGAGGCATATAATAATAATAGCAAGCGGCCGCTCAGATACTCGGAGTAATTCGTTTTTTCATTCTTATTTATAATTTATTCTTTTTTTTTAAAGACTTGATTAACTTTCAAAAAATCGTTACGACAATATAGGTATCAATCGATTCCAAATTTTATGAATCGTCCAGAAAACTTGTCGATGACAGATCGATTTTTGAAATGTTAACTAACATTTCTTATAAACAAATAAGTTAATGAACTTTCAAAAATCGTTTTTTCAATGTAGGTATCAATCGATTCCAAATTTTATGAATCGTCCAGAAAATCTATCGATTAAAGATCGATTTTTGGAATGTTAACTAACATTTTTTTTAAACAAATAAGTTAATGAACTTTCAAAAATCGTTTTTTTAATATAGGTATCAATCGATTCCAAATTTTATGAATCGTCCAGAAAACCTATCGATGAAAGATCGATTTTTGAAATGTTAACTAACATTTTTTATAAACAAATAAGTTGATGAACTTTCAAAAAATCGTTACGATAATATTGGTATTAATCTTGCAGACAAATTAATATAGTTTTTCCGACATCCTTTTATAACACACCAGTTTATTCAGAAATTCCTGTCGATACGATTTTTTAAAAGTTCATTAACTTTTTTTTTATAAACAAAAATTAGTTAACATTTCAAAAATCGATCTTTCATCGATAGGTTTTCTGGACGATTCATAAAATTTGGAATCGATTGATACCTATATTAAAAAAACGATTTTTGAAAGTTCATTAACTTATTTGTTCATAAAAATTGTTATTTAACATTTCAAAAATCGATCTGTCATCGACAAGTTTTCTGGACGATTCATAAAATTTGGAATCGATTGATACCTATATTGTCGTAACGATTTTTTGAAAGTTAATCAAGTCTTTAAAAAAAAGAATAAATTATAAATAAGAATGAAAAAACGAATTACTCCGAGTATCTGAGCGGCCGCTTGCTATCATTATTATATCCCTCACATTATTATTATTTCCCCCATTTTTCGCCGACAACGGTTCGAGGGGAATGGCGCACGCGCACTGTCTCGGAGTTGAGTTCAAGTCCCCGTAGAGCTCATATTTTTTTAAACTTGTAAACTAAATTTTTGCATAAAAAAAATTTAAAAAAAAAAATTTTTTTTTTTCACATAGATTCTATTGTGCTGGTTAAAGTGTTATATGCAAATAAAATATTTTTTTTCGAATTTTAACTATTTTTTAATGCATAAATTCGAAAAACTGAAAATAATTCTTATAAATTCAAAAAAATTTTTTTTAGCTTAGCTGATTTTTTTACTTATAGTAGACAACAATAGCTGTAATTCAAAAAAAAAAAAAAGAAAGTAAATCGAATGATTTTTTGACGAGTTACAGCTGTTTGTTTATGAGCGCTCGAGCGGAACCGCGTTTTTTTTCATTAAAAAATTAATATATCGTAAACTATTGGTCGTAGAGACATCAGGTTGGGCTCATTTTGTTCGTTATTCAATTCTCTAAATTCCATACGCAGCATGTCTCGACAACTTTTGCGTAGTTTCTGAGATATTTTAATTTAAAACTCAACGCTATTTTTTAAACAAAAAAAAAACAACACTTCCCACATACACACAAATGTTTAGAATATATTTCTGAGTATTTAAAAAAAAAAAACTCCAAAATCGGACCATTTTGTCGAAAAGTTGCCAACGAACCCCTTTTTTCCAGGCCGACTGGACTAGTATGGAAAAAATATGAGGTGTAAAATCTACTCAACGAATGACCTCGTTACGACTTTCACTTTTCAGGGGTGAGTGTATAGGGTATCCTACGGGGCACCATACGAATGCATGGTATGTATACAATATACCTATATATATATTAGGGCGTTTCAAAAAAATCAAGAATTTTTTTTTTCTCGGAACCAGGCTTAAAAGTTTCGTTTAGATACCAAAATAGGCCTCTGAAAATATGAGCCCTTAATATTAATATTAAGGTAGTCCGCATTGCACTTTTTGATTTTCCATAAGAATAACACAGGAAAAAAAATTGTTTTTTTCTTCTGATTTTCGAAACTAATGAACCGTAAATTACATTGTAATGTCCATCACATATTTTTGTAGAGAATTGGACGCTCTACAAAAAAAGTCTCTTATCATTTTTTTAAAAATTCGTCTGCACGAAAGTTATTGAAGCTGGAAGTCAAATCTACAGGAAATTTCGAGATCTTTTTACTTTTCCAGCAAAACTATCAGACTTATCAAAAAATGTCATAGGACTTTTTTTGTAGACAACTTTATTCCCTACAAATTATTTTTAATAACGTTCATTCAAATTCCGCATTGTTTTTTAGTTATTTTCATTTTAACGTTAAGTTCTCAAAATCGATTAGATAACTATTATTTTTATGAGCTTGGCATTAAAATGAAAATAACTAAAAAACAATGCGGAATTTGAATAAACTTTATTAAAAATAATTTGTAGGGAATAAAGTTGTCTACAAAAAAAGTCCTATGACATTTTTTGATAAGTATGATAGTTTTGCTGGAAAAGTAAAAAGATCTCGAAATTTTCTGTAGATTTGACTTCCAGCTCCAATAACTTTCGTGCAGACAAATTTATTAAAAAAATGATAAGAGACTTTTTTTGTAGAGCGTTCAATTCTCTACAAAAATATGTGATGGACATTACATTGTAATTTACGGTTCATTAGTTTCAAAAATCAGAAGAAAAAAATTTTTTTTTTCCTGTGTTATTCTTATGGAAAATCAAAAAGTGCAATGCGGACTACCTTAATATTAATATCAAGGGCTCATATTTTCAGAGGTCTATTTAGGTATCTAAACGAAACTTTTGAGCCTGGTTCCGAGAAAAAAAAAAAAATTCTTGATTTTTTTGAAACGCCCTAATATATATATATATATATATATTAGGGTGTCCCAAAATAAAAAAATATTTTTTTTTAACGTCTTATGGGCTCAAAAGTTACTTCATATTATAAAAGGAATCCTCACAAAATTTCAGCCAGATATCTTTGAAATTGAGCTATCACAAAGGGGGGTCCCCTTTCCCATTTAAAACACTCGCGAAAATTTTTCATTCTAGTTTTCCGTTATAAAGACTATGAAAATAATTTTTTTTTTTTAATTTTGCCTAGTATGATTTTGTAGAAAATTAAATTTTCTACAAAAAAGTACGAATGCATTATGTACGTCAAACGAACTGGGAAAAAAGTTACGGGGCTTTAAAAATCAACAAAAATCTAGTTTATTCAGTGTTCAATTTTTTTTTTTAGTATTTTTCATTTTTATGGCATCAAAAAATTTTTTTTTCAAATTTTAACGACCACGTTCTTGTAGAATATTTAATTTCCTTCAAAAAATATCTAATATCATATATACGTCAAATGAATGAGAAAAAAGTTACAGGGCTTTAAATGTCAACGAAAAATGAAGTTTTCAAGAGGAAAACTCTTAAAAAATTAGACTTCTGATTGATTTTAAGAATTTGACATTAAAATGGAAATAACTTGTGAACAATGCGGAATTTCGAAAAACTTCATTTGCAATAATTTGTAGGGAATGAAACTATCTACAAAAAGTTTTCTTGATATTTTTTGATAAGACTAATAGTTTCACCGAAAAAGTAAGAAAATCTCGAAATTTACTATAAATTTGACTTAAAGCTTCAATAACTTTTGAAAAGTGGCATTTATCAAAAAATGAAACGAAACTTCTTTTGTAGAGCGTTCAATTTCCAACAAAAAAATTTATTGTGCATAAAAATTCGTTGATTGGTTCGTGAGCTAAAAAATTAAAAAAAAAAAAAAAAATTTCTTGTGTTATTTAAATGGACAACAGAAAAGTGGATTGAGGCAAACCCTAATATCATTATGAAGAGCTCGAATTGGTACCAGAATTTTTATTTTAAGATACACTTTGAAATTTTGGATACCTGAAAAAAAAATTTTTTTTGTTTTTTTTCAAACACCCTAATATATATGCAATATTGGCCATTAGATTTTGTCGAATAGTGTAGAGTCAAGAAAAACAAATCGGTCTATCGGTACATCACAGAAATCTAGATCCAGTAGATTTTTTACTTTTCATTTTGTTTTTTTATTTTCGTTTCGCGAGAAACGTTCCGATCTTCAGGTACATATCGGTATGTACCTGAAGATCAGAACGTTTTTCGCGCAATGAAAATGACAAAAATTTATGTAATTTGACTGCAGGTTCCGGTAATTCCGGAGGTCGGGGGTGGCTGCAATTCTCGGCTGACATACTAGCACCTGTGCAAAACATCACAGAAATCTAGATCCAGTAGATTTTTTACTTTTCATTTTGTTTTTTTATTTTCGTTCCGCGAGAAACGTTCCGATCTTCAGGTACATCTATCGGTTGACCCTGCAGGCCAGCCCTAAAACTTCCCGCTATTATCGAGCTCCTTGAAATCGAAAACATTGTTGTTAATACGCTTTCCAGCTCTTCGAGCTCGAAAAAACATTTGAATGCCGTAGTTTACGGAAAAAAACGTTTTTACCATTTTTTCTCCAACGATATCCCTCAAACAAATTGACCGATTAAAACGGTTGAGGTGGCAATCGACGCGTTTTATCAAGTTCTAAAGCTGATCAAATTCGAAAATTGATTGATCCAGTCGTTTTTGAGAAATTAAAAAAAAACTGAAAAATATTTTTTTTTAAGATTCTTTCGTCAACAGTTTCTTTTGAACGAATGAACCCATTTTGATAATTGAAGTAGCATCTGACGCGGCTTATAAAGTTTTAGAGCTAATTAGATTTTAGTAGCACTGCATCGAGTGAATGAAAAGTTATCCGAAAAAAGTGTTTTTGAGAAAATTTTATTTTTGAATATCTCCGAACCCACACTGCCGGTGAAGCTCAAATTTTTACAGCTTCTAAATATCAACAAGCAGCGTCGAATAAGACCACCGATCGAAATCGGTCTATCTGTTCTAGAGTTACAGACATTTACATACATGCGTACGTTCGTACGTAGGGGAGACCGGGGCAAGACGGCCCACCTGGGGCAAGAAGGCCCACCTCAAAAATTAACCAAAATTTTTTTTTTCTTGTTTTCTTTTGATTATCACAAATTTAGATTATTTACTCATTTTTAGCCCGATACGTGAAACTTGGGGCGAAATGAACCACTCAAAAATTCTAAAAGAAAATGTATTTCATAGTATTATAACCTAGTCATGATTAATTTAATAGAAATATCATTTTTTTGGTAATTATATGGATTTGGATTGGAATAGAGCATTTGAAAAAGTTAAAAAAACCAATAATCAATTTTCTACAGAAGTGAAAAAATGACTCGTATTATATCAAAAAAGGTTATTTCGAGTAATATTTTAGTAAATACAGTTGTTAAAAAGAAAAATATAAACATTTGTTACGCGGGAAATTTTTTTACAATTAAAAACAAAAAATTTTTTTTTTCATTTTTTTTCGGAGGGGGCCGTCTTGCCCCAAAAAAAAAAATTTTTTTTCACGAGCTTCACCAAAATTTTGTTGAATTGAGTTCAAGTTGGACAAGAGTAAATCGACTTGATGATTGAAAGCCACAAATACTAATAACCGGCTTAGGTGGGCCGTCTTGCCCCGGTCTCCCCTACACCCATACATACACTCGAAAATCATCTTGAAATGAGTCAGAGTAGTATCCTAGAACCTCAAAACGTCAAGATCTGACAGAAATTCGAATTAGTCCCTCGGCTGAAGAGGGAAGCCCGTATGCACTTTTGGGTCCCCGGATTCTGATCAATGATATTTACGTATTTTTTTCCGAGGATCACGAAAAACTAGGTTATTTTGCTCGCCGATGGTAGGTTTAATTGTTAATAACAATTAAATTGTTTATAACGATATAAATCAAGAAGGACTGATTTGACGGGGAAGTTTATTGAAAAAAAAAGTTTTAAAATTAAAAAACCAACAAAAAATGTCCTTATCATTTTTTTGATAGAATGAATATTTTCGGAGATAGCGCAAAAAACAAGTAGCGGTCGAACCTCTCTCTCGCGCGCACGCATCCCACGGACTCTAGCGACGAACGACAGGCACAGATAAATACAGGGACGAAAAAAAAATTCAATTCTCGGTGTCAACTAAAGATTAAGAAAAGAAACTCATAGATATCATCGAGAAGACTCCATGCAAGATTTCCAGACCCATAATCGATGGATCCACCCCATAGACACCGAGTAACAGCCCTATAAAAGGGGGTTTTTTAATTAAATTGACGGATTTTCGACTTTAGAAATTTCAATCCTCGATGTACACCTGAGATTAAGGAAGGAAACTCATGGGAATTTTTGAGGACACTATACAGAAGATTCCCAGACCCATAATTAAAAGATTAACCCCATAGACATCGAGTAACAGCCCCATAAATGGGATTTTTTTAATTAAATTGACGGATTTTCGACTTTAAAAAATTCAATCCTCGATGTACACCTGAGAGTAAGGAAGGAAACTCATGGGAATCTCCGAGGACACTATACAAAAGATTCCCAGACCCATAATCGATAGATTAACCCCATAGACACCGAGTAACAGCCCCATAAATGGGAGTTTTTTAATTAAATTGACGGATTTTCGACTTTAAAAAATTCAATCCTCGATGTACACCTGAGATTAAGGAAGAAAACTCATGGAAATTTTCTAGGACACTATACAAAAGATTCCCAGACCCACAATCGATAGATTAACCCCATAGACCCCGAGTAACAGCCCCATAAATGGGAGTTTTTTAATTAAATTGACGGATTTTCGACTTTAAAAAATTCAATCCTCGATGTACACCTGAGATTAAGGAAGGAAACTCATGGGAATTCTCTAGGACACTATTCAGAAGATTCCCAGACCCATAATTGAAAGATTAACCCCATAGACACCGAGTAACAGCCCCATAAATGGGAGTTTTTTAATTAAATTGACGGATTTTCGACTTTAAAAAATTCAATCCTCGATGTACACCTGAGATTAAGGAAGGAAACTCATGGGAATCTCCGAGGACACTATACAAAAGATTCCCAGACCCATAATCGATAGATTAACCCCATAGACACCGAGTAACAGCCCCATAAATGGGAGTTTTTTAATTAAATTGACGGATTTTCGACTTTAAAAAATTCAATCCTCGATGTACACCTGAGATTAAGGAAGGAAACTCATGGGAATCTTCTAGGACACTATACAGAAGATTCCCAGAGCCATAATTAAAATATTAACCCCATAGACACCGAGTAACAGCCCCATCTTTCCTTAATATACAGTGGTCACCGAGAACTGAATTTTATAACACTTAAATTCGCGACAAACAAGTCAAATAACGACTTTTATGGGGCTGTCACTCGGTGTCTATGGGGTAGATCGATTAATTATGGGTCAGGAAATCTTAAGTAGGGTCTACTATAAAAATTCTATAAGTTTCTTTTCTTAATCTCGAGTAGACACCGAGAACTTAAATTTTTAAAACTCAAATTCTCGAAAAAGAAGTTAAATAACGACTTTTATGGGGCTGTCAACCGGTGTCCCTGGGGGTAAATCTATTGATTATGGGTCTAGAAATCTTTTGTATAGTGTCCTAGAAGATTCCCATGAGTTTCCTTCTTTAATCTCAGGTGTACATCGAGGATTGAATTTTCTAAAGTCGAAAATCCGTCAATTTAATTAAAAAACTCCCATTTATGGGGCTGTTACTCGGTGTCTATGGGGTTAATCTATCGATTATTGGTCTGGGAATCTTTTGTATAGTGTCCTAGAAGATTCCCGTGAGTTTCCTTCTTTAATCTCAGGTGTACATCGAGGATTGAATTTTCTAAAGTCGAAAATCCGTCAATTTGATTAAAAAACTCCCATTCATGGGGCTGTTACTCGGTGTCTATGGGGCTAATCTATCGATTATGGGTCTGGGAATCTTCTGTATAGTGTCCTAGAAAATTCCCATGAGTTTCCTTCCTTAATCTCAGGTGTACATCGAGGATTGAATTTTTTAAAGTCGAAAATTCGACAATTTAATTAACAAACTCCCATTTATGGGGCTGTTACTCGATGTCCATGGGGTTAATCTATCGATTATGGGTCTGGGAATCTTTTGTATAGTGTCCTAGAAAATTCCCATGAGTTTCCTTCCTTAATCTCAGGTGTACATCGAGGATTGAAATTTCTAAAGTCGAAAATCCGTCAATTTAATTAAAAAACCCCCTTTTATATGGCTGTTACTCGGTGTCTATGGGGTGGATCCATCGATTATGGGTCTGGAAATCTTGCATAGAGTCTTCTCTATGATATCTATGAGTTTCTTTTCTTAATCTTTAGTTGACACCGAGAATTGAATTTTTTTTTCGTCCCTGTATTTTTCTGTGCCTGTCCTTCGTCGCTAGAGTCCGTGGGATGCGTGCGCGCGAGAAAGAGGTTCGACCGCTACTTGTTTTTTGCGCTATCTCCGAAAATATTTATTCTATCAAAAAAATGATAAGGACATTTTTTGTTGGTTTTTTCAATTTTAAAACTTTTTTTTTAAATAAACTTCCCCGTCAAATCAGTCCTTCTTGATTTATATCGTTATAAACAATTTAATTGTTATTAACAATTAAACCTACCATCGGCGAGCAAAATAACGTAGTTTTTCGGGATCCTCGGAAAAAAAAACGTAAATATCATTAATCAGAATCCGGGGACCTAAAAGTGCATACGGGCTTCCCTCTTCAGCCGAGAGACTAAATATCGGAAATCGATAACTTCCCTAACATATCGAAAATTTCAATTTCCAAGCGGAAAGTTAAATATCTATAGATTTTCAAAATTAATAAGTGATAGGGGTAAGACCTGAAAGGTTGTTCCAGCGGCCATATTGGAATAAACATTTTTGAGAGTGTTTGGTGTCTCAAGAAAACACTCGACACAAAAATCCAGATTGTTCTAAGTCGAAATGCGGTTTTTAAAAATTAATAAGTGATGGGGGTAGTTCGTAGAGGGGTGTTCCGGCGGTAATATTAAAATGAAATTTTTTGAGGGTGTTTGTGGTCCCAAAAAAACACTCTACACAAAAATCCAGATTGTTCTAAGTCGAAATGCGGTTTTTAAAAATTAATAAGTGATGGGGGTAGTTCGTAGAGGGTTGTTCCGGCAGTGATATTAAAATGAAATTTTTTTAGGGTGTTTGTGGTCCCAAAAAAACACTCTACACACAAATCCAGATTGTTCTAATTCGAAATGCGGTTTTTAAAAATTAATAAGTGATGGGGGTAGTTCGTAGAGGGTTGTTCCGGCAGTGATATTAAAATGAAATTTTTTTAGGGTGTTTGTGGTCCCAAAAAAACACTCTACACACAAATCCAGATTGTTCTAATTCGAAATGCGGTTTTTAAAAATTAATAAGTGATGGGGGTAGTTCGTAGAGGGTTGTTCCGGCAGTGATATTAAAATGAAATTTTTTTAGGGTGTTTGTGGTCCCAAAAAAACACTCTACACACAAATCCAGATTGTTCTAATTCGAAATGCGGTTTTTAAAAATTAATAAGTGATGGGGGTAGTTCGTAGAGGGTTGTTCCGGCAGTGATATTAAAATGAAATTTTTTTAGGGTGTTTGTGGTCCCAAAAAAACACTCTACACGCAAATCCAGATTGTTCTAATTCGAAATGCGGTTTTTAAAAATTAATAAGTGATGGGGGTAGTTCGTAGAGGGGTGTTCCGGCGGTAATATTAAAATGAAATTTTTTTAGGGTGTTTGTGGTCCCAAAAAAACACTCTACACACAAATACAGATTGTTCTAATTCGAAATGCGGTTTTTAAAAATTAATAAGTGATGGGGGTAGTTCGTAGAGGGTTGTTCCGGCAGTGATATTAAAATGAAATTTTTTTAGGATGTTTGTGGTCCCAAAAAAACACTCTACACAAAAATCCAGATTGTTCTAAGTCGAAATGCGGTTTTTAAAAATTAATAAGTGATGGGGGTAGTTCGTAGAGGGTTGTTCCGGCAGTGATATTAAAATGAAATTTTTTTAGGGTATTTGTGGTCCCAAAAAAACACTCTACACAAAAATCCAGATTGTTCTAAGTCGAAATGCGGTTTTTAAAAATTAATAAGTGATGGGGGTAGTTCGTAGAGGGGTGTTCCGGCGGTAATATTAAAATGAAATTTTTTGAGGGTGTTTGTGGTCCCAAAAAAACACTCTACACAAAAATCCAGATTGTTCTAAGTCGAAATGCGGTTTTTAAAAATTAATAAGTGATGGGGGTAGTTCGTAGAGGGGTGTTCCGGCGGTAATATTAAAATGAAATTTTTTGAGGGTGTTTGTGGTCCCAAAAAAACACTCTACACACAAATCCAGATTGTTCTAATTCGAAATGCGGTTATTAAAAATTAATAAGTGATGGGGGTAGTTCGTAGAGGGTTGTTCCGGCAGTGATATTAAAATGAAATTTTTTTAGGGTGTTTGTGGTCCCAAAAAAACACTCTACACAAAAATCCAGATTGTTCTAAGTCGAAATGCGGTTTTTAAAAATTAATAAGTGATGGGGGTAGTTCGTAGAGGGTTGTTCCGGCAGTGATATTAAAATGAAATTTTTTTAGGATGTTTGTGGTCCCAAAAAAACACTCTACACAAAAATCCAGATTGTTCTAAGTCGAAATGCGGTTTTTAAAAATTAATAAGTGATGGGGGTAGTTCGTAGAGGGGTGTTCCGGCGGTAATATTAAAATGAAATTTTTTGAGGGTGTTTGTGGTCCCAAAAAAACACTCTACACAAAAATCCAGATTGTTCTAAGTCGAAATGCGGTTTTTAAAAATTAATAAGTGATGGGGGTAGTTCGTAGAGGGGTGTTCCGGCGGTAATATTAAAATGAAATTTTTTGAGGGTGTTTGTGGTCCCAAAAAAACACTCTACACACAAATCCAGATTGTTCTAATTCGAAATGCGGTTTTTAAAAATTAATAAGTGATGGGGGTAGTTCGTAGCGGGTTGTTCCGGCAGTGATATTAAAATGAAATTTTTTTAGGGTGTTTGTGGTCCCAAAAAAACACTCTACACAAAAATCCAGATTGTTCTAAGTCGAAATGCGGTTTTTAAAAATTAATAAGTGATGGGGGTAGTTCGTAGAGGGGTGTTCCGGCGGTAATATTAAAATGAAATTTTTTGAGGGTGTTTGTGGTCCCAAAAAAACACTCTACACAAAAATCCAGATTGTTCTAAGTCGAAATGCGGTTTTTAAAAATTAATAAGTGATGGGGGTAGTTCGTAGAGGGGTGTTCCGGCGGTAATATTAAAATGAAATTTTTTGAGGGTGTTTGTGGTCCCAAAAAAACACTCTACACACAAATCCAGATTGTTCTAATTCGAAATGCGGTTATTAAAAATTAATAAGTGATGGGGGTAGTTCGTAGAGGGTTGTTCCGGCAGTGATATTAAAATGAAATTTTTTTAGGGTGTTTGTGGTCCCAAAAAAACACTCTACACAAAAATCCAGATTGTTCTAAGTCGAAATGCGGTTTTTAAAAATTAATAAGTGATGGGGGTAGTTCGTAGAGGGGTATTCCGGCGGTAATATTAAAATGAAATTTTTTGAGGGTGTTTGTGGTCCCAAAAAAACACTCTACACACAAATCCAGATTGTTCTAATTCGAAATGCGGTTTTTAAAAATTAATAAGTGATGGGGGTAGTTCGTAGAGGGTTGTTCCGGCAGTGATATTAAAATGAAATTTTTTGAGGGTGTTTGTGGTCCCAAAAAAACACTCTACACAAAAATCCAGATTGTTCTAAGTCGAAATGCGGTTTTTAAAAATTAATAAGTGATGGGGGTAGTTCGTAGAGGGGTGTTCCGGCGGTAATATTAAAATGAAATTTTTTGAGGGTGTTTGTGGTCCAAAAAAAACACTCTACACAAAAATCTAGATTGTTCTAATTCGAAATGCGGTTTTTAAAAATTAATAAGTGATGGGGGTAGTTCGTAGAGGGTTGTTCCGGCAGTGATATTAAAATGAAATTTTTTGAGGGTGTTTGTGGTCCCAAAAAAACACTCTACACAGAAATCCAGATTGTTCTAAGTCGAAATGCGGTTTTTAAAAATTAATAAGTGATGGGGGTAGTTCGTAGAGGGGTGTTCCGGCGGTAATATTAAAATTAAATTTTTTGAGGGTGTTTGTGGTCCCAAAAAAACACTCTACACAAAAATCCAGATTGTTCTAATTCGAAATGCGGTTTTTAAAAATTAATAAGTGATGGGGGTAGTTCGTAGAGGGTTGTTCCGGCAGTGATATTAAAATGAAATTTTTTGAGGGTGTTTGTGGTCCCAAAAAAACACTCTACACAAAAATCCAGATTGTTCTAAGTCGAAATGCGGTTTTTAAAAATTAATAAGTGATGGGGGTAGTTCGTAGAGGGGTGTTCCGGCGGTAATATTAAAATGAAATTTTTTGAGGGTGTTTGTGGTCCAAAAAAAACACTCTACACAAAAATCTAGATTGTTCTAATTCGAAATGCGGTTTTTAAAAATTAATAAGTGATGGGGGTAGTTCGTAGAGGGTTGTTCCGGCAGTGATATTAAAATAAAATTTTTTGAGGGTGTTTGTGGTCCCAAAAAACACTCTACACAGAAATCCAGATTGTTCTAAGTCGAAATGCGGTTTTTAAAAATTAATAAGTGATGGGGGTAGTTCGTAGAGGGGTGTTCCGGCGGTAATATTAAAATGAAATTTTTTGAGGGTGTTTGTGGTCCCAAAAAAACACTCTACACAAAAATCCAGATTGTTCTAATTCGAAATGCGGTTTTCAAAAATTAATAAGTGATGGGGGTAGTTCGTAGAGGGTTGTTCCGGCAGTGATATTAAAATGAAATTTTTTGAGGGTGTTTGTGGTCCCAAAAAAACACTCTACACAAAAATCCAGATTGTTCTAATTCGAAATGCGGTTATTAAAAATTAATAAGTGATGGGGGTAGTTCGTAGAGGGTTGTTCCGGCAGTGATATTAAAATGAAATTTTTTGAGGGTGTTTGTGGTCCTAAAAAAACACTCTACACAAAAATCCAGATTGTTCTAAGTCGAAATGCGGTTTTTAAAAATTAATAAGTGATGGGGGTAGTTCGTAGAGGGGTGTTCCGGCGGTAATATTAAAATGAAATTTTTTGAGGGTGTTTGTGGTCCCAAAAAAACACTCTACACAAAAATCCAGATTGTTCTAATTCGAAATGCGGTTTTTAAAAATTAATAAGTGATGGGGGTAGTTCGTAGAGGGTTGTTCCGGCAGTGATATTAAAATGAAATTTTTTTAGGGTGTTTGTGGTCCCAAAAAAACACTCTACACAAAAATCCAGATTGTTCTAAGTCGAAATGCGGTTTTTAAAAATTAATAAGTGATGGGGGTAGTTCGTAGAGGGGTGTTCCGGCGGTAATATTAAAATGAAATTTTTTGAGGGTGTTTGTGGTCCAAAAAAAACACTCTACACAAAAATCTAGATTGTTCTAATTCGAAATGCGGTTTTTAAAAATTAATAAGTGATGGGGGTAGTTCGTAGAGGGTTGTTCCGGCAGTGATATTAAAATGAAATTTTTTGAGGGTGTTTGTGGTCCCAAAAAAACACTCTACACAGAAATCCAGATTGTTCTAAGTCGAAATGCGGTTTTTAAAAATTAATAAGTGATGGGGGTAGTTCGTAGAGGGGTGTTCCGGCGGTAATATTAAAATGAAATTTTTTGAGGGTGTTTGTGGTCCCAAAAAAACACTCTACACAAAAATCCAGATTGTTCTAATTCGAAATGCGGTTTTCAAAAATTAATAAGTGATGGGGGTAGTTCGTAGAGGGTTGTTCCGGCAGTGATATTAAAATGAAATTTTTTGAGGGTGTTTGTGGTCCCAAAAAAACACTCTACACAAAAATCCAGATTGTTCTAAGTCGAAATGCGGTTTTTAAAAATTAATAAGTGATGGGGGTAGTTCGTAGAGGGTTGTTCCGGCAGTGATATTAAAATGAAATTTTTTGAGGGTGTTTGTGGTCCCAAAAAAACACTCTACACAGAAATCCAGATTGTTCTAAGTCGAAATGCGGTTTTTAAAAATTAATAAGTGATGGGGGTAGTCCGTAGAGGGGTGTTCCGGCGGTAATATTAAAATTAAATTTTTTGAGGGTGTTTGTGGTCCCAAAAAAACACTCTACACACAAATCCAGATTGTTCTAATTCGAAATGCGGTTTTTAAAAATTAATAAGTGATGGGGGTAGTTCGTAGAGGGGTGTTCCGGCGGTAATATTAAAATGAAATTTTTTGAGGGTGTTTGTGGTCCCAAAAAAACACTCTACACACAAATCCAGATTGTTCTAATTCGAAATGCGGTTTTTAAAAATTAATAAGTGATGGGGGTAGTTCGTAGAGGGTTGTTCCGGCAGTGATATTAAAATGAAATTTTTTGAGGGTGTTTGTGGTCCCAAAAAAACACTCTACACAGAAATCCAGATTGTTCTAAGTCGAAATGCGGTTTTTAAAAATTAATAAGTGATGGGGGTAGTTCGTAGAGGGGTGTTCCGGCGGTAATATTAAAATTAAATTTTTTGAGGGTGTTTGTGGTCCCAAAAAAACACTCTACACAAAAATCCAGATTGTTCTAATTCGAAATGCGGTTTTTAAAAATTAATAAGTGATGGGGGTAGTTCGTAGAGGGTTGTTCCGGCAGTGATATTAAAATGAAATTTTTTGAGGGTGTTTGTGGTCCCAAAAAAACACTCTACACAAAAATCCAGATTGTTCTAAGTCGAAATGCGGTTTTTAAAAATTAATAAGTGATGGGGGTAGTTCGTAGAGGGGTGTTCCGGCGGTAATATTAAAATGAAATTTTTTGAGGGTGTTTGTGGTCCAAAAAAAACACTCTACACAAAAATCTAGATTGTTCTAATTCGAAATGCGGTTTTTAAAAATTAATAAGTGATGGGGGTAGTTCGTAGAGGGTTGTTCCGGCAGTGATATTAAAATAAAATTTTTTGAGGGTGTTTGTGGTCCCAAAAAACACTCTACACAGAAATCCAGATTGTTCTAAGTCGAAATGCGGTTTTTAAAAATTAATAAGTGATGGGGGTAGTTCGTAGAGGGGTGTTCCGGCGGTAATATTAAAATGAAATTTTTTGAGGGTGTTTGTGGTCCCAAAAAAACACTCTACACAAAAATCCAGATTGTTCTAATTCGAAATGCGGTTTTCAAAAATTAATAAGTGATGGGGGTAGTTCGTAGAGGGTTGTTCCGGCAGTGATATTAAAATGAAATTTTTTGAGGGTGTTTGTGGTCCCAAAAAAACACTCTACACAAAAATCCAGATTGTTCTAATTCGAAATGCGGTTATTAAAAATTAATAAGTGATGGGGGTAGTTCGTAGAGGGTTGTTCCGGCAGTGATATTAAAATGAAATTTTTTGAGGGTGTTTGTGGTCCTAAAAAAACACTCTACACAAAAATCCAGATTGTTCTAAGTCGAAATGCGGTTTTTAAAAATTAATAAGTGATGGGGGTAGTTCGTAGAGGGGTGTTCCGGCGGTAATATTAAAATGAAATTTTTTGAGGGTGTTTGTGGTCCCAAAAAAACACTCTACACAAAAATCCAGATTGTTCTAATTCGAAATGCGGTTTTTAAAAATTAATAAGTGATGGGGGTAGTTCGTAGAGGGTTGTTCCGGCAGTGATATTAAAATGAAATTTTTTTAGGGTGTTTGTGGTCCCAAAAAAACACTCTACACAAAAATCCAGATTGTTCTAAGTCGAAATGCGGTTTTTAAAAATTAATAAGTGATGGGGGTAGTTCGTAGAGGGGTGTTCCGGCGGTAATATTAAAATGAAATTTTTTGAGGGTGTTTGTGGTCCAAAAAAAACACTCTACACAAAAATCTAGATTGTTCTAATTCGAAATGCGGTTTTTAAAAATTAATAAGTGATGGGGGTAGTTCGTAGAGGGTTGTTCCGGCAGTGATATTAAAATGAAATTTTTTGAGGGTGTTTGTGGTCCCAAAAAAACACTCTACACAGAAATCCAGATTGTTCTAAGTCGAAATGCGGTTTTTAAAAATTAATAAGTGATGGGGGTAGTTCGTAGAGGGGTGTTCCGGCGGTAATATTAAAATGAAATTTTTTGAGGGTGTTTGTGGTCCCAAAAAAACACTCTACACAAAAATCCAGATTGTTCTAATTCGAAATGCGGTTTTCAAAAATTAATAAGTGATGGGGGTAGTTCGTAGAGGGTTGTTCCGGCAGTGATATTAAAATGAAATTTTTTGAGGGTGTTTGTGGTCCCAAAAAAACACTCTACACAAAAATCCAGATTGTTCTAAGTCGAAATGCGGTTTTTAAAAATTAATAAGTGATGGGGGTAGTTCGTAGAGGGTTGTTCCGGCAGTGATATTAAAATGAAATTTTTTGAGGGTGTTTGTGGTCCCAAAAAAACACTCTACACAGAAATCCAGATTGTTCTAAGTCGAAATGCGGTTTTTAAAAATTAATAAGTGATGGGGGTAGTCCGTAGAGGGGTGTTCCGGCGGTAATATTAAAATTAAATTTTTTGAGGGTGTTTGTGGTCCCAAAAAAACACTCTACACAAAAATCCAGATTGTTCTAATTCGAAATGCGGTTTTCAAAAATTAATAAGTGATGGGGGTAGTTCGTAGAGGGTTGTTCCGGCAGTGATATTAAAATGAAATTTTTTGAGGGTGTTTGTGGTCCCAAAAAAACACTCTACACAAAAATCCAGATTGTTCTAAGTCGTAATGCGGTTTTTAAAAATTAATAAGTGATGGGGGTAGTTCGTAGAGGGGTGTTCCGGCGGTAATATTAAAATGAAATTTTTTGAGGGTGTTTGTGGTCCAAAAAAAACACTCTACACAAAAATCTAGATTGTTCTAATTCGAAATGCGGTTTTTAAAAATTAATAAGTGATGGGGGTAGTTCGTAGAGGGTTGTTCCGGCAGTGATATTAAAATGAAATTTTTTGAGGGTGTTTGTGGTCCCAAAAAAACACTCTACACAGAAATCCAGATTGTTCTAAGTCGAAATGCGGTTTTTAAAAATTAATAAGTGATGGGGGTAGTTCGTAGAGGGGTGTTCCGGCGGTAATATTAAAATGAAATTTTTTGAGGGTGTTTGTGGTCCCAAAAAAACACTCTACACAAAAATCCAGATTGTTCTAATTCGAAATGCGGTTTTCAAAAATTAATAAGTGATGGGGGTAGTTCGTAGAGGGTTGTTCCGGCAGTGATATTAAAATGAAATTTTTTGAGGGTGTTTGTGGTCCCAAAAAAACACTCTACACAAAAATCCAGATTGTTCTAAGTCGAAATGCGGTTTTTAAAAATTAATAAGTGATGGGGGTAGTTCGTAGAGGGTTGTTCCGGCAGTGATATTAAAATGAAATTTTTTGAGGGTGTTTGTGGTCCCAAAAAAACACTCTACACAGAAATCCAGATTGTTCTAAGTCGAAATGCGGTTTTTAAAAATTAATAAGTGATGGGGGTAGTCCGTAGAGGGGTGTTCCGGCGGTAATATTAAAATTAAATTTTTTGAGGGTGTTTGTGGTCCCAAAAAAACACTCTACACAAAAATCCAGATTGTTCTAATTCGAAATGCGGTTTTCAAAAATTAATAAGTGATGGGGGTAGTTCGTAGAGGGTTGTTCCGGCAGTGATATTAAAATGAAATTTTTTGAGGGTGTTTGTGGTCCCAAAAAAACACTCTACACAAAAATCCAGATTGTTCTAAGTCGTAATGCGGTTTTTAAAAATTAATAAGTGATGGGGGTAGTTCGTAGAGGGGTGTTCCGGCGGTAATATTAAAATGAAATTTTTTGAGGGTGTTTGTGGTCCAAAAAAAACACTCTACACAAAAATCTAGATTGTTCTAATTCGAAATGCGGTTTTTAAAAATTAATAAGTGATGGGGGTAGTTCGTAGAGGGTTGTTCCGGCAGTGATATTAAAATGAAATTTTTTGAGGGTGTTTGTGGTCCCAAAAAAACACTCTACACAAAAATCCAGATTGTTCTAATTCGAAATGCGGTTTTTAAAAATTAATAAGTGATGGGGGTAGTCCGTAGAGGGGTGTTCCGGCGGTAATATTAAAATGAAATTTTTTGAGGGTGTTTGTGGTCCCAAAAAAACACTCTACACAAAAATCCAGATTGTTCTAATTCGAAATGCGGTTTTTAAAAATTAATAA
This sequence comes from Microplitis mediator, assembly GCF_029852145.1. Lineage (NCBI taxonomy): Eukaryota > Metazoa > Arthropoda > Insecta > Hymenoptera > Braconidae > Microplitis > Microplitis mediator. Next base: position 2,199,640 of record NC_079977.1, read on the forward strand.
GTGATGGGGGTAGTCCGTAGAGGGGTGTTCCGGCGGTAATATTAAAATGAAATTTTTTGAGGGTGTTTGTGGTCCCAAAAAAACACTCTACACAAAAATCCAGATTGTTCTAATTCGAAATGCGGTTTTGAAAAATTAATAAGTGATGGGGGTAGTTCGTAGAGGGGTGTTCCGGCGGTAATATTAAAATGAATTTTTTTGAGGGTGTTTGTGGTCCCAAAAAAACACTCTACACAAAAATCCAGATTGTTCTAATAATAAACAGAACTTAAAAAAAAAAATATATTTTTCGTTGCACGAACGTTCGGAACTTCAGGGACATAACTTATTTAACTGAGCTCGCATATAATGAAACGTGAATTACAGTATATGTGTATAGAACAACTAATTTTCATGAAACGGAATTGTCTTGTGCAGAAATTCCGCATGTAAAATAGAACCGGCAAATGCAACATAAAACTTTTTCAGTGAAAGACGACATGGAAACGTTACTGCAAACCCTTTGATCACTTAACACGTTCTTTTGTATACTTTTGTACAGAAGAAGAGGGTCAACTACATTTGGATATAAAATAATAGTAATGTTGGAAAAAAAGGCACGACGGAAAACGATGGAAATTTTAATAAAACGAAAAATTATTACTTACTCGTATAAAGTTTTATTATATTGTTCATAAAAATACAAGACTTCATTTTAAATTTATTTTATCTTGTGTTTCTGGGGTCTGTCTAGTCCTTTGTTGTGAGCGCCGAGCCAAAGGCAGACCAACTCGACTGGGAGTAATTGGTTTATATTAAAAATATCTAGTGGAGTTTAAAATTTCCTGGAGTCTCTTTACAACGGACCTTTGACCCTTTTTTATATTTTTCAAATATTGAAATATTTTTATTTGTAAAAAACCGAAGGCGAGTTGGAAATTTTTTGTTCGTTTGAAATAAATTTGAGCGCGAAGTATTTGAATTTATAAATTATTGGGAATATTACAATTTTTGGTAAATTTTCGAATTATTGGTGAGGTTCGGAGTTTTTTGAAAAATCGACTTGTTAGAGAGTTTTTGAATAATTTTTACTTTACATTTGTCGCAGGATTTTTTAAATTTTAAATTATTCAAAAAATTTGAAAAAATCATAATTTTTGGGAAAATTCGAATTATTCGTGACTTTTTTTTAAAATTCAGACTTATTTGCGAGATTTTGAATTATTTTCGACTTTACATTTGTCGCAAGATTTTTTGAATTTTGAATTATTCAAAAAATTTGAAAAATTCATAATTTTTCGGAAAATTTGAATTATTCGTGAGTTTTTTTTTAAAATCAGACTTATTTGCGAGATTTTGAATTATTTTCGACTTTACATTTGTCGCAGGATTTTTTGAATTTTGAATTATTCAAAAAATTGGAAAAATTCATGATTTTTTGGAAAACTTGAATTGTTCGTAAGATTTAAAAAAAAATCTGACTTATTAGCGAGTTTTTGAATTATTTTCGACTTTACATTTGTCGTAGGATTTTTTGAATTTTGAATTATTTAAAAAATTCATAAATTCTCGGAAAATTCGAATTATTCGTGAGTTTCTTTAAAAAATCTGACTTATTTGCGAGTTTTTGAATTATTTTCGACTTTACATTTGTCGCAGGATTTTTTAAATTTTGAATTATTCAAAAAATTTGAAAAATTCATAATTTTTCGAAATACTCGAATTATTCGTGTTTTTTGAAAATCTGACGTATTTGCGAGTTTTTGAATTATTTTCAACTTCAAATTATTCGAAGGATTTAAAAAATTTCTAATAAATCGGAAAAATTTGAGAATTCAAAATTTTTCGAAAATTCAAATCCGTGAATTTTAGAAAAATCTGAATCATTTGCAACTTTTCGTATTCGAAAAATTTGAAGTATTCGTAAATTGATCGTCATAAATATTTTATAAGCTGTCATAAGTTTCATATAAATTTTACGTTCAAAATTTTAACCAAAAATTTTCAAATAATTCAAAAACTCACGTATAATTCAAAAATCGCCGAATTCTTCCATCCAAACACTATTTGCACACTCCAACAAAATGTTAAGCCGCCAAATCCACTAAAAATGTGCGCCAATAGTTGCCAGCTAAATTTTCAGTCCGAAAAATTCCCAGACAGTTGACGGCTCAAAATTCCCAATCAGTCGCGAAAATAAATTAACCTCCGGAATTCACTTTTTAGCCGAGCCACTGCAGAATGTGATCGAGTAAGCGTTGAAAAATTATCGGAATGTTCGAAAACAGTTGAGATAAATAATAAAATTCTCCGAGTATATAAGAAATTATTCAGGCAGTTAATTCGTAATTTAAACGCGAAAGTTGGTGTAGACTTATTATCCAATTACATCGATTTAAACGGGACAAACGAGCGGGACTTCCGAGTGCCAGATGTCTGAATCTCAAAGGAACTCGCCGTGACCAGGTTCGCTCGGCACGCGATCTTACTTTTCCAAATGATAAAATTTTTCCCTTCAAAGCCGCAATTATTCAAAATATTGATGCAAGTATTTGGTGATGGCTGGATGATTTCCTTCATCTGTCTGCTTTGGCTGGCATACAGCAAAGTGAATTAAATGAGCTGATGCATTTAATCTGGGCCCTAATGGCGCGGATGTTGACGAGTCACGCACACTCGAGTACCTGGATTTATAAAGTATGTGCCAAGACATGATTTATAATACCATGTCTTAATCGCGTCGCAAATTATCACTCGAGCCAGTTGGTTTTAAGCAACACAACACTCGCTGATTGATCTTATGGGCATGATCATGCTGCCAAATGATTACTTTTTAATAAAAATATTTTCACCTTAAGAAAAATATCAATTATTATATTAATAATCACTCATTCCTTTATCACTTGGCGGAATACTTAATGACATGTGAGACGATAAAAAAACCCATTTCACAAGTCAATTACATCGATATAAACCATAAACTCTGAGGTAGCTGCTCGCAAAAAAAAAATAAGCAAATCAGTAACGTTGTCATGTGTCAGTAGCAGTGAAATATTTGCGTATAAATTATTATTGAGTACATGTACGATGAGTTTATGACGAGTATATAACCCGAGTATGTGAGAGTTAACAACAAATAAAAAGCCACTTTGCTATCCAGCTCTGGAGAAAAGTCAATACAGGAGATATCTTGCGGTGGTTATTTTTAGGCTCGGGAAGAAACCTGGACTGGAGATTGTATGAGCATCAGTACTTAACTCAGTTCATTCTGCGTGTCATGGTTAATGAGAGGACGTAAAACAGAAGCGAATAAGTTTCAACGTTACCTGTGAGCATTAAGTGCAGACGGGCTCGATCAGGATTTAATGCTCCTGCAAACGAGACCGCAACATATTTATATGTGTATCTATATGAGGATGAACTATTGAGGCTGTAGAATAATCCGGTGGAAGCGTCGATACTCGGCCGGAGGCTGGAAAGAGGCATTATGATATTCCGAATGGATCGTATCTCTTTAGAATCAAAGATGCTGACCGACGCCCGGAGCGGTTATCACGGCCAACAAAACAACACTTTCTATCTCTCTTGGGCTCACTATCTCAGAGCAAAACCACTGGATTATGCAGCTACTCTATGCATACAGAGTACCTGCTACCATCCTACTACCTGCCCAGAAAGGGGAGCTCAAAATTTATTATATCAACTAATTTCGCTGGCTGATGATGTATGAACCTGTAAAAGTGCTTTCGTTGGGATCTGAGACCTTGGGATCTTTTAGCGAAATCAACTTGTAATTACTACGTGATAAAACTTTCATTTCTTTTGTCCGACCCGTTAAAAAAAAATACAAAAATTTTTGACATGCACGGAAAAAAATAGGTGCTGCTACAGGACATATCCTAAGGGATTAAAAGGATTTTTCCTGTGGGATCGATGAAATGAAGAACAAGTTTCATTACCAATTTTTTTTGTCAGTATAGTAAAATTTCAAATTTTGAAAAAAAAATTCAGTTTAAAAAAAATTCAAATTATGAAAAAAATTCAAATTTTGAAATTTTACTATACTGACAAAAAAAATTGGTACATAAAATTTGTTACTTATTTTACTGATTCCACAGGAATAATCTTTTTGCAGCGCCTATTTTTTTCCGTGTGTGGAACTTCTAAATTTGAGGCAAATTAGAACTTCCAGTGGAACTTTCGTAATTTTTATAGTAAAATAGTTTATCTAGGGCTTTAGATAAGCGAATTTTGAGTAAAGTAACGTTTTAAAAAAACATTTCTCAAAACGTATCTCTACTGCAATTTCACTCTCGTTTCGAAAATGCCCGTGTAAAAAAAATTCGTTCCAAAAAAATTCCAAAAAAGTTCCGCATGTGGAACTTCTAAACCTGAGACAGTTTAGAACTTCGAATGGAACTTTTTTGGAATGTTAGTAATTTTGATGGTAAAAAAAAAGTTTTATGAGCAAATTTAAAGTCAAAAAAGGACGTTCTTGGAACTTTTTTGGAATTTTTAATAGACGTTTTTTGAACTATTTTGGCATGTTTCTGGAACGTCTTTAGTCAACAGAAGATGCAAAAGTAGTGATTTTTGAATGTTTTCGAATGCCTTTTTTAGTCCATAAAAAATTCAAAAGTGGTGATTCTGGAACTTTTTTGGAATGTCCATATAAAATTCCAAAAAGTTTCCAAAAGCGTCTTTTTTTTTACTCTAAATTTGCTCATAAAAACTTTTTATTTACTATCAAAATTACTAACGTTCCAAATAAGTCTCATTCGAAGTTCTATCTCACATTCAGAAGTTCCACATGCGGAACTTTTTTGGAATCGTTTTGGAACGAATTTGTTTACACGGGTGTTCAAAAACCTCTGATTTGGATTTTTTTCGGAACAGAGGTAAAATGTAGTAAAAATACGTTTTGAAAACTGTTGGAATTGGAGAAGGATACTGTGTAATTGACGTAGGGGAGGGTGGGGCAGAGCAGCCCCCCTAAGCCAATTATTATTTTTTGTGGCTTTGAACCATAAGATCACTTTGCTTTTGTCCTATTTCGAACAAATTTATGGACATTTTGCCAAAATTCTGAAAAAAAAAATTTTGTTTTGTGGGGCAGAGCGGCCCCCCTCCAAAAAGTGATAAAAAAATTTTTTTTTTGTTAATTTTTTTTTAAAAATTGTTTTCATCATAAAGAATGTATTTCTCTCTCTTGACAACTATTTTTGGTTTTATATAACTCGAAAAAAATTTTTTAAAGTGTCATAAATCGTTCACTCTCGATTACCTTAATTACTAATTGTTATTTAATAAAAAAAAAAAATAATTCTATAGTTTTACTTTATTTCAAAATTTTATCAACTAAAAAAAAAAATTTTATTTTTATAAATTTTTAGTGACCAAATTTGCCTCTTACACAGAGAAACGGCCGAAAAATATGAAAAAATAATTTTTTCGGAAGTTTCGGCTTGTCCATTTTGCCCCAAATGTCATGCGTAGGGGTAAAAATGCGCAAACATGTCGGATTTATAGTAATTAGTCGAAAAAAAAAAAATTTTTTTTTTGATCAAATTTTCAGAGGGGCCGCTCTGCCCCACCCTCCCCTATATAGAGAATGTACAGTATACTGTAATTGTTTAAATAAGGTTGATAATAAATACAACACTGACACTTTATTGATACAGAAGCTAATAATAAATGAATACACTTTAGTAGCAAAATGGACTTGAATAATGACAAAACCTAATGTCCTTATGAATGTATATATGTATACGTTACACTGTAAGTATGACCCGAACTGACCGATACAAGGCTTAGATAGACAATGACTCCATTCATAAAAGAGGTACAGAGAGTACCTGAGGGCTGTAAAATTTCCCTTCTCTAGGTACACACTTTTTGGAAACTGTATATATGACACTGTGTGGGTGTCTGTATATAGTGTAAGTGCATAATGTATGAGTATCGTTGTAATACACCAACAAAAACGTTATTTTGTAATTCAAAATTACAAAAGTTAAAAGAAGCTCCACTCAAAGTTATTTGTAACGAATTTTTTAAATCGTGAACTTTGACTACCGCGGGGTCATGACTTCGCGGATTAAATGTCATAAAAAAGTAACCCATTAAGTAAACTCGCAAGTTATTAACCGAGTTTATAGTTTTTAGTCCGTAACCATTCCGCGGGATTTATGAACATGGAGCTCGAATCAGAGTATCTCAGCACAATACCCAGTAGGAATAGCAGCAGGGCTAAATTAGTTATAAAATGAAGCGAAACGAAGAATGTATGATAAAAATGTTTATTTACGAGGTAATCACTAGCGTGATACGCAGTAAAAGTATACACAGCATAACACAGTTGAATAATAATAACAATAATAATATGGATAAAAAAAGAAAGGTAATAGCCAGCGGAATGCAAGTACCAGCAGAAGCAGCAGCTGGCCTATAAGCCCGTCCAAGTGCTCCCGTTATTGATTTACGTTGATAGTTTCTTGCTTATATTCTCCTTCTCACTCACTTTTATTTTTCATTTTTCCATCACGTACACTACATACTCATACTCATCCTCATCTTCATCCCATCCTCATCCCCAAGCTCTGACTTGTCTTACAACCGGCAGAAATAATAATGCCACCAACAACCTCTGAAACAACCAAAAACATCCTGCACGGAAAGAATATTATGGAAAGATTTGCTATGCATTATGGGAACCATTACCATAATAGTATGAGAATAGTTCCCATACCATTATGGAAATGGTTCCCATAATGGTATGGAAACAGTTCCCATACCATTATGGGAATGGTTCCCATAATGGTATGGGAATGGTTCTGATAATGGTATGGGAATAGTACCTATACTACTACAGGGATGGTTCCCATATATTATGGGAACCATTCCCATAATAGTATGAGAATAGTTCCCATACCATTATGGAAATGGTTCCCATAATGGTATGGAAACGTTTCCCATACCATTATGGGAATGGTTCCCATAATGGTATGGGAATAGTACCTATACTACTACAGGGATGGTTCCCATATATTATGGGAACCATCCCCATAATAGTATGAGAATAGTTCCCATACCATTATGGAAATGGTTCCCATAATGGTATGGAAACGGTTCCCATACCATTATGGGAATGGTTCCCATAATATTATGGGAATGGTTCTGATAATGGTATGGGAATAGTACCTATACTACTACAGGGATGGTTCCCATATATTATGGGAACCATTCCCATAATAGTATAAGAATAGTTCCCATACCATTATGGGAATGGTTCCCATAATGATATGGGAATGGTTCTCATGCCATTATGGGAACCATTCCCATACTATTATGGGAATGGTTCCCATATTGGTATAGGAACTATTCCTATAATATTATGGGAACTATTCCCATAATGTTATGGGAACCATCCCTATAATATCATAAAATTTTTTTTTTTGCCAAATACGATTTTTTTTTTCAATGTTTGAATTTTGTTTTTATGTTTAATAATATTTCTGTGTATTGTAGAAGTGATTACCACACTTCTTTAAATTAATTTTTTCATGATAATATGAGAACCATTCCCATAATATTATAGCAATGGTTCCTATAATAGTATGGGAACTATTCCCATAATATTATGGAAATGATTCCCATAATGGTATACGAACCATTCCAACTGCATTATGGGAATAGTTCCCATACTATTATAGGAACCATTCCCATAAATTATAGAAATGATTCCCATAATATTATAGAAAGTATTCCTATAAATTATAGGAACCATTCCTATAATTATAGGAACCATTCCTATAATTATAGGAACCATTCCTATAATTATAGGAACCATTCCTATAATTATAGGAACCATTCCTATAATTATAGGAACCATTCCTATAGTGTTATGGGTATCATTTTCATAATTATAGGAACTATTCCTATAATTATGGGAAACATTCCTATAATTATAGGAACCGCTCCCATAATTTATGGTCGTAATTCCTATGATGGTATAGGAAAAAATTTTACAAAATTATGGGAACCACTGCCATAATTTTCTTTTCGTGTGCCGTTATTGACGTTTCGCGTCGGCCCGATCCGATGTATGCTAAAGTTTTTAAGCCTCGTTATTTTTTTCGGGTACCCACTTATTGGGTGGGGGCACGAAAAATGATTATATTCATTGGCGATGTTGTAACTGCTAATTGAACTTTTAAATATGTATGATGATCATTGTTATTTAGATTTGCATTTAAATTATTCACCTGCTAATGGAATTGTTGATATGGAGAATTTTAAATGGGGCTTTAATAAATTTAAGTTTGTCGTAATTGGGATCCAGGGGTGGAGTGGGAACAGAATCATAAAGCCACGTGTAATGGGAGAATTTATGTTAAGCCCTCTTGAATAGACAACTAGGCGGGTAACTAGAGCACCCAGTCAGATATAGACTAGATTCGCCACTACCGACACCAGGTATTAGCATGCATGCTATGAAATTTGTTTCTGGGGATTTTGCGGCTTCAAAGGGTTTACCAGCATCATTTGCTCAGGCGCATCAGCAATTATGCAGCTCTTGAATTAATGTACACGCTGTGTTATGTTGATGCTGGTTGCTTCCGTAGTTGGTAACTACACCGTGAATTTATTTCAAATTCCTTTGGAACGGATACTTAAATAGTTGATACAAATTCACGGAATTGGATTCTTCAAGCGCAATGTATGTACTTAAGAAAAGTATGAATTCATTCGAGATTCTCCAACAAATCAATAGCAATGGCGCCCAATTCCAACAATTCCTAGCTTAAGTTGAATCCAATACTTACTGGGATTGTTATCTCCGTTCATTGAAGCGTAATCGAAAATTCCCGGGCCGAAACTTTTCCGTCCAAGGTTCCGCTTCCTGGGATAGAGGATACAGTCAGCGAAACAAGTTATGCATAAGTTTAATGGATGGAATGATGACAGAAGACAGAGCACATGGAGACTGGGAAGTGATAGGTGTTGGTGTAGGTGGAACTGGTCCAGAGCTGGTCATGAGCCCGAGGCGAGTAGAGGATAGCCAGAGAACTAAAAGAAGGAGGCTGAAGAAGGCCAGAGAAAGACTCACGGGCTTAATTAATGAGACGTATGCGGCAGCTGCAGATACCAGCATGCATTGTAAATATTGGATGGAGAGAACCGGCATCAGTAACCAACCAAGTGCTGGGGAAAAACTATTGTCCTTCAGTGAGATTTATATTTACACCAATTACCCGGTCGACTGTCGCAAGATTATTATTTTTTGACTCGATTATCAATGCAGTCACGATTCCGCGGCACACGGGAGTCAATTTAACGGGCCGTCAATGTAGGTGTGATAAAGTTAAGAGGAGTTTTTTTACAAGGGACAACAGATGTCCTGCGTGGTTGCTCGAGAATGGCGTACGGCAGGAGTAGCACCAGATAAATAATGAAAAAAAAAACAAAGTCAACTCATAAAATGCACCCACGTATATTATTCACTCGTTCATTTGGTAAAAGTTATTGTGGATCGCGCTTCGTTACCCACAAGAGAAACCCATTAACGCATGATTTATCTCCTTGGATCCAATGAATATTGCGCAATGCTTATTATCCAGGGTACTGGATGTGTGTATCTACCCCCAATCTTACTTCAATTTCCTTCTGCAGGCGGCGAGCAATCGCGATATATATCACTGGCTCGCTATTCGACATCAGTCACATCGAAAAAAAAAACAAAGATGCGTTATCCGGGCATTGGATCGTCGACACTGCCCGGATGATTCAGAGTAATGATCGCCCGTTCGTCTTTTACTCTTGACGCCTCGTGGATCCACCAGCAGCAGCAGCAGCAGCGTCGTCAGAGCCCCTGACGAATCGTTCGCGATGCATCATTGTCACGGGTTCCATATAAGAGAAACGGCACTTGCGTATAATGAAAACAACGTCTTGATAATTAATTCCCGTGGATCCAAAACCTGATGGACAATACACTGTAAAAAATTCGCGGAGTGAATGTGGATTAAATCCGGAGTGCATGCGGAGTGAATGAATTTTTAATTATTCACTCCTCTCGGAGTGAAATTCACTCCGCAAGGGAGTTTTAAAAATATTATTAATAAAATATAACTCTACTCAATAAAATCGAAGTAAAAATTCGCGTATTACATTATTGATCAGCTGATATGCACACACATATGCACATACATATTCAGGCACACACGCGCACTCGCACACACACGCACGCACACATTTGCACACATGCACACATTTGCACATACGCAAACACACACACACACACACACACACACACACACACACACACACACACACACACACACACACACATACACACACACACATTGTTTAGCAGTTTCATATAAATTAATATAAATTTATTTAAGTGTTAAAACTCCGGACCGGAGTAAATTGGGAGTGAAATAAAATCCGCGTCACTCCGAGATCACTCCGCTAAAAAAATACTCGCAATTCACTCCGGATGCGGAGTGATTTTTTTTTTAAACTCCGGAACTCCGAGTGGCGGAGTGAATGTGGAGTGAATTCGGATTTAATTTCAATCCGATTCACTCCGGATTTTTTACAGTGTACTCTCTACACATGAATTAGTGGAAATTTCATTAATTACGTTAGTGAAGCAGTATTCACTTCATAATCAGTGTATTTAAATAACAAATTAGTGAATTCTCGCTAATAAATTTAGTACTATAACTTTCACTAGCAAATTAGTCATTTTCACTACTGAACTACCGATATTTTCATAATTTCTACAAGTGAAACTGTTATTCACTTCTTAATTTATGAATTTCACAATTTCACTAGTAACTTTAACTAGCAAATAATTAAACATTTTACTAGATATAAATATAATTAATAATTATGGTGCTATTTTTAAAAATTTTAATAAAAAACTTTCAAAATAAAAAAAAATAGAAGTACGGAACAATAATATATTTATATGAAGAGTACGTCAATCATAACATAGCGGATTTTTTATTTCTTCATCAGTTATTGTTTGGTATCATAACGAATATACTATTTACACTCACGCGATCACATGCGTAGGTCAGCGCAGTGGATAGCATCAAAGACTTTGAATCGGAAGGATGCAGGTTCGAGCCCAGCAGTCACCGGGATTTTTTCATCAATCAAAATCATGTATACTTCCTCTAAGTAATGATTCTAATACATTAATCACATTTCGGATCTAATTACAAGTGTCTTATATTTTTTTTCGCAATTTAATATTTTTTTTCACCGATGAAATCAGTGGATTCCCATATTCACTTTTTAATTTAGTGGATTCTCATATTCACTTATCAAATCAGTGAATTCCAATATTCACATATTCATTTAGTGAATATTCACTGATTCTGCGTGGTACGATTGTAGCATTGACAATTAGTGAATATTCACTTAAAATTAGTGAAAAATCACTAATTCATATTTAGAGAGTAAGGAATCACCGATCCTCGCCAGATACCTCTTTAAATTTATGTTTTTTTATCAGCAAATACTGATTGTTACGGTTTTTGGTTTTACATCTCATTAATGACGACGATAAGATTAATGAGGCTACTGTATCTAAATGTTGGAAGCCTAGCGCCTAAGGGAGATTTTATCGCGATGCGGGCAGCGAATAAAAAAAAACTCGTTAAGACAACTTTTAATGCCGTGAGGTAATTTTAGATTAAATTCATCAAAATCAGACGGTGGTGCCAAAGGGCTTGAATTTGTTGCTGATGAATAATTCATTACTTACAGCGACTTAAGTTGGATCATCTTGCCGGGCATTCACGCCACCCACAATTCACTATTCTATTTGAGATGGTTTTAATCCTAAGATACTGAGAGAGGACCAGTTCCAGCAGCTAAAACCGCCATCATCGGGTACGAGCTATTTGAGTTCTTATAATTAGATTCATGAGCGCGATTCATCAAGTGTCTAGATGACGAATGAACGGAGATGATGTTCAATTAGCTGCAAACGGTAGCAGATGCAGCCAACGGCACTCGTTACCCCACAGTCTAATGTGATAGATCGATCATTAAATCCTGATTGCGATCATCAAGGTCTTAAAAATTAATTTCTGCTGAGAAAGTTGCGAGTGTTCTTATTGGTGGACGACCAGGAGATTTCTACTGTCGAGTTCATCAAGATCTTTTGAGAAAATGTACAATAGTGGACTTGAGTTCTCGCGGAATGAAATCGCGTGTGAAGGAATTCGTCGAGAGCGGCTCGTTTGTTTGACGCTGAATGTCTGACGTTGCTTCTGTTCCTGTTTCCACATCACCAACTCAACAGCCATCTCTTTATCTTCGTATCTCACATGGTAAGACAAGAGGTGTCTCAAGACGTGTGACAGCGCGAAATTGCATCAACGCTGTCTATCCATCTCCGTTTTAAGGAACAAAACGAAATATTTTCTTAAGCTTTTTTGCGGAAATTATTCTGCCGAACATTCCTCCGGACAATTTCACACCAACGATACCCCAAAAATCAATTACCGCGGATGCTTTTGCCGACCCGTATGAAAATATCATATATGGTATATATATATGTATATATATATATATATATATATGTGACAATACATGAAATCTTATATGGAACTATATATAGATTTTGGCCGATTTTATTATATTTCTATATATATTTTCTCTTATATGATTTCATACATTTCCGTATAACTTCAATATATTATTTATATATTTGAAAACTTGAAATTTTAATATATTCAAAAATAAATGTTATTTGTACATGGGATCAAATAAGATACCCCCGGGAAAAAAAATTTAGATCTGTTCTGATGAAATTAGATCAGCTCAGATCAAATTTGATCATAATTTATACTGAACCCAGATCAAAGTTGATTTGATTTGATCAGATCAAACTAGATCTGATCAGATATGACATTTTTCTTTGGGGAAAAATAGTCCAGATCTACTCTGATCAAATCTAATCAAGTCAGATTAAGTTGGATCAACCTAGATCTAGTCAGATCATAATAGATCAACATTGATTAAATGTGTTTTCTTGAGAAAAAAAGTTCAGATCTGGTCTGATCAGATTAGATCTGTACAGAATATAAAGAAATTTTTCTTCACATTATATTATAATTATAAGATTAACTAGCTGAATTTTGTCACATTTACCTAAATTTTGATATTTCTAAAAAGTCTATCGTAATTGAAATAAATGGCTTCAATCCTATACATTTTATATTATTGTGATATTTTTAATGAGACATATCAATTTTTATGAAGATAGAGATAAAAAAACCGATTGATTTAGATCTAGCGAATTAGATCACATTTTATCTAAGCAGATCTAAGAGTGTTTTCTATTTACCTAGATCTGTTTAGATCTAAGCAGATCTATTCTGATCAGAGTAGATCTAATTTGATCTAAACAGATCTGGCCAAAATGCAGATCTGTTCAGATCTAATTTGATCTGAATAGATCTAAATTTTTTTTCCCAGGATATATAATTCATCATTATATGGCACGATATATGTACCATGTATTTAACTTTATAAATTTTTGTATATTTTTCGATATATACATATATAAGTCTTCCCATATATATAAGAATAAATAAAATCTATTCTTTTCTGTTTTTCTCTCTCTGTTATAAGATTCAAACATTGTGTTCAAAATATATATATACATGTGCGCTGCTTACAAATTTACATATATAATTATCAATATATGTAATACATATATATGCGAACTTATAAGTTTACATATATGATTATAAATATATATAATACATATATTAACTTATAAACTTACGTATATAATTAATTATATTAAAACTCACTATATTATATATAAGAAAATATATATCGTTTTTGGCCACTTATGGTCCCATATTGATTATATATTTTTCCATATATATTTATCATATATAGTATTTTCATGCGGACATAAAAAATAATCGTTTCCGATTCTGGTTCTAGCGGATTTTCACTGTCATATCGAAATAAAAAAATCAGCGCTCCAGTTTAGTTTAATTAATTAAACCAGGCAATTTCCGATATCGGAAACTATGCGGGATATTTAACTGAAATACTTTTTATGATAAAACGGTGAAAAAAAAAATTCAATAAATAGTTTTAAAATGTTAAAATGCCTGCAGGTAGTAGATGAGAGCACAGCAAATACTTTATTGAAAATCCCATCCGAGTAAAATTGAATTCCGATGAATAATTTAACTGAGAGACCAGAGAATATATTAACTATAAAATGAATATAATATACGCGGAAATAAATCCATACATATTATTCAGAAGCGAGAAAGTTATTTTGTAAAATTGGATGCTCTGGCATATGAGTAGAGATAAATCGTATTGGTCTTGGTCTTAGTCTTAGTCTTGGCTTCCGGATTTAATGGGCCCACTTTTCTCCTGTCCATTACCCGTCTCGCGGCATTACCGGTTTATTGGATTGCGTAAGATGAATATTAGGTACAAAGTATAAACATTTTCCGAGTTGGTTTGTTTTCACAAGAGCTCGGGAGTTGATCATGACATACTCCAACATAATAAATGGTTAGTGTCCGCCGGAGGGGTTCGTTCGAGGCGAATATGTGTCTAGATGAAAAAACCGCGGCGTGGAATTATTTAACCAGAGTCTGTGGATGGTAGCATCAACGTAATAACGACTAAGTAGGATCTTTATATTCTACGCCCCGAGGTACTGTGCATATATTTATATATATTTATACATATGATTCGCGATGAAGCCAAGTCAACAGCCAACAGACTGCCGGTCCGAGTGAGTGAGCACATGACTTAAGTGGAGAATACTCATTTTAATTAGCATCAGCTGGTAAGACGTATACTTAACAACTTTTGATGCTGAAACTGCTGCTGCAGCAGCATTAAATAACCCGAAGAACCTCGTGGGTATCTCACGGAGCTAAACTCCTTAAATTTCGAGCTAGATGTTTTATTCAAAGACAAAAGGCCCTTCTGGCCAAAATTACTCTCTGACTAACTTTTCATCCGCGAGCCTCAAACTACGGCTCTGGTAGCCGCTACCTTAATTTACATACAATTCAGACACGGTTAAGAGAATCCGTTTTAAGAAATTGACAAAAATTTCATTATTTTTTTTCCGGATACTTCTGACTTTTTGGTCCTAAGAAAAAATTCGGTGAAGCTGTCGGCGAAATTTGAATAATCGGTATTTCGAGGAAAATTGTCAGAGCGAATGAAAGGAAAGTTTCAGAGCCGAACATGAAAATTTTTCAAAATATTTAGAGGTAAAATTAGCCTAAAAAAAATAAATTATAAATTTGAATTCCACGAGGCAGAAAAAAATGACGATTTTCGTAAAATCGAAATTAGGCCTAAGTACTAATTTTGATAATTTGAAAATATGATCTTAATTTTATTTTCGTTCTTTATTTCTGGATACTTCAGTTTGACTTTTTGCTCCTGAGAAAAAATTTCGGTGAAGCTGTTGACGAAATTTGAATAATCGGGATTTCGGTAAAATAGTCAGAGCAAATGAAAAAAATTTTCAGAGCTAAACATGAAATTTTTTCGAAATTTTCAGGGGTACAATAGGCAAAAAAAAAATTTATTGTAAATTTGAATTGCAAGAGGCAGAAAAAAATGACGATTTTCGTTAAATCGAAATTAGGCCTAAGTAATAATTTTGATAATTTGAAAATTTAATTTTTATTTTATTTCCGGATACTTCTGACATTTTGATCCTGAGAAAAAATTTCGGTGAAGCTGTTGACGAAATTTGAATAATCGGTATTTCGGGGAAAATTGTCAGAGTGAATGAAAAAAAATTTCCAGAGCCGAACATGAAAATTTTCCGAAATTTTCAGGGGTAAAATAGGCAAAAAAAATTTATTGTAAATTTGAATTTCGAGAGGCAACAAAAATTACTTTTTTAGTAAAATCGAAATTAGACCCAAGTGATAATTTTGATAATTTGTTGAAAAACTCTGACATGTTTTTATATAAATTTATCTCACCCCAAAAAATATATATAAAATAAAAATTCCACAAATAACTTGCAACTTTTTCGAATTCTCAATTTACTTTAAAAGTTATTGCAACATCTAGGAAGTTGCTCAGCATTACCGAGCATTGAAAAGCTTTTTCCAGTCAAATAAATTTACTTTTACACATTTCTTGCTTCTCGATATTAAATCACTTGACCACATTCAAACTTTTATATATATTTATTTAACGAGTATACATATAAAAATATTATTTTGAGCTCCAGCACAGACCCGTCATAGAAACACGACGTGGCGCAGGCATCAAAGGGCTTTATGACTATGAGCTGTCTGTAATTACAGACACGAGGCGTGGCTCGATCCTCAAAGAACAATGGTACCGCTCAAGATCCGATCGGATCTAAAAACTCTTAGCTTTCGGCTCCTCTAAGATGAAAATCTCACCGTCTGATCGCGACTACGTACTCAATCGATCTTGTATTATCGATCTTCGATAAAAATAAATTTTACACGCCAAATACTTTTGCGCTCTTTTCCTACCCAGTCCCTTCCCTATCTCTCAGATAAATTTTTATATATTTTTTTTTGACGAACTTAAATGTAAGTAATGTCAGTTTGATTGATTTCATACGAAGACTGACGTAGCGTCAAATTTATTTCGCAATAAAAAATTTGCTAATTGAATTTTATATGACTCGGATTGATTTATATGTTTAATTCGAGAATATGCATCATTTATGCAATTATATCTATAAAAAAATTCATTCCTCAATTTTTTTTTTTTTTTTTTTTTTGAGTAATTAAATTTGATTGATACCGACGATGGATAAATTGATACTAAAATTTACAAGTCATCGATTAAAATTACTTTTACACTGAGTATTTTAAAAATAATTTTTATGAAGATCTGGGGTAGCATGGGGTAAAATGGTCACTTAAAAAATATTTAAAAAAATTTTATTAAGGTCTAGAGTAATGTGGGGTAAAATGGTCAATTTTAAAAAATATAAAAAAAATTTTTATTAAGATCTGGAGTATTGTGGGGTAAAATGGTGACTTTCCAAAAAATTTTATGAAATTTAGAGTAGCATGGGGTAAAATTTTAATTTTAAAAAAATATTTAATAAATTTTTAATCAGATCTAAGATAGCATGGGGTAAAATGGTCATTTTTAAAAAATATAAAAAAATTTTTTATAAGATCTAGAGTAATGTGGGGTAAAATGGTCAATTTTAAAAAATATAAAAAAAAATTTTTATTAAGATCTGATGTAGCATGGGGTAAAATGGTCACAAAAAATATTTAAAAATTTTTTATTAAGATCTAGAGCAATGTGGGGTAAAATGGTCAATTTTAAAAAATATAAAACAAATTTTTATTAAGATTTAGAGTATTGTGGGGTATAATGGTCACTTTCCAAAATTATAAAAAAAAATTTTATGAAATTTAGAGTAGCATGGGGTAAAATTTTAATTTTAAAAAAATTTTTAATAAGAACTGAGATAGCATGGGGTAAAATGGTCATTTTAAAAAAATATAAAAAAATTTTTAATAAGATCTAGAGTAATGTGGGGAAAAATGGTCAATTTTAAAAAGTATAAAAACAAATTTTTATTAAGATCTAGAGTACTGTGGGGTATAATGGTCACTTTCCAAAATTATAAAAAAAAATTTTATGAAATTTAGAGTAGCATGGGGTAAAATTTTAATTTTAAAAAAATTTTAATAAGAACTGAGATAGCATGGGGTAAAATGGTCATTTTAAAAAAATATTAAACATTTTTAATAAGATCTAGAGTAATGTGGGGAAAAATGATCAATTTTAAAAAGTATAAAAAAAAATTTTTATTAAGATCTAGAGTACTGTGGGGTATAATGGTCACTTTCTAAAATTATAAAAAAAAATTTTATGAAATTTAGAGTAGCATGGGGTAAAATTAAAATTTTTATTAAGATCTAGAGTATTGTGGGGTAAAATGGTCACTTTTAAAAAATATAAAAAAAAATTTTAATAAGATCTAGGGTAGCATGAGGTAAAATGGTCACTTAAAAAATATTAAAAAATTTTTTATTAAGATCTAGAGTATTGTGGGGCAAAATGGGCACTTTCAAAAACTACAAAAAAAATTTTCAATACGATCTAGGGTAAAATGGTTACTTGAAAAAAAATTTTAAATAGATTTGACGTTGAATATTTTTCCAAAAATTTGAAAATTTTTATTCGTAATTGGGGTTGAATGGTCACTCAGAAATTTCAAGTAAAAATATTTTAAATCACCAGAGCTATAAAAAAAATAGAGGCGGGAAAACTTTAGGATTTAAAAAATCTTTAATTGACGAAAGAAAATAATTACGAGACTTGTTTATAATATTTATTAGCCGGTAAATAAAATTCTGGGAAAAACACTAGCACACATTTTATTTTTTTAAATGACAATAAAAGATTTTTTTTTAAATTTATATTATTTTTTTTTTTACCGAAAGCAATATTGTTTCTGTACTTTATGTGACATTTAATCATTGTCCGAAGTATTTTAGTTTTTGTCGAGTATAACAATAGAAATGAAATAGACTTTAACGAGAAAAACGTACTGTAGCGAAACGTGATCATCCCGCCCTTTGAAAATAATTTCTTTGTGAGTTTACGAGGGCTATAAAGCAACAGCTAAATAGGAAATAAAGTTGTAGAAAAAAAACATTAATTTAAATTAAAATTTTTTATAATTAAATTTTATTTTTTTTATGTGAAATTTAAATTTTAGACGAAAAAAATTCTTGATATTTTTATTTTTAAATATTTAAATATTATTAGCTATCAAATTGCTATAACACCCGGTAACTAATAACCGGTAGCCGTTAAAGATTATCACCAAGACGAATTTCTATCCTGGAAAGCTATTCGTACCAATGAGTCTCGAGTTGCTTGGACGTATTGGCTTATATTCGACCACGTGGGCTAAAAAAAATTTAACAACCCCTTGGGTCTTTTGATCACGCGCCGCCATTTACTACATATATATATTGGTTATAATACCTATGCTATACAATATATACTAGGAGCAGTATGGTGTAAAATGCAGTGTGCAAGGTCGACTAGTAGACACGTCTCCAATTTCAGTCGATAGTTTTTTGCGATCGTAAACGTTAACAAAATTAACTTTACCGCTTCGTTGCGCTCTAAACTTAATTTAAATTTTTATTTATTTATTATTAATAATAATAAATTTTTTAAATATAAGAAAGGGGCAAGTTGACCAGTCGAAACATTAAAATTTAAAATTGTCGGAAAAAAAAATTTTTCTATCGAGGCCCATTTTACCTCAAGTGTCTTTTAATTCTCAAGAAAAAAATTGAGGCATTAGATATTTGAAAAAAAAATATTAATGTTGAGAATTTATAAAAGATGGGGGCAAGTTGACTCGTCCAGACATTTAAATTTTTAACTTAAAAAAAAAAAAAAAATTTTCTATAGTGACCCATTTTACCTCAAGTGTCTTTTAATTCTCAAGAAAAAAATTGAGGCATCAGATATTTGAAAAAAAAATATTAATGTTTAGAATTTATAAAAGATGGCGGCAAGTTGACCAGTCCAGAGATTAAAATTTAAAATTTTTATTAAAAAAAAAAATTTTCTATTGTGACCCATTTAACCTCAAGTGTCTTTTAGTTCTCAAAAAAAAAATTGAGGTATCAGAAATTTGAAAAAAAATATTAATGTTTAGAATTTATAAAAGATGGGGGCAAGTTGACCAGTCCAGATATTAAAATTTAAAATTTTTATTAAAAAAAAGATTTTCTATTGTGACCCATTTTACCTCAAGTGTCTTTTAGTTCTTAAGAAAAAAATTGAGGCATTAGATATTTGAAAAAAAAAAAAATATTAATGTTTAGAATTTATAAAAGATGGGGGCAAGTTGACCAGTCCAGACATTAAAATTTAAAATTTTTACTAATAAAAAAAATTTGTCTATAGTGACCCATTTTACCTCAAGTGAGTCTTTTAGTTCTCAAGAAAAAAATTGAGGCATCAGAAATTTGAAAAAAAATATTAATGTTTAGAATTTATAAAAGATGGGGACAAGTTGACCAGTCCAGACATTAAAATTTAAAATTTTTATTTAAAAAACAATTTTTTTATTGTGACCCATTTTACCTTAAAATAAATTTTCTTAATTTTTCTAGTTTTCCATAAAAAAAAAGTATCAATTAGAAAATAAAAATAAATGGAAATTTGTAATTTTAATTTTTCACTGATCAACTTACCCCATTTTTCATGACTATAACGGCGAGTTTAAAAAAAAAAATGTTTCCTTAAAAATGATCTCATTTTTCTCGCGATATTTTTGTTACTAAAAAAAATTTTTATAGAAAAAAAAACGGACTAAAAAAAAAAATTTTCTTGAAAAGCTACTAAAAAATTACTGTAGTAAAAACTTGAAGTTGCTCCTAGTTTTCCTATTCAGAAACAAAAGTACTCACACAAACTTAAAAAATATATTCCCCATTATTAAAAAAAAAAAAAAAAAAAAATTAGATCGCAAACTACCCAGTAGTGGGTCGAGTAGAAAAAAAAATTTCCAAGATATTTTTAATTACCTCCTTAAACATCAAATTTTCTCCATTACTTTTTTTTTTTTATTCGTAACAGTGTAAATATAATAGCCAATATATGTTTTAGCAGAAAATATCCAGTGAATATTGATAGTGTGTAAGAGGTTTTAAAAGTTCGCCGCATCAAAGAGGCGGCCCGAGATTGGTTATCAGCTTACACAAAGTATTGATAATATGTACACGCAAGTGCTCTTGGTAAATTCACATAAATCTTGTATACACGTGCGACAGAAAGGTGGGCAAGCTCACAAGGTGGGCAAGCTCACAAGGTGTCTCTTATGTGCGACGAAACTGGGGTCGGGGCCGGGATATTATGCCTCGAGTTTGTTATTTCGGAGAACCGCGCGAGTGATGAAAAAAATGATAAAATAATTTACTTAATGATAGCGAAGTTAAAACGGTACGAGGAGACAAAATATTGGCGATATTGGTCCTGTGGAGATTAAAAAAAAATACAAATATTTTTCACATGCCCGCTAATAGACGGCATTAATTTTGTAATTAAATCCTCGGTGGTAATAACAGTGGTTGGCTGGTGAATACCATTCTCGGGCAATTCCCCATATGACGAGATTATTAAGGACCAATTATTAGCCGTTTTATTGCCGCACATCCAACCACCCTATAGATTTATATAGATGTATGCTGAACGTTATCTACCGCCTTCTACTTATCGTAGACAGTGATTTATATTATAAAGTTATTTATTAAGAAATATCACATCATGGAAATCATATTTTCGTTTATGGACAAAATATATGTAGGGGAGATTAATTGATGGACTACTGGCTGGGCAATGGGAATTTTTGGGGAGCGAGGCCGAGATATTGGGAATCGTTTCTTTATGGATTTTTAATTTTTATTAAGAAATCAAATTACTGGGGGGAGAAAAAATTGTAGGGGAGGGTGGGGCAGAGCGGCCCCCCTAAGCCAATTATTACTTTTTGTGGCTTTTAACCATAAGATCACTTTACTTTTGTCCTATTTCGAACAAATTTATGGACATTTTGCCAAAATTCTGAAAAAAAAATTTTTTTGTGGGGCAGAGGCCCCCCTCCAAAAAATGATAAAAAATTTTTTTTTTTCGCTTTTTTTTTTTTTAAATTGTTTTCATCATTAAGAATGTATTTCTTTCTCTTGACAACTATTTTTGGTTTTATATTACTCGAAAAAAATTTTTTAAGGTGTAATAAATCGTTCACTCTCGATTACCTTAATTACTAATTGTTATTTAATAAAAAAAAAAAACAATTCTATAGTTTTACTTTATTTCAAAAATTTATCAACTAAAAAAAAAATTTTATTTTTATAAATTTTTAGTGACCAAATTTGCCTCTTACATCGAGAAACGGCCGAAAAATATGAAAAAATAATTTTTTCGGAAGTTTCGGCTGGTCCATTTTGCCCCAGGTGTTATGCGTAGGGCTAGAAATGTGGAATTATACTAATTTTTTTTTAATTTGACGATAAAAATATGAAAAAATCACTTTTTCAAAATTTTGGGCTTGTTCATTTTGCCCCAAATGTTATGCGTAGGGGTAAAAATGCGCAAACATATCGGATTTATAGTAATTAGTCGAAAAAAAAAAAAATTTTTTTTGATCAAAATTTCAGGGGGGCCGCTCTGCCCCACCCTCCCCTATTTGGTGACAAAAAGTTTTAATAAAAAGTGCGGGAAAAAAAAATTTGAGTCACGAAATTTGATTTTGGGAAAAAATTTTTTAGACCTAATTTCGATTAAAACTTTTTTTTTTTTTTAATGAATTTTTTGGTCATAATTTCGATAGAGTATTTTAATTTTTCTAACAAATTTCTCTCTGTATTCAGGAAATAAAACCCGTACTTTCAAAATACGCAATAAAAAATTTCATAATTTTCTAGCATCGAAATTTAAATAAATTTAATCTCGCAATAATTTAATGGTTAAAAATAAATGAATATCATAAATAATTGCATTTATATTTGTAATTTAATTTTTCTAATCTCGTAACTTTCTCCGATTTAATTTCCTCATTGAAGCATGATCATCTCGAGGCTCAAAATAAATATGGACTTATAATAATAATAATTTACAGTTCAAACTTGCTCAATACAACAATAACCCGTAATTAAAATTACCGAACGTGACTAGACAGGTCAAAAACTCAATACCTTTCATACAATCATCACACACATACACACACACACACTCACTATATATATATATTAAAACAGTCTATCAAAGCAGAGCCCAGAGTGTACACAGTAAAATCGTGAACTATAAATTCCACGGGTGGCTATATCTCCGCTGGCTAGATTAACCACGAACTGAACCAGCATACAGCAGGTTCCGCGATTAAATTTACGGCGTATCAAATGGACTACGGGTATCGGTGGTCATAAAACGCTACGGGGCTTCTGATAGCTTTCGTGTATCTAAATTTTATTCATCAACCATCACCATCATATTCATTTATACTTCAGCAATTAACTCTCTCTCCATAATGTTAATACCCAAAATACCACACACTTGTTTTTATTTTTCATTTCAAATTTTCCCGGGAAAATAATTTAGTGTAGATCTGAAATTTGGAATAGATCACAAAAAGTCTTTGATGATTTCGGCAGATCATCAATGATTTCAGATCTATGGTGATCTTTACTGATCTCAGCAGATCTTCAAAAATTTTACAAAAAGATCAGTAAAGATCTCTTCAGATTTATGGAGATCTCTGGAGCCAATTTTTCTCATTAGGGCTACAGGCCGCCGGAGATCGACGATTTCCGTGAACTTCTACAAATTTTCATAGATCTCTTGACAAAAAGCCCATCGATAAGATCTACTTTGATCATAGATCTGCTAAAAGGAACGTAGATTTAATTTCTGGAAAAATCAGATCTGAAATTCGGATTAGGTCTTAGAAGATCTCTAAAGATTTCTGCGGATCTTTAAAGATTTTACAATAAGATCAGTAAAGATCTATCCAGATTTATGGAGATCTTTGTAGCCAATTTTTCTCATTAGGGTTACAGAAGTCGCCAGAGATCGACGATTTCCGCGAACTTCAACAAATTTTCATAGATCTCTTAAAAAAAAGCCCATCAACAAGATCTACTTTGATCAAAGATCGGTTCAAACGAACGTAGATCTCATTTTTGGATAAATCAGATTTAAAATTCGGATTAGGTCTTAGAAGATCTCTGATGATTTCCACCGATCGTCAATAATTCTAAGCTTACGGTGATCTCTAAAAATTTCGAATGATCGTAGATCTTACAAGATTTCACAATGATATCAATGGAGATCTATTTAGATTTACGCAGATCTAAGATCGATGTTATAATCATCAATTTTTTCTATTCGGCCTGCAGAGGTCACCCATCTCGACAATTTCCAAAAATTTTCGTAGATCTCTCTAAAAAAAAGCTCTGGATCGTAGATCTGCTAGAAGTAAGGTTTAATTTTAGTAAAAATCCGATCCCTATCCCAACCTCAACCTTTTGTCTCAAGACTCGACTCGCGAATCAGCCGTTTAATTGATAACTTCTCGCTATTAAAAAAAAACAGTGAAACAGCTGTAACAATTAAACTTATTAGCGCAAACAATAGCTATTTTAATCATTTAAAATTTTTGATTGGCTGTCCGTATCCCCCGTCCCTCTCCCG
Organism: Microplitis mediator; assembly: GCF_029852145.1. Lineage (NCBI taxonomy): Eukaryota > Metazoa > Arthropoda > Insecta > Hymenoptera > Braconidae > Microplitis > Microplitis mediator. Next base: position 2,223,883 of record NC_079977.1, read on the forward strand.
TCCCAGTGACCGTCCACGCATGGGAACTAAAAATCTGTCTGAAATATTTTAGCGAAACATAAAAAGCCACTTTAAACTAATTGGATCCGAGTCTTCCATCGACATCTCGCAATCCAGGTTTTAATGTTCGACATCCACATCGACGTCCACATCCATATCCACCTTTCAGTGTCTGTCCATCCACAACACAGTTCATTATTATATTCTACTGTTACCTTACGAGGTATTCAGCAAAAGTATGCGCTTTTAATCCTGGGTAAACAGAGACTTGGAAATATTTAAAGACCGCGAGGTATGCCCGCGATCCAAATCGGCCACGCTCACGTTCTGTTCATCATTATCAAATTCACGTTTAATCCGACTCTCATTTAATAAAATTTATACCCGATCGTTCCGTCAAAACGCCCCGAAAAAAGTCAGACCATTTTTTTTTAAATAAAATTGATGATTTAAAAAAGCGCGGGAGTTTTGAAATTCAAAGGATTCAAAATTTATCGGACGTGTCGAATCATAAGTGTGCAGTTCAATATATGGTACAATAAACGGCTAATGGAGAGGTAGAATGTGTCGATAATACTGTTTTGTACACAAAGTTTTGTCACAATGGGCGCTTGGGGCGACGGTGAATTGAATAAAGAAAACCATCAGGATAAATATAAGTTGAAATAAAAATAAAAAATAGTTTCTGATATGAAAAGGTTAATGGTGACAGCAAAAAGGTTACGTACGTGAGGAAGTTGTGATGTGAAATGTAAGTTAAAGATTAGCTATCACGAAAATTGATGTCGTCGCTCAGATCTTGAGCTCTTTTAATTTATATTTATAATAAACGTCTCTATTTCTCCGAGGAAAATTTTTAAGCCGATTAGGGTCTTTGATAAATCTATTATTTTATATGAATTAAATATATAACTGATACGAAGTATTAGATATTTATTTTTATTGTGAAAATTCTGAAATAGTTTTATGAAAAAAAAAAAGTAAATATGAATTCTTATGCGTGGAAATAAAAATTGTAGAGTTTGTTTAGAAATAAATAATTGGTTTTGTCTCAAAAAAAATTTATTTAACCCCTAATTGTAAGTCTGGTGCGCATGTGTTCTAGCCCAAATTTTTATATACGTCGTACCCGTGTAAAAAAAATTTGTTCCAAAAAGGTTCCAAAAAAGTTCCACGTGTGGAACTTCTAAAAATGACACAGATTAGAACTTCGAATGGAACTTTTTTGGAACGTTAGTAATTTTTATGGTAAAAAAAGTTTTTATGAGCAAATTTAGCGTCAAAAAAGGACGTTCTTGGAACTTTTTTGGAATTTTTAATAGACGTTTTTTGAACTATTTTGGCATGTTTTTGGAACGTCTTTAGTCTACAAAAGATGCAAAAGTAGTGATTTTGGAATGTTTTCGAATGCCTTTTTTAGTCAATAAAAAAGTCAAAAGTGGTGATTCTGGAACTTTTTTGGAATGTTTATATAAAATCCCAAAAACGTCCTTTTTTGACGCTAAATTTACTCATAATAATTTTTTTTTACCATCAAAATTACTAACGTTCCAAAAAAGTTCCATTCGAAGTTCTAATCTATCTTATTTTTAGAAGTTCCACACGCGGAACTTTTTTGGAATCTTTTTGGAACGAATTTTTTTTACACGGGTAGTACGAAAAATTGATCATTTTTGGACATGAAAATACGGTGAACATTTTTTAACTTCCCGCTATGAAAATTGAAAATTTTCAAAAAAAGGGAAATTTTTGGTTTCGGCCCGATTTTCGAAAATCGAGTTTTTATCAGATGTCGGTCCTAGGAAGCTATTCTGACAGTTTCCGGGTGAACGTCCGCGTGGATGTGGAAAAAAAAAATAATTTCAAGAAAAAATTCTGAAAAAATAATTGACTCATAATTTGAAAAAAAAAATTTGACTTGAAATTTTGAAAAAAAAATTTGAGACCTAAAATTTTGTAAAATGATTATACACTTTTTTGTGATAGAGGGAAGGGTCTTTTTTACCCACCCGGTCCGGTTTAGAAAAAAAGAAATTTCTTTTAAATTTTTCCATCACGTCGTTGCGTAAATTACTAATAATAAATCATATATATTTACTCATATTCATCAGATCACCCTATAAAAATGATTATTTTTATTTTTACACTCACTTTGAAACTCTTATTTTTATTCTCTCACAGATTGCCCGGAATTTTTCGTCACGTGGACAGATAAGAAGTGTAATAAACTTATAAATTACAAGCTTTCAAACGAAATGATAGTAAGAGGTTTTATATAAATATGATAAAATTAAAAGAGTCTCATATTGACCGAGAGTTTCGGAGAGATACCGTCTGTTGAAAAATAAAATTTTAACTAAATAAAGATGTACAAATTGTTATTCGTTGTGTTGTTAATCACAGTGTCAATTGTTTTGGTTAATGGGTGGTGTGGCCAACACTTTAATTATGTAAATAATTAGCAATTTTGTTTTGAGAATTAGTGCAAGTTTCTAATTATTTATCGAAACTAATTATTTGTTTGTTTTAGTGCCAGAAAAATGAGGATTGTTGTGAAGGATTCTGTAACACGGGACTTCCTGAGCCGGTCTGCGATGACAAACGGGCAAGAGAGCATCGAAATTAACGCGGCAAAATTACAAATGTAAGATTTAGTAAAAAAAAAAAATCATTCAGATCTACGACCAGATTTTTCCTTAATCTAGATCTGAGTAGATCTATTTCAGATCTTTCAGATCTACAATTTTTAAATTTTTATAAGAAATTTTAAATTTTTGATAAAAATCAGAATTTTGAGGTTTTTTAAATTTAGTGATTTTCCGTTTTCTGTCTCGATCATCGCAGATCTAAAAAATTAAAAAACTATAGATCTCTGCAGATCTTCAGGGTATGCAGGATTTAGATTACCATGGATCTGAATTATTTTGTTTCGGGTTTAATTATTTCATAATAAAAAAAAAATTACGCGCTCTAAGTTTGAATATTTCCAAAAAAATTATTTAGATCAATCAGATCTACAGAGATCAATTTTTTTCTTAATTTAGATCTATTCTGATCAAAGTAGATCTATTTTTCATTATTTCAATTTTTTTTTTTTATCAGAAATTTTTTCGTTTTTTGTCTTTTACTCAGATCTTGAAAATGGAAAAAATAGATCTCTTAAGATCTTAACTGTATGCAGGATTGATTACCACAGATCTGAATTTTTTTTTTTCGGGTTCAATTGTTTCATAATAAAAAAAAAATTACGCGCACTGAGTTTGAATATTTCCAAAAAAACTTATTCAGTTCAATCAGATCTACAGAGATAATTTTTTTTTCTTAATGTAGATCTATTTTGATCAGACTAGATCTATTTCAAATTATTCCAACTCCTTAAGATCTACAGTTTTTTTTTTTATCAGAAATTTTTTCGTTTTTTGTCTTTCACTCAGATCTAGAAAATGGAAAAAAATAGTTCTCTTAAGATCTTAACTGTATGCAGGATTGATTACTACAGATCTGAATTTTTTTTTTCGCGTTCAATTGTTTCATAATAAAAAAAAAATTACGCGCACTGAGTTTGAATATTTCCAAAAAAACTTATTCAGTTCAATCAGATCTACAGAGATAATTTTTTTTTCTTAATGTAGATCTATTTTGATCAGACTAGATCTATTTCAAATTATTCCAACTCCTTAAGATCTACAGTTTTTTTTTTATCAGAAATTTTTTCGTTTTTTGTCTTTCACTCAGATCTAGAAAATGGAAAAAAATAGTTCTCTTAAGATCTTAACTGTATGCAGGATTGATTACCACAGATCTGAATTATTTTTTTCGGGTTTAATTGTTTTACGAAAAAAAAAAAAAATATATATATATATATATATATAAATATAATTTTGATGAATGAGTACAAAATATAACTGGTAAGACGTCTTGTAGTATGTGTCCATGTAATTAATAACCAGTTATATTGAAAACTACTTCGCTCGTGTAATTTTGTACCCAACACGCTTCAATATCGATTCGATCGCAATATTACACTATTATAAATCACATTTATTTTATTTATCATTATCCCATTATTCAAGAGCATCACATACTCTCATACACACGTCCACACAGACGAAAAATATATTTAATTCAATTTTGTATCTCATTTATATAACGCGTCTCGCAAATTGATTTTTATAATCACGGTATTTTTTATCAGTGATTTATATAAACTTTTTTTTTTTTACTTCTATTCAGTACAGGGTTTTAAAATCAACCGGAAATCAGAGAATACTCTGCACTGCATTTAAATTCTGTGTAAGATCATTGTTATTCATAAAGCATTAGCGTGACAGACATTTTTATTTTATCTAGATCGTACTTTTTTTTTTTTTTCCATTGAAGTCGAAGACTGAATTTGAAAAATTTTTCTCATTTATAAAAATAATCTAGATGACGAGTTTTTTAAAATTCAAGATCTACATCCATATCAAGAGATCAGTTTAAATTTCGTTACAAAGACCCATAGATCTTAAATTTTTTCCAATTTTTTTATGTCAAAATTTCAATGATTTTTTTTTTTAAGTAAATCCGTATCCGTTCCAAAAATAAATTTATTGCGTCTTTGGATTGGACTTGGGATGACTTCGATAGAAACTTTACTGAAGTTTTTATATTAAAGATTTTGTCAAATTAATCGATTCAGAAATTACTCATGAATTTCTTCTATCAATTACTTGGCTTACGTAAACCATTAATTTAGTGAATGAACTTGAGATCATTTGGATAAAAATACATGATACTGAAGTCAGATGACGTCTAATAATTTTTGGATTTTTTTAAAAAAGATAAATTATAAAAAAAAAAAATATTAAAAAAAAATGCACATGTAGTTTTTTTAATTTTCTACATGTGCATTTTTTTAGTTTTTTTTTTTTGTCATTAATTTGTTGCAAATTTTTAATTGTCATAATTTTATGATACTGAAGTCAGCTGACGTCTAATAATTTTTGGATTTTTTTAAAAAAGATAAATTATAAAAAAAAAAATATTAAAAAAAAATGCACTTGTAGTTTTTTTAATTTTCTACATGTGCATTTTTTCAGTTTTTTTTTTTTTGTCATTAATTTGGTGCAAATTTAGGTCTTAATTTCAGAACCATAATTTTATGATACTGAAGTCAGCCGTCTAATAATTTTTGGAATTTTTTAAAAACGCGAAATTATAAAAAAAAATATTTGAAAAAATTGCACTTGTAGTTTTTTTTATTTTCTACATGTGCATATTTTTAGTTTTTTTTTTTTGTCATTAATTTGTTGCAAATTTTTAATTGTCTTAATTTCAGAACCATAATTTTATGATACTGAAATCAGCGGACGTCTAATGATTTTCAGATTCTTTTAAAAACGATAAATTATAAAAAAAAAAATATTTTGAAAAATTGCACCTATAGTTTTTTCAATTTTCTACATGTGCATTTTTTTAGTTTTTTTTTTTGTCATTAATTTGTTGCAAATCTTTAATCGTCTTAATTCCAGAGTCATAATTTTCTGATACTGAAGTCAACTGACGTCTAATAATTTTTGGATTTTTTTTTAAATAATAAATTATAAAAAAAAAAATATTTTGAAAAATTGCACCCATACTTTTTTCAATTTTCTACATGTGCATTTTTTTTTTTTTTTTTTTTTCTAAATTGATTTGATGTCAAAAAAATCCAAAATTGCTGTCAAAATCAGGATCATAAAAATTTGACTGTCAAAATTTTGTGATTATCATTGATATAAATTTATGAGTCATATTTATGTCCCAATTTGAGATTTATGACAAAATTTAGATCCAAATTCACAAGTAAATGTTTTTTACACGCGAATTAGATCTATATAGTGCTCATTTTTTTTCTAAAATAAATTTTTTTCATATTAATAAAATTCATAAAAAAAAGTATAAGGCGGGTTATAAACTGCACGAAATAATTGTCAAAAAAAAGTAAATAATTTTTTTCGTATGCTAACTATAAAATGGTATCATGTATAATTGGATGTTCCCCGCTGATTTTATTAAAACCATGACACACGTCGAATCGTAACAAACGCCTTGATATAAACTCCGACAATAATAAGACGGCTTGCAGAGATACATCCTCATAAAGTTATCAGAGTGACAACTCACAGGCAATATTCTCAGCGGGTTTATTTTTTTTACAGCCTCTTCACTTCTATACCACGAGAAAGGAGAAGAGAAGAGATCGGACACATTTAAGTCCCACTGCAACGTCTACGTCTGTTGCCCAGTTTGATCGCGTGTCCCAGGAGTCCAAAATTTTAATTGGACCTGTGGTTCGTAATGAGCACGGTGACTGTGAGAAAAACGACCTGCGCATAGTACTATAACTCTTTTTAGATATTCAAATTTACTTCTCCGAAAAAATAAAAAAAATCATAAAAAAAACATTTTTTACCTGATTATTATCTCGTATTTTGACAAGTGTTTATTATTTTATTTAAAATAAAATATTGAGAATAAAAAAAAAAATACAAAATTATTATAATTTACTTTTTTTATTAATTTAAATTCCAAAACGCCTACTTGATAAAAGGTAATAGTGACAAGGGTTCTCTGATTTTTTTAGTGTTACCTGATACTGTAAGACACTTAATTATATGAAAAAAAAAATTTATATATATATATGAATATATATATATATTTTTTTTGAAATTGAAAAATTTTTAGTTTATTTTGACACCAGGACACAGGAGGTCTGATATGAGATACCGCTGGGAAATTTGTGGCAAGTCGCGTGTCTTAGATAAAAAAAAATTTTAATAAAAAATAACCAGATAATAAATTCATACATAATCTTTATATCTCGAGTTGCGTACAATAGTTAAAACAGGTTCGCTTACACTAAAATAATTCACACGCGATAACAATCAATTTTTTTTTTTTTTTTTTTGATTAATTATTTCCAAAAAAAAAATAAATGTTTTAAAAACTTCGCTAATGAGACATTTTTAAAATGACATTTGAATGTTCAATTAAAAACAGTCATTGTTTTTTTGAAAAAAAAAAAGTTATATAATTTTTGTCGTTAATTGTAAGCCAAAGGACACCGACACCAGAAAATAACGAACTGTCGAAAAGTTTGTAAAAAATTACGTTATTTATTTTCGTAATTAAGACCTGATTAAATTTAACCTACAAGTCAACGCGACTACATTAGTTTCATTAAAACTTGGAAGGAAATAAAAATCTCGAGAGAAATTAACTGAGGACTGGAGCAAAAAAGCCGCGTTTATTTCCGCGGGTTTTTTTGAATTTCAAAAAATCAGCCGAAATTATCGGGATCTCAGGTACTGGATATTAATTACTCGGTTATTAGCTGCCCCTCCTATCCCAATGATATATATTATTTACGAACTGGTTTTGTGGTTTGGTTACAGTACAGTAAATTACACCAAGTATTCAAACTACTGGCGAATGTGGTGAGAAAGGATCAGCGTATTGTGTAGTGCCTGCCATCCGAGTTAATTCATTCGAGTCAATTGACGCGTGCGAAAATAGAACTGGTATTTGCTCATTTGCAAACTCTTGTAACCGCCGCGGTTTGTAAATATAAATTTAACGATAATTAAATTGCTGTTGACTCCATCAACATTCCAATGATATGATTCGATAGAGACAATTCCATAATTGGCGCGAAATCCGCGACTTTACAAACTGGGGAAAGTTTTACCATAGAAAAATCTATGATCAACTCACCCCTCTTCCGTGCTGTCAGGTAAAAGGGGGGGGGGAATGGGCCCTCGAAAATTTTTGTTCAATTTAAATAGTTCAAGAATAAGGAACGTTTGCAAAGTGTTTGAGATCGTGGTTTACTTAGAGGGTCCATTTTGCCCCAAATTTTAATTTTTGGATCGTATTGACACGGACACATGGCAGAAGACTAGAAAAAGTACTCTTGAAACATGAATTAGTGGAAATTTCATTAATTACGTTAGTGAAGCAGTATTCACTTCATAATCAGTGTATTTAAATAACAAATTAGTGAATTCTGACTAATAAATTTAGTACTATAATTTTCACTAGCAAATTAGTGATTTTCACTACTGAACTAGCGATATTTTCATTATTTCTACAAGTCAAACTGTTATTCACTTCTTAATTTATGAATTTCACAATTTCACTAGTAACTGTAACTAGCAAATCATTTAATATTTTACTAGATATAAATATAATTAATAATTATGGTACTGTTTTTAAAAATTTTAATAAAAAACTTTCAAAATAAAAAAAAATAGAAGCACAGAACAATAATATATTTATATGAAGAGTACGTCAATCATAACATCACGGATTTTTTATTTCTTCATCAGTTATTGTTTGGTATCATAACGAATATACTATTTACACTCACGCGATCACATGCGTAGGTCAGCGCAGTGGATAGCATCAAAGACTTTGAATCGGAAGGACGCAGGTTCGAGCCCAGCAGTCACCGGGATTTTTTCATCAATCAAAATCATGTATACTTCCTCTAAGTAATGATTCTAATACATTAATCATGTAGATAAAATGGTGTATTACCGTAAGAAGGACGGTGTGGCTCAATAAGTTTTAGATCAAATTGAACGGAATATAGTATAGGGCCGGATAGCTCAACTGGTAGAGCACTCGGCGCGTTACCGAATTGGTCTGGGTTCGATTCCCAGTTCGGGCTTATCTATATTTTTCTCAATTTATCTATAAATTGTCTTATTGAGAGGTTTGCATGTTTTAGGTTTCCACTACATAAAATGGTGGAGTTTCCACTATATAAAATTAGTGAAAAATCACTAATTCATATTTACAGAGTAAAAAGGGTAAAAAAATTTGAATACTAAAAATTTTTTTGGGGGGCCCATATTCCCCCAAATTTTAATAATTTTCAATGCACGCGAAATATTGAGACCACGTACATGATAAAGGGCTAGAAAGAAGTAAAATCCCATTTTTGAAAAAAAAAAAAATTTTTGAATTTTTTACTGTATCCCATCTTACCCCAGGACTTAGTATACTAATTAAAAGAAAATTAACCGCGTGACAGCGTTCAAATAATTTATAATTAATTGCAGCATTAAAAGGGTAAAAAATTTTAATAACAAACGGAGAAAAATTTTCGGACAATAATTATATTTATGCGGCGTTAATTGGAAAAAGCATATTAAATAAGATTAAATTCAATTAAAGCTCGCGTACTTAGTGTACATAAAAAAGAGCCAAAAGCGAGAAAGAGAAAAAGAGAGAGAGAGAGAGATCCGAAGTAATTACGGCCGGGAGAGAGTGCTCGAGACACAGCCTGGGTCCAGCTTCGGTTCGCGACTCCCTCGTTGGACCGCCTGCCAGCCATAAATCCGCGTTTTTGCTCCAGGAACCCACCTCTGATTGGCTCCCGCGGGAAAAAGACCGTCGAGAGTACTCTCTATACTCGCTGGCAAGACAAGTACACAGACAAAACATTTAATTCACTCGTTCTCTCTCATTTTATTTGAACCTCGCACAAACACTCGCTCACTCACACGCACACGCATGCCCTACCGCAGCAGTATTATCTCAGTTCAATTAGTGTCACGGACAATTGGTAAAACTTGTCTGTGCATTATGGAAGTGGGATATTTGGCGCCCAACCACTTGCCAAATTAGTTCATTTTAAATCCTGGATTTTATTCTGGGTCATCAATTCCGTCTAATTAGCGGGAGTGTGCGCCATCCCTGAGTTATGATAAGTATAAAAAAAAAAAAAATAATGATAACAGTGAGAGCATTGCGGGCAAGTTTATTGGCCGATGAACATGGAAATTCAAATGTCCTTTGCAACAGAGCCTTCCGAACAATGGGCGCCGAATAAGAGCCGAATGCGAATCCGGACAATTTAAAACCTCGAGGTAAAACGGCTGAACCATCCGACCCACGAATAATTTTAATAAATTTCGGTTTGCGGTCTCGGTTCTCGTTTCTGTGTATCGAATCGACGGCATTCTCGAATAAAGAGGCATCGAAAGCTACTGCCGATACCTCGTGGATCGAATATATTTTTGATTTAATTCGAAATTTCATCTGACTTCCGTTGCCGATCGTTTAAAAAAAGCCGCTTAGTTTATGGGTTTTCATTAATTGTCACAATCAATCGTGATGGGCAATTTAAATTGATAATTTACGAGTTGCCTCTGGATAATGCCAAGGCTTGGAGATGATTGGATCCGTGGTTGTGCCAGGATTTAAGTTATGCCTTATGTGCAAATGTATTTGGATTGCAAAGTAAAGATGCAAAGTGTCTCATAATTCCTCAGTAGGATATAGTTTTCAGACGGAAATTCATTGACGGGATATAAGAGCTGTAACTCGGTTAACTTAAATGTATAATGCCTTGGAAGTTAAAACAGCTTGTAAGTATCATCCACCAGCAAGTGATCCTCACATCAGCCAGAAGCCTCGAGCTAAACGAATAAGCTCGTGCTGTGACTTTCGAATTTAAATCCTGGTGTCTTTATTCATACACCCAGTGTGCGAATGCTTCGCGCTAGAGACCCGTCAGGCATATCCCAATAATTTATTTTTGAAACCGTTACCTTCTGTACGTATACATCATAAATGGATAGAAGCGAGACGCTGGACGCCAGGGAACCTGCAGGTGCCTACAAAATTTTTTTATCCCAAATACCTCCATGTTTGCGTGATAATTACGATCTTGTAGATAACGCCCACGCATTTGTGTCCGTGGGTACCAGTCCAGGTATTTGCTGGGTCTTAGAGACAACTTAGAAAATGTCTCGTGTTACGTTAATTAATTGAGTATGCAAAAGTTCACTTGCATTTTCCCTTTTTTATTTTTTACGGTTAAATCCTTCTGCTGGAGTCTGGATAAGGACGCGGATGGTAGACTGAGTATAACTGGGGATTTATCTTTCACATCGGGTTGGATTTCCTGTTACTGCTGATATAACGACCTACGCAAAATTACGGAACATATTGCACGGGAAAGTTTTGTTTATATTCCTGCTCCCGGTTGATTGATTTACAATGCGCGGGTACTCGGTATAAGAGCCATTAGTCTCGAGTTAATAAAAAAAACTGGATAATTAATGGAATAGAAGATAACTTTGAATGCAGAAGTGTTTCGAGATAGCCAGCATCAATTTGGCTGGTGAGACAACACAAAGGGTTGGAGAACTTTCAGATAGGGTGGGTTTAAATTTTGCATCTGACAGTGGGCGTAATGAGGTGGAAGCCCGGGGCTGGATTTTGATCAAGAATCGATACATAACCCAGTGGAGAAAGAGAGACCAGAGACGATGGAGGCACCCAGCCAGAGGTAGATGATATTCTAAGGCTCCGGCTATTGTAGGCCGTTATACGTCTCGAGCTACCGCATGTAACACACAAACCATCGCGGTTAATAAGGCCACGTCTATTCAAGCTAAGCCTCAGGTGCACGAGATCAATTACTGCCTGGTATGAGCTGCCATTAGATAACGAGCTGGCAGATGTGTGGCCTCTGATACCTGACGCAGACTCTGATATTTCTGTCCTAAACTCACTGTTTATTATAAATTATTCGCTGGATCTCTGCAAGAGGAGCCGGGTCTGCATTAGGTTTATTGCCGGTTAATTCGATAAAATATTGATATTGCTGGACGGTTATTGGCCAACTTTTGTGACTTATTGACCAGCTTTTTCCCTGGGAAAATATTATATTGAGCTTATGGTTATGGCTGTAATCACACAAATATTTATTACTATCATTCGATAGTTTTATTTTAAGATATTTTATTTCCGGGAGCATTAGGAGTTAATTGCTGGTAATTTATATCGTTACTTAGCAGTGATTATCGTAAGTATCTCGGAATAACGAGTAAAAATATTTATAACTCTATAAATTAGTAATTTTTTTTTAATGCAGTTACGAAATTTGGATATAAATTTATTTGTAATTTTTCGCCGGATTTTTGAAGACGCGTGAGTCATTTTTTTTTGCCTTTTTTTAACTTCCTGCTAAGAAAATCGATGATTTTCAAAATTTCGGAAAGTTATTGTTTTTGATGCAGTTACAAAATTTGGATAAAAATTTGATTTTAATTTTTCGCGGGGCTTCTTAAGACACATGAGTAATTTTTTTTTTCTGAATTTTTTTTTAATGCAGTTACGAAATTTGGATAAAAATTTATTTGTAATTTTTCGCCGGATTTTTGAAGACGCGTGAGTCATTTTTTTTTTGCATTTTTTTTAACTTCCTGCTAAGAAAATCGATGATTTTTAAAATTTCGGAAAGTTATTGTTTTTGATGCAGTTACAAAATTTGGATAAAAATTTGATTTTAATTTCTCGCGAGGTTTCTTAAGACGCGTAAGTAATTTTTTTTTTTTTTAATGCAGTTACGAAATTCGAATTAAAATTTGGTTGTCTTTTTTCACAGGGTTTCTTAAGACGCGTGAGTAATTTTTTTTTTTTTTAATGCAGTTACGAAATTAGGATTAAAATTTGATTATAATTTTTCGCGGGGTTTTTTAAGACGCGTGAGTAATTTATTTTTCTATATGCATTTTTTTTTTTTTTAATGCAGTTACGAAATTTGGATAAAAATTTGATTGTAATTTTTCGCGGGGTTTCTTAAGACACGTGAGTAATTTTTTTTTTCTGCATTTTTTCTTTTTTTTAATGCAGTTACGAAATTCGGACAAAAATTTGATTGTAATTTTTCGCGGGTTTCTTAAGACGCGTGAGCCTGAAAATTTCCATGCGATTGAAAAATGTCCATTTTTTTGCGGCGTTCGAAATTAGGGAGGTGATCTACCAAAAAACGTCATTAGTGTCCATTTCACCCCCAATAATTTTGAAAAAGAAAAAACTTTAAGGAGCCCCGACTTCCACATGCAATTTTTAAAAAAACTTCAGCTCCGAGCTGGAAATTATTCGAGAATCAATTTGCTGATGATTTATGATGCAGCAACATGTTGACAGAAAATGAATAAATTTAATAATAAAAATGATCAAGAGGCTGAAAATTTTCTATAAGACTATTTTGGAGTATAACTACACTAATTTCGACTATAGACCATATACCGGACTCGAGTTGAAAGGCATAAAAAGTTAAGGTTTCAATAAAAAGTGCAACTCACTGGTCGGCTGGAGGAACGAAAAAAAGTCTTTGATGATGCATGATGCGTGAATACCAATGGATCATAACTAGTCTGGCCATTAGAAACCCATTCAGTTGGTTTAATAGTTGAGGGAAGAAAAAAAAATCTATATATATAAAAATCAATCAGACAAAACTGACGAAATAAAATACAAAGTCCTGAAAAGAACGTGACGTTACGAATCAATTTGTTTGGGATTTGGAGGAGTGCCAAAACACGATGTCGTGGCCAAAAAGCAATTTTAAACCCACCAATTTCGCTCTGTCCAATATATTTTACCTTTGAATTAAACGTCTCATTGTTGGTTAACTTTAAAATATAAAAAACTATTAAAAAATATCTAGTCATCACGAAATCACGCCTAGACCTTTAGGATGTCCTCAGCTGCAGTGGACTGGAGGTTCTTCTCGTGAGAAGGTTTGGAAAAAACAGAACCCAGAGGATTCCGTCGATCGAATAGACGACGAAAAATGAGTTAGGCATTTTAGCTATCGGGTTAAAAACCAGATAAAAATATTTATAAGCTAAAAATCTGACCAGCACCTGGTACATCAACGAGTCCGAGGCATCACACGGGTTTTAGTTAAATATTTGACTCTCTTTCAGAGCAGCCGACTGCATAAGCCTTATTGCCTTATTCGACGTCGCGTATAAGAGCAATAAATTAAACACTCTCTCTCTGCTTCTTGCATACGCATCTCGGCCCCAGACCTGGCAATTCGAGATGCGAGACTAGAAAAACATGTTATGGAATGCCGGCCGGTCGTTCCCTAGCCCCGCGCAATATTTTTAATTATTTAAAACTTCATATTTCAAATTATTATAATAAATATTCAATAATTCACCTTTTTAAATCATCATGATTGATTTAATCTGCTTATTGATTCGAATTTAAACCTTCAGACCGAAGCTCTGTTTGATGGCCAATTGATACCAATTCTACTCTCATGACATATCGCTCTTTGATTTATTAATATTTATTATTTATGCACAAATATCCCATTATTAATCATCAGTTAAATATCCGGACAAATTAAATCCTCTGGCACTTAAATTTATTTATATACTTTTTTTTTTATTACAAATTGATGTGCAATTTGAGATCAATTGGGTCAATAATGAAATATTGTACAATTTTTTACTTTAATTCAACCGCCATTTTGTACTTGTATTCAAATTCAGACGATGTTTGATTTTTATTTAAACCCGGGCGCCATTTTTTTCTAAAAACTCCACCTGCGATTTTTGAATCCGTCTAATTTATTAAATGAACGTCAGATAGTTATTGTCAAATTTTTTACAGGCTCTCTGAGAGTGAATTTGAAAAAATTGACGTTATTTTTTACGATTAGAAATTTTGAAAATTTATTACGAGCAAAAAATAGTTTTCACAAAATTTTGAGATCAGTAAAAAATTTTGCTATGAAGATTTGATGATTTTTAAATAATTCTGGTAACAATCATCAGTCAAATATCCGGACAAATTAAATCCTCTGGCACTTAAATTTATTTATATACTTCTTTTTATTACAAATTGATGTGCAATTTGAGATCAATTGGGTCAATAATGAATTAATGTGCAATTTTTTACTTTAATTCAACCGCCATTTTGTACTTGTATTCAAATTCAGACGATGTTTGATTTTTATTTAAACCCGAGCGCCATTTTTTTCTAAAAACTCCACCTGCGATTTTTGAATCCGTCTAATTTATTAAATAAACGTCAAATAATTATTTTCAAATTTTTTACAGACTCTCTGAGAGTGAATTTGAAAAAATTGACGTCATTTTTTACGATCAGAAATTTTGAAAATTTATTACGAGCAAAAAATAATTAAAAAAAAATTTTTTTATGAAGATTTGATGAATTTAAAATAATTCTAGTAACAATAAACGGTAATTTTAGTTATAAAATTAAATTATAATAAATAATTTATTATAATGAAACTTTGGCGGACTTTAGTCGCGTCGAATTTAGAGTTTTGGAGGTTGATTAATGTTTCTTCAGAGGCTGACACCTTGCAAACTTTAATTGCACCTTATTCTACATGAATATGGATGTATGCCTCCGGGACACATACATTATCCTTCGCAAAAAAGAAAAAAAAAAAACCTCATCTTAAAGTTCAAAAAGCAGAAAATATAAATTTATAATCTGAATTGCCGAATCCATTTATTCGATAGATTAGGGATTAGAGAAAGTGAAAGGAACAAAAATAAACATAAATAAAAAGGATGTAGGGTTTTATAAGCGAGACCGGTTTGGTGATAAATCGGTAACACGCATGTGCTACGTTAGTCGCACCTTGTTCACATATATTTTCTCTTAGTTTAAATTAATTGAAAATTAAGTTTGTCTGACGTCGCTCGCGTGCAAAAGGTCACTTTATGATGACATTCTTAAAGTCATTTGACCTATGAGAAATAGGATACAACTTATTTTATTTATTTACATGCCTTTACACACATAAATATATACAAGTATATATTTATTTATTTTTATTGGTCCTGAGACAATGATATTAGCAGTGATCACATTCTTAGTTATTTATCGCCGGTCGTAAACAATTATGTGAATTTCATCTTATAGGCTTATTACGTTTTATTACCGAGTAGTCAATGCAGTGAATGAATTATTTTATAATTGTAATGTTGGGTTTTAACACCCAGACGGACGGATAATCGGTCTTTGTGCTCAAAATTCGATTGAGTGTCTGAAGGTCTATTATTAAATGATACGTCGATCGAGTCTCTATGTAGCACAATTAAGGGTTTTATTGATGGATTTACTGTGTAGACGGTACCTTTTTTTCATTTCTTTAATTAGATGAGCTGATTACTGGGTCCGAGCCCTTTAAAATGGGTGATAATTCCTTCACCGTTTTTTATCACGTTTTTTTTTTTCGGTTTATCAATTCTCTCGACCAAAGCTTCGTAGAATTTCCCCTTCCAAAAAAATTTCAGTCACTCCTACTATTTAAAAATGCCGGTAATTGATTTGAACATCGGCCATTTTTCAAAAATCCCCACCTGCGATTTTTGATTACGTCTAATTAATGAACCAATAGGTCGAAAATTAATATCAATTTTTTTTTGGCTTTTCGGGGGGTGAACATTGCGATTATTACGTAAATTTTTTAAAATTGAACGGAAAAAAAAAATGCGGGAAAAAAACAATTTTTTAAAAAATTTCAAGGTTAAGAAGTAAAAGTTAGATGATTTAGAAAAATAATTAATTTTCTGAATAAAGAAATTATAAATATATGAGATATATCAACCATGCAATTTAAAAAATATATATTTTTAATGTAAGAATATTATCAAATTTTTTTTTTTTTTTTTTTTTTTTTGATTGATTAATTCTCTCAACCGAAGCTTCGTAGAATGTCCCCTTCCAAAAAAATTTCAATCACTCCTACTATTTAAAAATGCCGGTAATTGATTTGAACACCAGCCATTTTTCAAAAATCCCCACCTGCGATTTTTGATGACGTCTAATTAATGAACTAATAGGTCGAAAATTAAAATCAAATTTTATTTAGCTTCTCGGGGACTGAACATTGCGATTTTAACGTTAATTTTTTAAAATTGAAAAGGAAAAAAATAAAATGCGGAAAAAATAATTTTTTAAAAAATTTCGAGGTTAAGAAGTGAAAGTTCAAATGATTTAGATAAATTCTTATGTACGTGATTAATTTTCAGAATAAATAAATTATAAATATATGAGATATATCATCCATGCAATATAAAAAATATATATTTTTAATATAAGAATATTATCAATTTTTTTTTTTTGATTTATTAATTCTTTCGACCGGAGCTTCATAGAATTTCCCCTTCCAAAAAAATTTCAATCACTCCTACAATTTAAAAATGCCGGTGATTAATTTGAACATCAGCCATTTTTCCAAAATCCCCACCTGCGATTTTTGATTACGTCTAAGTAATGAACTACTAGGTTGATAATTAATATCAAATTTTTTTTGGCTCCTCGGGGAGTGAACATTGCGATTTTTACGTAAATTTTTTAAAATTGAAAAGGAAAAAAATAAAATGCGGGAAAAAAATAATTTTTCAAAAGTTTCGAGGTTAAGAAGTGAAAGTTCAGATGATTTAGATAAATTCTCATGTACGTGATTAATTTTCAGAATAAATAAATTATAAATATATGAGATATATCATCCATGCAATATAAAAAATATATATTTTTAATATAAGATTATTATCACGATGACATTATGTACGATTTTAGTCCTAAGAAAGGACACGTAATTAATTCACTGAATTAATTATATTTATACACGCATTCAAGACACCATTAAATATCATATTAAATGAATATTTATCTTCCAAGCCCATGCCTCAAAATTATTAAAGAAAAAAAAAAATGAAAATTTTATTTTTTACCGCAAACAAAATTTTGTTTACACGAAAAATATTAGAAAATATTATGCTAATAAAATCTCGTTAGCGAATTTAAAATAAAAACTCAGCCGCGTATCTGACGTAACTCCTTAGCAAAGATGCAAACGAGAAATGAAAGGATTCTGGCATTTTAAAACGAGTATCTTTATAAATATTCATTCGAGCGCTGCTATGGGTATTTTGTGCAGCTTTATCGTCAATAAATGTAAGTAACAAAATTTAAATTTTACTTTATCTCCGTTTTAATTTTTTCTTCAACAGAATTATTAATTTAATTTTAAATAATAATAATCATAGTTCAAATAATAATAAATAGTTATAGTTAATAGTCAATAAACATGCAACGCAGTTTTTTTTTGTATAGTCAATGCATTATGCAGATGTTTATTTATTAAAATTACTTTTAATGGAACTTTGAATAATTTAATCTAGTACATTTAAGTGCGATTGCATTTTAAATCTCACGTTTACTTGCTCCTTGGGATACTAAATGCTGCATTAGTAGCAATAGTTAATGTGGGGATAAATTACAATACATATATATATATATATATATAAATTGTTTAATTAACGTGTACTTGCAATTATCGAAAGTTGTACGATCCCATTACGCGAAATCAATCTTTATCTCATCGATATCGTAATACCAGGGGTATATCGATAATTAAATTTTCTAGATTGTTCAGTGATAATTTAAAACCAGTGATCGCCGAATCACCGATTATAATGATAATGTATTGATATACATAGAGGTCGGAAGGGCAACACAGACCACCCAAAAAATTGGACAAAATTTTTGTTTGAAAAATTGATTTCAAGAGCTACTTATTCTTATCGCCATTTTTCAACAATTTTAAATGTCCCAAAATTTTTTTTGAGAATTTTCCAGTGGGCTCAATGTATTGTTCGCAATAAAAGATATATATCGTTCCCTTTCTAGGTAAACCTCGTAAATGCAAAATTATAATTTTTCAGAAAACGGTCAAAAAAATCTATTCTGTTACACATGTGTTAATGAAAATATTAAAATTCAAAAGTCTCTCGAACATACTGTTTAAATTTGAAGCTTTTTTACGCAATAGCAGTACTAAAGAATGTTTTTCACTCATTATTTTAGTTATGAAAAAAAAAGTAGTTATGAGGTTTACCCAGAAAAGGGACGATATAGTTGTCGTCTTCAATGTATTTAAATTTTACATTGATTTAAGATCTTCAATAATTTTTTTCCACCATCTTTATTTGCTCATAGTATTGCAATTTTTTTTTTTTCAATTAGACTATAGTCTTTATAAATAAAAACAATTTTTTCGGAGGGTTATCTGTTTTGATGGGAAAAAAATTTTAATACTATGGCAACTGGAAATTCGGTTTTATTCGAACGTAAGTTAAAAAAAAAAAAATCACCGTATTATCATACACAAAAATGCATTATTTTCTTAGCGGCCCATTTCGTCCGCCCTTACCTCACTAGCTATTACTAATATTTTTTCATTGTCATCAATAATAATTCCAAAACTTAAATTAATATTTTATAAATAATATATATTTCCATAGATTTATTCAGCTACAGGCAAAATGTCTGCTCTGAGTGAGGCATTATCAAATTTAAGATTCGATATGCCCGAACCTTTATTGTTACTTTAAAACCTCTAGATAATCGCCGGCTTAGAAACTCATCTTTAGAGTAAGAATAATTTGGGCGCCATTATGCCCCTTTCGGAATTTTATTAATTACCGTTTTCACGGGAGTATTACATGAAAAAAAAAAAAATCAATGGCGTACTTTAGTTAGCGAATAGTAATTTTCTAATGAGTTTAGTTCGAGTGAATCCGATAGGTGGCGTACAGTAGAAATAATTTCTCGTACAGATAAAATTCTTGTCGTTATCATTTTCGACAACTTCATTTAAATTCATTATATATATACATATATAAAATATATATATAACTTCCATCAAAGTAAAATAAAACCTGCATTGATAATAATTATCAATACATTATTAATTACCTAATTACACTGAGTTAATTAATAAATTTAATTAAACTGTAAATTGTGGTAACATTTACAGCGAAAAAATTTTTATTAAAATGTCAATTAACTCGGATAATAAATATGAAAAATATGTAAATCACATGGTGAATTTCTGGCATAGTTCGCTTCCAGTGTATCTGTTATCGATTGGACATTAATTAATTGTTGCACGAGGTCATATTAAATGTCACTGCAATACATATACACACTTGTATGTATATGTACATATATATGTATATATATAATGCTGTCCAAGAGTAATACATTGATATCTGTATCCTGTGGGTGTTTAAACTCGGTACGCAGTACGACTGCGTGATTCAGAAGCAGCAAATGCTTATCACTTTAATGGATTACACTCACGAATCTCTCTCGCAGAGATATAGGATCATTATGCATAGTGTACAAAACAGATACATTAAGTATTACTTTATTCTACATCTGCGTTATTTATTATTTTATTTTTTTACCTCCGGTTTATTTATTAACCGGCTTTCAAAAGTAAACAATTATTTATATTTTTTTTAAGAATGAGGTAAATTTATATTTTATTATTTTTTATTTAAGGGAAAAAAATTTTGAAATCGGTGGAAAATTTTTTGAAAAAGTGGGGCAAAATGACACACAATTTTTGAGCAAAAAAAAATTTTTTTTATGTTAAACTACAGCTTAGAAAATTTGAAAATTTGAAAATTTTGAAAATTTGCCAAAAAAAATTTATCATCTGAGTTATTTTATTAAAAATCCGGAAAAGTTGACTGACTCGAGGGTAAAATGAAATTAAAAAAAAATTAATTTAATTTTTTATGACATCAAAGTTAGCGGACGTCTAATAATTTTTTGATTTTTTTTAAAATAATAAATTATAAAAAAAAAAAAATTTGAAAAAATTCCACGTATGGTTTTTTTAATTTTCTACACATGCAAATTTTTATTTTATTTTTTTTGCCAGTAATTTGTTGAAAAAAAAAAAATTAAAAAATTTTCAATCGTCTATGAATTTTAGGATTTTGACCATCGGCCAAAATTCCTACAAAATTTTTTTTTGCCCAAAATTTCGAAATGGTCGCACTACTCAGTGACCAACTTACCCCATATTTTTTCTAGTGTTGATAAAATTTAACAAAAAAAAAAATTTTTTTTATGTTAAACTACAGCTTAGAAAAAATATAGGGAGGCATCTAGAATCTCGAGACCATTTTGAAATTTTGCCAAAAAAAAATTTATTATGAGTTATTTTATTAAAAATCAGCAAAAGTTTACTGACTTGAGGGTAAAACAAAATTTAATTTAATTTTTGGGGATACTGAAGTTAGCGGACGTCTAAAAATTTTTTGATTTTTTTCAAAACAATAAATTCCAAAAAAAACAATATTTGAAAAAATTCCACATGTGGTTTGTAGATTTTCTACACATGCAAATTTTTTTTTCATTTCTTTTGTCATCAATTCGTTGAAAAAAAAAAATCCAAAAATTTTTAATCGTCTGGTGATTTCACAATTTTGACCATCGGCCAAAATTCCTACAAAATTTTTTTTTGCCCAAAATTTCAAAATGCTCGCACTACTCAGTGACCAACTTACCCCAAATTTTTTTCTAGTGTTGATAAAATTTAACAAAAAAATTAATTAAATGTTTTATGACATCAAAGTTAGCGGACGTCTAATAATTTTTTGATTTTTTTTAAAACAATAAATTATAAAAAAAAAAATATTTGAAAAAATTCCACATATGTTTTTTTTGATTTTCTACACATGCAAATTTTTATTTTATTTTTTTTGTCATCAAATCGTTGAAAAAAAAAATCCAAAAATTTTTAATCGTCTGGTGATTTCACAATTTTGACCATCGGCCAAAATTCCTACCAAATTTTTTTTTGCCCAAAATTTCAAAATGCTCGCACTACTCAGTGACCAACTTACCCCATATTTTTTTTTAGTGTTGATAAAATTCAACAAAAAAAAATAATAATTTTTTTCAAAAATTCTTTCCCATTTCGCGCCAAACTGCCCTTCTATATAAAGACACAAAATAAATTTCAAAAATAAATTTTACAGAAACTCATAAATCGTGAAAATCTATAAAAATAATTTAAAAATTCCCTCGGTCTCTAATCGATAAAATAATTCAAAAGTTAAGTAATAAATTTAAAAATTAATAATCTTTTTGCCTTGTTGCCTTTCGCAACAGAGGTGAGGAAAAAATGTTAAAAAAAAAATATAAAATAAAGACAGTGGGTCGGAGTTCACGCGTGAAATTTGCCGTTGGTTCGTAAAGCTTTCAAGTTTTTGCGATAAACCAATAAAGCAAGAAGATATCGAGGCAGGTGCAACGTGGGCGGTGAGTTACCGCTCAGGTCATGGGTCATTATAAACCCACCTCGACGAGCTCCTCCATTATCTTTTCTCCTTGCTCATGGCTTCTCCTTTTTTACCTCTTTCATTTTAATTTCATTTTAATCGCCATTTTTTTTTTTTTTTTTTTTTTATTAATCCGCCAAAGCCGGGTTATTCATTTAATTATTTTTGTAATGGCGAACATGAGGTAAGCCGGGAATTTATTTATTTAATTAAATTTAATTTGAATTACGATAATAGTTAATTATTTATTAAAAAAAAAAAAAAAAAAAAAACATTAAACTCGAGCTTAAATATTTACATACCGAGTTTATATAAAGAGGAGTTAATATTAATACCCAAGTTGTCGGAACTAATAAAATTCAGCAAAAAAATTAATAATCGCGTGTAAAAAAAAAATTTAATATTCAATGTAGAGCATCCGGGGTAAAAAAAAGTTGAGATACTGCCGAGTAAATTCACGCGCCGGTTTACAAACGAGGATAAATAATTTTTTATACCAACTAACCCTAAAAAAAAATCCCGAAACTGTGGACGAGGCGTCATGGCTGTTTAATCGTTTATAAGTTGCATCCAGAATCGGCTAATGAATTTAAAATGATAGGGTTGAAATAAAGTATTTTTTGCGACACTGGAGATCAGAGTGAACCCATACTCGAGCAACGCCCTTTCCGTGCTTTTTAGTTATAACAACTCCGCCTGCTACATATGTCTGCATATGCATGTAAATATTAAATTTATTAACGCGATTCAAAAATATCAATACTGGATTTTTTTCCCGCCATTTAAATGCAAGGCGCGTAAAATTTTTCGAAACTTTTCGTAAAGTTCTCGGTAACGAAATTTGTTTTTATTTATATTCAAATTAAAATCAACTGCTCGCGGGCACGCGTCTGATAGAGGAATTTTACACATGATTTGAGTTTGTTTTTTTTTTTTTTTTTGTAAAAATATTTTCGTGCTGGGGATGCGCGATGGCAAATTTCTTTTTAACGACCTCTACCTGCCTCCGCTCGGGTGGATGATAAAATTTTTTAGCTGAAACTTTGATGCGCTTTACTACACTGTATTTTACATCATCAATTTGCCCTTTTTTCTTGGCATTAAAATTGTTTTATATTTCTTTAAATCACTCGAGAATTATATGCTGCAGAGGACGATGCTAAATGATTTTATTTTTATAACAAAAATTTTCGGGTTTAGCGAATTAATTTTTTGCAGAAAGACCTGAAATTTAGAGAACTTTTTCCGAGCTCTAATGATTCAGATGCAAAAAATTATCATATCACCGGCATGGCGAAATTTATGTAAATTGGAGAAACTGGAATTTTATAGGCATCAAAAATTTTGAAAAAAATTTCTTTATAAATATTTGAAAATTTTTTTATTTCAAGGATTTAGTTTTGAAATAGGGGAGGGTGGGGCAAAGTGGGCCTTCTTAAAATTGCATGGAGGCCCACTTTGCCCCACCCTCCTCTATTGACGATCAATTAGTAGGACAGGTAGGGGGGACCTCAAAATTTTACAAAATTGTTTTTTAAAGTATTATTTTGAATTTTTTCTGTGAAACTTTTTCAAAAATTGTAAATGTCAGTCGAAAAATTTGAATGACTTTCCAATAATTACATGGAACGTACCCAGGTAGAAAATTGTCTTAGTCGGACAAGTTTGAAACTTAAAAATAGCTTTATTTTACTTAACATCTAAGTCTTGTTTTGTAAGCTTTATTCTAGGTTGTTATTAGAATGAATTCTATGACAAGTCTTTAGAGTGTGACTAACTTTCAAATATATCTTTCTGTTAGCTTTTTTTCCACGCGTATGGTAAGATTCGTTCTAAGCTTGGATTCTAAACTTAAAACTACCTTATCTGCTAACATAACTCCAAGCGTATTGAAAACTCAAGTTTGAGGTTAATTAGGAGTTTGTGTTATTGTTTATAAGTGATAAATGAGTTCAATTTTATTTGCATTATATATAAAGAAAAATATTTACTAAGTAAGTAAGTTTTAATTTTTTAAATTATTGAATCACAAGTTTTTAATGCTCATAATAAAAAAATTTGAATATTTTAGAACGTCGTTACATTACAAGCATAAAACTGATTACGTTATAAATTACTGTTAAAACGATAAATGACAACCATAAAAGAACATTTACTGTTTTATATTTCTAAAATATATATAACACTATACATTTAATGCCCAATATCTGATGTTTGTGTACAGAAAGAAAAAATAATAAAAAATTTTTCTCTTTAAACATGTTTTCAAACTTAAATTACCAAATCTATTATAGCTAAGAATAAGATATATTTTTAACCTTATAGTAAGCTGAATTGTCACTGCTTATGCAAGCTAAAATTGCAAGCTTTATGTTAGCAATCCAAAGCGTTACCACCTAACCTTGTGTTAACCATAGTTTGTTAGCTAATTTTAGGCTAAAACTGATAAAATTAGCTTTATACAAGCTAATTCCTTTGATTACTTTCTACCTGGGTATTTTTTTTTTATCAATTAATATTGATAAGAAAATTTAATTTCCTTAAATTCCAAAAATTTCTTTCTTTACTTTTTTGGGAAGCACCCAATTTCGCCCGCGAAAATTCAAATTTTTTTTTCCAGTTCAAAATTTTTCTATTTATTTGAAATCTCCTCCCCTTACCCTAATTTTAAACGTAAGAATAAAATGCTGTAGCAAACATTGTCATTAATTAGCTAATGAATCCAAGTGGTTGGTCCCGTTCAAGTGAACTGAAAATATTTTCTATAAATTGTGAATAATCGTCCAATTATCGGTATCTGCCGGTCCGATACAAAGCTATCGTTGCGAGAATCTATAAAATCAAACCGATCTGGGCCCTGGCTTAAAAGGATGAAAGCAAACCCGAGCGGTTGTCGTCATGTCTGACTTTGGATTAATTTAAAGCTGTGTATCAAAAATGGAGTCCACTTATTCTCCTTGGCTCCGTCGGACCGAATCCCCGATTTATATCGCATTAGATTGTTATCCTTGATGATTTAACCCATTTCAATCGAAATAACGCGGACTTAATTACTTAGCGACGTAATTCATTAAATTACTGCTCAAGACCGGAGACTGGAGACTGCAGACCGGTCATCCGATCTCTATCTAGACAATTGCTCGTTTACATAATTAATTGGATCGTTTAACTTCAATGGATGCTGGCATTTCGTTCGAAAAAAATCACCGAATGACAAACGATATTTTTTTAAATTCCCACAAGGGCCTTTTTTTTACAAACCCGGACCCAAACCATTCGATATTTTATAAGCCCGTAGATTTATTTCTGAAAATAAATTCGCCATTTTAATAACAACCCAGTGAATTAAATTTACGATCGTTAATTGCTCCTTTGGTGTTTAGAAATTATCTTTTATAAATATGTTGCTATTTCGGAATATATACATATATATATTATACATAGGTTAACACCTGCGGCCGGTTTCGTACCAAGTTAAAGGATATTTAATCACCAGCGTGACGATCCCGTGTCATTTTATCAAATTGATTGGCTCTACATAAATTCCCAAAAGTTAAATCAAACCCGGGTTAAAAAAAAAAAAAAACCAAATCCTTTCATTTTATCCCCGACTAAAAAACCGGCGAATATATAAATAATTTGGTACCTGCTCATTATCATTATTGAGGGTTTAAATTGGCTCTTAAACGATTAGTCATTTCTGATAGATAGTTAACTCGTTTCCAAACAACGTATATTGTTTGTGGTATGTAATTAAAAAATGGCATAACAATTATAAACGTATTTGTCGGGCGTTAATAGCCGGTTGCATGATGCCAGATGATGAGGAGAAGAGATTTTAGTAAATAGGTACGTCTCAATTAGCAGCCCAACTACCTTTTGTTTAATTGCCTTAGTTTGGATGGAATGTGTGCGCGGTTTGTTATTTATATGCTACAATCTGTGTCGAGGGATCTGCCCTACGTTCGGATACTGGGTACTTGTCTGATAAAAATAATAAAAGACTGGAGTATAAGTACTCGCAACAACCCACTGAAAAGAGTAATTACATTGGAATTAGAGCAGGCAACTCGAGGAAGCGAATTACGCGATAAAGAACCCATGTGGGGAATGTAAAGTACTTAATATTGCATTCCTGTCTTCAACTGTCTGAAGCGGGCCCGAGTTGGGGGCTGAAACTTTGGGAAATAACGCCGGTGTGACAGGACCCCGTCAGGCGACCTGGTTAAAATTGCGACCGGTTGATAGTCGGGAAAAAACGAAATTTTGAAGGGTTTTTGGTCTTGAGAATACAAAAGCGGGGCTCTCTAAACATGAATTAGTGGAAATTTCATTAATTACGTTAGTGAAGCAGTATTCACTTCATAATCAGTGTATTTAAATAACAAATTAGTGAATTCTCGCTAATAAATTTAGTACTATAATTTTCACTAGCAAATTAGTGATTTTCACTACTGAACTAGCGATATTTTCATAATTTCTACAAGTGAAACTTTTATTCACTTCTTAATTTATGAATTTCACAATTTCACTAGAAACTTTAACTAGCAAATAATTAAATATTTTACTAGATATAAATATAATTAATAATTATGGTGTTATTTTTAAAAATTTTAATAAAAAACTTTCAAAATAAAAAAAAATAGAAGTACAGAACAATAATATATTTATATGAAGAGTAAGTCAATCATAACATCACGGATTTTTTATTTCTTCATCAGTTATTGTTTGGTATCATAACGAATATACTATTTACACTCACGCGATCTCATGCGTAGGTCAGCGCAGTGGATAGCATCAAAGACTTTGAATCGGAAGGATGCAGGTTCGTGCCCAGCAGTCACCGGGATTTTTTCATCAATCAAAATCATGTATACTTCCTCTAAGTAATGATTCTAATACATTAATCACATTTCGGATCTAATTACAAGTGTCTTATATTTTTTTTCGCAATATAATATTTTTTTTCACCGATGAAATCAGTGGATTCCCATATTCACTTTTAAATTTAGTGGATTCTCATATTCACTTATCAAATCAGTGAATTCCAATATTCACATATTCATTTAGTGAATATTCACTAATTCTGCGTGGTACGATTGTAGCATTGACAATTAGTGAATATTCACTTGAAATTAGTGAAAAATCACTAATTCATATTTAGAGAGTGGATAATTATGTGGTGACGCGAGTGTCGAAATGGGGCTCTGGCGTGTTGGCCTGACAGAATGAAGAACCGACCGGGAAGAAGGGAGAATTCAGATGAGTCAGATGCAAAACGGATCATTACAGAGACATACGAGAGCTTAAGGAGTACCAGCAGCAAAACCGACGTGGAGGGCAATAAATACTTCAATCAGCGCCCTCTAAGGCGTCAGTTAGCATATCCAGAGCCTGTTAGTTCTTGCTGAGTTGGTTGACTGCGTTCTGGTGGACAGCCCCGGCGGCGAGTCCCAAAGACGTCACGAGTCTCGTCCACTTGGGCCCTTTTGCGGTAAAGTATGTTTGCCTTTGGTTGACAGCCACCTGCGTCTGTCCAAATGTACATTTACTTGATCTGCATATCTCCAAGCACGCTCTCTCGCCTCGCGAAATTCAAACTCGAGACATTCGAGTCCCCTTTTTTTTCGTTTCGTCACTGACGTAAATACTTTGGCCGAAAATAAGCTAACTAACCGACAACGTTCCAATCCAAGATGGAATTCGGACCCTGCAGTTGGTAAAACAACTAAATGGCCAACAAATAATTAGGTGATTAACTCGAATTTAGGTTTTTCAACGAGTTAACTTTTCATTCTGCACCTCGGATTCCGATCTTCGGAGGCTCACTATTACGGACGGGGCATAAATCAAACGAATTTTGACTTTTGGAAGAAATGACGCCACCACTTGGCAATAATTCAGTCCCTCTGAAAGGGGATTCCGGTCGTCCCTAAAGTGGGAAGAGCGAAGAATAGAACATAAGCATTTATTACAAAACAAAGCGAACGGTTCCCTCGGAACAATAAATCTGGTCAGGTCTTTTATTCCATTGGATAATTGGGTTCACTTGGGTTTCTGATCGACCCGATACTGTCGTCCACGTGTCTGTCCGTATTCCGACTCCGTTCGCGGAGGTTCCTCTGCTGCTGGTGACGAAAAAAATCCCCACATATCTGGTAGTAGCTCTTGGATTTCTCTCATCTACATTCAC
This sequence comes from Microplitis mediator, assembly GCF_029852145.1. NCBI lineage: Eukaryota > Metazoa > Arthropoda > Insecta > Hymenoptera > Braconidae > Microplitis > Microplitis mediator. The sequence continues at coordinate 2,252,044 of NC_079977.1, forward strand.
ATTACGCTGCATATAACATGTCACAAGGACTCGCGCTCAGATCCCGTACCGAAGGCTGTGGCTGAGGCTAAGAGCTCAAGGCATTCTCCAGTATAAGACGCGGGAGATTGTCCAAGTCAGCGAACAGGTGGCCAGCAGGGATTTCACGGAAATTTAAAAACGCCGCTTACGCTTTTTATTTGCGGGCGGTTGATGGGCATCTTCAGCGAGTATTTCGTTTTTTTTTGCCGTCGGTGGGTTGTCCAGTTGATGCCGGGTTATATATTTAGTATGTAGCATACAGTATGCTGAGGGATTATAGCTCGAGAGTAAGGATGTAAAGGGAGACAAAGAATGAGCCAACGGTAACAATGATGGTTAAATTCATGGTGAATCGTGGTTCGGTGATGGCCGCGAGCCGAGTCGCGGGACCTCCGTCGAGGGCGGCTTGTTATGCCGGTTTCATTCAAATCGGGGCCAAGATCGTGTCGTATGCAAAACGTCGAATTTACTGAAGCTCAAGACGGCCCTTCTTGCCATGTCCGTGGTACGATTCTTCTTTCTCTATAATATCCTGGGATCAGATGCCCCTGCACACTTATCCCGCATCCATATATATATGTATGTATATATATATATATATATATATGAGTATATGTGTACAGCTCCTGCCCGAGAGTTGCAAAGACCTGCCGATCTGTGGGAGTCACTCCGAGCTGGGCTATAAATCTGAATAATAAATGAATCTCAATAGCCTCTAAGAAGTATCCGCCTCACTAATGTATATAAGAGACGTAGACGTTGCGCTGTGTTGAGCTGAAAGACGATCAGCTCGGCTTAAAAGATGAATTTACGATGGCGCAAATCTCGCCAACAGTCACTCGACTTGGATGGAAATAAAAATCCACTATTTCAACTCCTGGATTTCTGTTTATGTATTTATATACAATATACATATACATTTATATAACCCAGCCATTTTTACCATCCTATTTATACTTACGGATATTGTTTAACAGAGAAGGCTCAAGGTAAACGAATTTTTATTACAAATGTTATTTTAACCAGCAAATCGCTTTTTAATCTATTTCAAGATGTTTAGAGATTATCGCGTTCTTTATGAATTTTTTATTATGAAACGGACTACTCACGGTTTGAGGATTTCGTTCCAGGTTTAGCTGCTATGAATATAATTTAAATTGGATAGAATTAATTTATTTTAAGCTGCCCAGGTATTTATCAAAATTCCAATAACAGACTTTTCTACATTTCGGCCAGATTTGATTTCAGTTTTTCAAAATTCTCTACTTAATACCGAACTCCTTTGCAATAATCATCGATTCTACATTAAACTAGACACCTTTACGAAGAAAATGAGCCCTAGCAAATTGATTTTAAGCCACAAAGTCCCAAATATTGATCAAAATTCCAATTGCCGACTTTTCTACACTTCGGTTAAATTTGATTTCAGTTTTTCAAAATTCTCTACTTAATACCGAACTCCTTTGCAATAATCATCGATTCTACATTAAACTAGACACTTTTACGAAGAAAATGACCCCTAGCAATTGGATTTTAAGCCACTCAAAGTCCCAAATATTGATCAAAATTTCAATAGCCGACTTTTCGACATTTCGGTTAGATTTGACTCCAGTTTTTCAAAATTCTCTACTTAATACCGAACGCCTTTGTAATAATCATCGATTCTACATTAAACTAGACACTTTTGCGAAGAAAATGACCCCTAGCAATTTGATTTTAAGCCACTCAGTCCCAAATATCGATCAAAATTCTAATAGCAGACTTTTCTACATTTCGCTCAGATTTGATTTCAGTTTTTCAAAATTCTCTACTTAATACCGAACTCCTTTGCAATAATCATCGATTCTACATTAAACTAGACACTTCTACAAAGAAAATGACCCCTAGCAACTCGATTTTAAGCCACTCAGTCCCAAATATTGATCAAAATTCCAATAGCCGACTTTTCTACATTTCGGTCAAATTTGATTTCAGTTTTTCAAAATTCTCTACTTAATACCGAACTCTTTTGCAATAATCATCGATTCTACATTAAACAAGATACTTCTACAAAGAAAATGAGCCCCAGCAAATTGATTTTGAGCCACGCGTTCTAAAAAAATTATTGAATTTTTCATAACGTCTTCCATTTTGAATTCCTACATGTAGAATTTAATTGAACTCGCTAAATATTTTTAGCTCATGAATAAACCATTAAAACGCATATTCTGGCTGAAACCAGGCACAAAGACGGAGCCACAGACGTCTCGCGGAAGGCATTAAGAGAAAAAAAGTTATTACGATATCACATGTCGATTTTCTTGCAGCGACTTCCGTTTCTGCAACACATTTAATTTGTACTCGGCTCTGTATACAACCGTAGACAACATAAAACTTCTTGTTAATCGTATTTCCACATTACTCGTGTAAATTCATGACCCCATGGTGAAACATGAATGAAAACTTGATTTCCGAATACAAAATTACTCATTATCCTTTTATAGATCGTGACAAAAACACTCGGAATCAAATTCCTACTTTTATTATTTTATAATTTGCTTGTTGTTTTTTTGTGTCCGTCCTTAGGCTCAAAACATTAACGGCGGTTTGTTACAAAGCCAAAGAATATCCCGGTGTTGGTTAACGTGTTTTGCTCTTTAAGAATCATTAGGGCCTGCTTTCACGGCTAATTCAAATAGTAATTCCACTTTAAAGGATCGTCATTGTGTGTCGTTACTGTGATTGTAATTGTGAGCAACCAGCTTATAAGTTTGCGTCCTCATCAAAATACCGGACACATTGCCCTGTCAGACGTACGCCGTATTGTAGTGGGCTGGTAAAAAAAAGCCAAGAATTAACTTTTACTAGAGGAAAAAGCTTCAGACAAGGTCGCGGTTTTATTTGCTCCCGTCCGTCCAACTACATGTCGAGTCCGGTAAGTACTGATTCCATCTTGACGGGTTTTATTCTCAAAGCGTTTGCTCAACCGCCAGTTGTGTCGTCACAATTCTATGGAATTAAATAATTCCACAAATTTTTTTATAGTTTTCCGCAGTATTGTCATTACCGTCGCTGTTATACTCAACTTTTATAGCTACGGAATTTTTTGGTCAGAAAATTTTTCCTTCTTAGGTTAATTTTCTTTGTGTTATTGCCCTCGGCGAGCGACTTTTTAAAAATTTTGTCTTATGTCTCAATTCGCCGCGTAAATTCAAACAGTTTGAAAATTTGAGCGCTGAATTCAGATTTTTAAATGTCACTCAAAAATTTTTAGCATTGACTCAAAAAATGTGACTGGTACTTTTGAAAATTCGAAAATATACTGGGCAGTCTCAAAATATAAAATGGGGTAAAATTTGAAAACTAAAAAAACCGAAAAATTGAATTTAAAAAAAAAGGTGTAAGTATCAAAATTTATATGTGCGGGTTCTATTACCCATACGAAAAAAATATATATCCGGGAAAATATGCATATATGAGACATATATTTATATATATGTTGCATGTATGCAACATATTCCAGATTTGCCCGGATATATATTTTTTTCGTATGGGTAATTCGCTACGATACAAATTAATGGCGAAAAAATCGAAACATTTCAAATTCTTGAGCGATGTTTGAATATTCAAATATTTCGGCTGAAATTTTCAGCATACTCGTGATTCTACAGATACAAACTATTGCTGCCTCGATAAAAAAAAAAAAAAACAATTTAGAAAAAAAAAACGAATTTCAATCATTTTTGGAATTTTCCAAATTCTTGACCCCTTCAAAATTTTTTATCGATCTGATTTTTGAACGGGTTCATGAAACATTTGAAACTGAAAAATTTCCATGCGAGACTCGAAAAAAAGTAGTCGCTCTTGGGTCACCTTAATATATATATTAGGGTGAGCCAAAAAAACCAACCTATCGAATTTATGTCTTAAAAAGGATCTATATATCGAGAAAAAAATTCTCCCATTGGGCAAAATTTTTAGCTCAATTTTAAAAGGTGTCGGTAGCCATTTAAAATTTCCCATTTAAATAACATGCAAAAAAATCTTTTTTGATTAAAAATGTTATAACTTTTGAACCGTGTGAGATAAAAATCCGGCTCTAGAATATTCTTGTAGGGCATTAAATTTCTTAAAAGAAAGTCCTGGGAGTCGAATTTGTAAGCTTGATATTTCGTATACTAACAGGCCATCAAAGTCTAGAGTAAACAGAATCATACAAATTTAAGGCTTTATTTGGATTTTCCAAATACTTTTCTTTTATTGTGATCGATAACGAAATATTATTTGTTACAACGTGGATATTGTTGGTGATTTCATTGCACTACATGTAGAAAAAATTTTCTCGTAGTATTGATATTTTTAATAATAAAGCCTTAAATTTGTATAATTCTATTTACTCTAGACTTTGATGGCCTGTTAGTATATGAAATATCAAGTTTACAAATTCGACTCCCAGGACTTTTTTTAAAGAAATTTAATGCCATACAAGAATATTCTAGAGCCGAATTTTTATCTCACACGGTTCAAAAGTTATAACATTTTTAATAAAAAAAAATTTTTTTGCATGTTATTTAAATGGGAAATTTCAAATGGCTACCGACACTTTTTAAAATTGAGCTAAAAATTTTGCCAAATGGGAGAATTTTTTTCTCGATATATAGGTCCTTTTTAAGACGTAAATTCGATAGGTTGGTTTTTTTGGCTCACCCTAATATATATGCAACATATGATCAACTTATAGATGAGCATAATTTCGAGATCTAAATAATGATAAATTTAGATCTACATAAATTTTTTTCAGGTCAGAAAAAATAGAATTGAAATTTTTTACGATAGAAATAATATTCTAACCCCTACTCTATAATATAAGAAACCAGTCACGCGTGGCACGCTCTCCACACGTGGTTCACGCGTCAGTTACTCGGAAGATCTCGTAGAACTTCGGAGCGATTCGTGAGCCGATGCCTCCCACGTGTCCTACTCGAGCCGATCGTGTCTGGCGCACGACCTCTACATCAACTTTGCTCTACATCTAAAATCTATCATACAATATATATGTATATATATATATATATATACAAAATATATGAACCACCACAACCTCAACCCTGGAATTGCCTGAAAACAATTTCGGGCATTTTGCAACATAAACAAAACTAAAAAAAAAGTTTCTGCTATTTGATCATTAAAATTCAATTTACCTCTGGCTGTATAATTAAATAATCATTATTGGAATTAATTAAAAAATTTAAGCTTCTTTCGGGCAATAGAATTTAATTGACCGTAGGTTTAACCGGAGTTTAAACTAAAACGGTAATCTCTTAGAGAGGTCAGTTAATTTTAGCAATTAGGTTCCCAGCAACTTTGCCAACTAGAAAACCACTCGAGCTCCAGTTCCAGCTCCAGCTCCCTCTACTCTAAACGCTGGAAATTATTAAAAAAAAAAAGTTATAATAAATTTCATCATAAACTTTGCTAACAAGCAGCCTAATCCACATTTAATTTTACATTTTTTAATCCCATCATAATAATTACTTTTATTTAAGTGCCGCATTAATTTTTATCGCGATAATTTTGTTTCAATTTATATTTAATTATGAATTTACAAAATTACTGGGATTAAAGTAATTGCGGATTTGCATTCTGGTCCTAGTATTGATCAAAACTCGAGGGACTGGGTTCGATTCCATCTAACAGCTAATTTGTGAACCTCGAAAAAAACCGTTAGCTTACACAGAACTCTTACTTACCATCCCCGGCTATGGTAGAAATTTATCGACCCTCGGTAAAAAATTTCACTGTCGGTAACAGACCACAGTATTCCTAATTTATCATACATGAGTAGATGTGATAAATTTTTTTACCACAAGAGAGGTTAAAAATAAATTAAATCACGATAGAAAAAAAATCCCATTTTTGGAAAATGATTTATTGATACCGGAAGTAAAAAAAAATTATTAATTAATTCTCGACAAAACAATGACTGATTGATCGTAAAATAATATTCGAAATAGTATATTTATATATGTATGTATGTATATATATATGTATAAAAAATTATAGACATCTGTCACTAGACTCGATCCGCGTAGCGCGTGTGTGCGTGTGTGTGTTTATTTATACGCAGCCTCACCGGACGTAGCCATAATTGTAAAATTATTGTCCCCGTATAGTAACATCTACTACCCCTAACTTGCCAAGCCCGATTCATATTTTTTACTTCAATACTGTGTACACCGCAGGTACTGCTCGTGTGTGCCAGGTGTTGAGGCATCCATGGGAATTATGCTGATAACTCATCGCAATTCTCACGCTGGTCCAATATATATTTAAAGAATACCCATATATATCTATCATATATATACTATATTGTTTTCACAACCAAACACTTTCTTTGTTAAATTAATTTTGTAAAATATCAAAAATGGTTTTCTATTGGTCACCATCCCGACTCGTAAATTCGCTGTTTTGAAAGTGGAAGGGGAAATTATTTATCAGAAATTAATAAATTTTCCCACAGTATTTAATTAAACATATGTCGTCTTAGACACCTGTAATTTACTTGTATATAAAATTCATGGCCATTTTATACTTGTTTTAATTAATTATATGATGAAACGGTTAAATAAATAAATTAATAAAACGCATCTGTTGTAAAATCTCACGGCGGATAAATTTTATGAAAAAATACCCCCATAAGTGCCGATTACCCCAAATACCATGAGACAATAAATAAAAAAAAAATACCAGGGAACTCCCCCATGGCATCTTTTATAAATGAAAACATATGTAGGTAGAGATTCCCGCGCATTTAGCACCCCAGCGAAGAACACATGTGACGTCATGCCCAGGTGACGTAGCCACATGATCGACTCGTGGGACCCGAATTCCTATACAGGGGTACGAAAATAAGAGAATAGAAAGGGCTTATTGTTGGTATATATATATATATATATATATAGACATATATAAAGGATCTAAGATCCTCGTGGCGATCGTCTGCATTCGCAAAAGTTAAATAATAGGGGAATCTAGGCCGTGACGTCAAACACGTGGGAAAAGAATCGGCACGCGTAGATTTACACCTGGATAAAAGATTCTTTTATTACTTATTCTTATCCCATTTTTTATGTTTATTATAATCTGCAAGATTTTATACGAAACTTTTTGTGCACACCCTTGTGTAATGCACACCGGTTGCGGACGTGTGTGTTCTATTTACCAAATAATGTTATTTTTTAGGCTATTCATTGCATTTTGTAAAATTTTTAACATTTTACTGAATTTTTTCATGCACACCACGATGTCATGCACACCTCGACTAAAGTGTGTGCACTTATTATTAAATAATTAAATGTTTTTTTGATATTGACTGTAATTAGTACAGTCTAATAGATTTTGTCTGAGGTTCTAATGCACACCATCATGCCATGCACACCTCGACTAAAATGTGTGCACTAATTATTAAATAATTAAATTTTTTATCATATTGACTGTAACTAATACAGTCTAATAGATTCTGTTTGAGGTTCTAATGCACACCATCATGCCATGCACACCTCGACTAAATAAAGTGCACTAATTATTAAATAATTAAATTTTTTTCTATATTGACTGTAATTAGTACAGTCTCATAGATTTTGTCTGAGGTTCTAATGCACACCATCATCCCATGCACACCTCGACTAAAGTGTGTGCACTAATTATTCAATAATTAAATTTTTTTCATATTGACTGTAATTAGTACAGTCTAATAGATTTTGTCTGTGGGTCTTATGCACACCGAGGTGTCATGCACACCATTAGTAAAAAGGTGTGTAAAATTAATAGTGCAGATATTTTACACTAAAAACTGATAAATTTTCTTAAGTAGGCAAAGCAGAGAAATAAAAATCGTTTTTTAATTCCGGGGTGTGCATTTTGAGTGTTGAGTTAAAAAATCGGTTTAAAAAACGTTAAATAAAGGCATCCTGTGTAAAAGTGAAATCAAACTGAAAAGGAAGGCAGAGATTACAAGAAAACACTAAGAATGGTTAAGGAATCTCAACGTTTATGCCATATGTCTGATGTTAAACATTTAAAGGCGACGCGGATCGGTGACCGGGGCACTAACCATGACGTAGATGTAATGCAGCTGCATTTAGATGTACGTGGCAGTAAGAAAAATCGATAAAACGACCTTGGTTTGTTGTATTAAGTGTGTAGTATAAAAGTTGTGTACGGCAGGTGACGTTGGTCGCGTGCCGTCCCCTCTTTCTTTTAGATCGCAAGAAAACCGTCTAACGTAATCCATTGTCCTTTCTCTGCTCTCTATACCCTCTCTTCCTGCCACTATATTCCCCATCAGAGCCACACAATCGGATCCGGTCCCTTTAACACATCAGTATCTCTAGGGCCCAGCGTCACGCGTTCTTGTTTTTTTTATCCCCCACCCCATTGGGCATCAATCCAAAATTGATTTTTTCCCCCTTCGGAAATCGGCTGTTTTTACATTTCGTAGCTCAGACTCAAATCATCGTATCAGTAAATTTTTTTCGATTCGTCTTCGGACTAAAATTGTAGAAAATTTTTTTTTTGCCGTTTTGTGGTGACAGATTTAGAAAGTAGGCGTTAATTTGTTAAATTTTTTTTATCGATTTATGTGGATAATTTAAAAAGGCGTTAGATTTAATATTAAAACCGCGAAAGCCGACGAACACGTAAACTTTCACAATATTTATTTAAGACGAAAAGAAGAAAAAAAAAAGTTGTAAAAATGGGCATTAGCAAAAGAGTTCTCACACTATCCGTATCTATAAACTATTCACAGCTCGATTTTTTAAGCCGGTTTTAGTGAATGTTAACAAGACAAACCTAGTGACAAATTCCCAGCTATCAATAATAAATATGCATATGATATGCGTAATACTAACGATATTTCCTGTAACACGTTACATTAATTTACATAAAGCTACCTCACCACCAAAGTAATCAGCTGAGTCTCATTCCGGTATTCTCGCATTGCCGTGCCGTCGGTAATTTAAGTGACGAACAATCAACAGTACGGAAAAAAATTATCCAAACACTCAGCGATAGTTATTCGGCTAGATTTGTTAGTGGCCGCAGGACCGGAGTGGGAGTGGGGGTTCAAGGCCCAGGTCCCAGATGAGACCCAATACAGGCTGGACCCACTCGAAGCCCCCCTCCACGAGTTTTCTCGCTCACTCGGTCTGCTAAATTGGGGAGTGGAGCAGACGGGACCAAAACAACAGAGACAAAGAGAACTAGAGTATCGGCAGGCAGACGGGGACTCACGAAGGGCGACCGAAGATGACCGAGAGCTGGTGGGAACGCGTAGCGCCGACTGTTCTCACCAATATGTAATACGACGGCTCTAAGATGCAAGGTGTAGTGGCTATATTTGAGTTCGCTTCATATTTGCTTGGTATTGAACGATCATCAACTTAAACTATTGTCGGAATCTATAATTGTTACTACAGTCCAAAAATTTTAATAATTAATTAGAGCAGAACTGATTTTAACCATTTGCTCTATTTTACTATAGAGTAAAATTTAAAAAAAAAAAAATTCTACATCCATGCATTTTTTTGGACAAAAAAATTCTACATCCATGCATTTTTTTTGGACAAAAAATTCTACATCCATGCATTTTATTTGGAAAAAAATTCTACATCTATGCATTTTTTCTGGAAAAAAATTCTACATCTATGCATTTTTTCTGGAAAAAAAAATTTTACATCCATGCATTTTATTTGGAAAAAAATTCTACATCTATGCATTTTTTCTGGAAAAAAAAATTCTACATCCATGCATTTTATTTGGAAAAAAATTCTACATCTATGCATTTTTTCTGGAAAAAAAATTCTACATCCATGCATTTTTTCTGGAAGATAATTCTACATCTATCCATTTTTTGTGGAAAAAAATTCTACATCTATGCATTTTTTCTGGAAAAAAAATTCTCCATCTATGCATTTTTTTGGACAAAATATTCTACATCCATGCATTTTTTTCGACAAAAAATTCTACATCCATGCATTTTTTTTGGAAAAAAAAATATTTTACATCTATGCAGTTTTTTGGGAACAAAAATTCGGCATGCAAGCATTTTTATTTTTTGGAATAAAAAAAATTTTCCCTCCACTCCAAATTTTTTTCGTAATTTCGTTCAGAGTCAGTCTCTACCGACTTTATTTTTCTTTACTAATTTATTAGGTGACAAATTTTGAACTCGTAATTTTTATTTTCAACTAAGAAAAATATTCATCATTTAACCCTACAACATTTTCGTCACATAAATTTTCCTGAGCAATAAAGGAAATGAAGAAAAAACAAAGCCGATGGTAAACATATCGAATTACTTCTAAAGATCGCTTACATGAGAGCTGACTGCACAAAATTAAAATTTATTTCCACTAAATCCGCGATTTATTTAGTTTGTTATAAAAATAAAGTTAACAAATAGACCGAGAAAAAATTCCCACAGCCGAAACCTCCCACGAGCTCTGAAGAAAGTATATGAGAACTCTTTCCACTTTTCAACAAAGAAATTCATATGATCCGGAAAAAGTGTTCGGTTTTACCTGAGGAGTGACTCGGCAGCTTGGGAATTTTTAGAATTATTTTGATATTTAAATTTTTAGATGAATAAAAAAAGTGTCGGAATTTTGGATCGAGGGTCGCAAGTCTTACGTGTGTCAGCCACGCGTAAGTGGTCACATAATCGATGCACGAGGCGGTTTTTTGTCTTTTTCACTCTATGGTATATGAGATCCCATCCCTGTTATGTACGTAATGTACATCAGGACGTATTGTAAGCCGGTATATGGGGTATAAGGGTGATTGCAGAAACGTGGGAATAGTCGCCAGGTGATTTTTATTGCATCGGAACTGCAAGCTGAGGAAGGAAGGAAGGAAGGAAGTTAAGGAAATAGAGGATTAAAAAAAAATTTGCGTGATGAAATAATTTATCAAATAGAATATATATATAAATATATATATATATTGATCTATTTCCGGTCTCTTAAAATTTTTTTGAGGAAAATAAAAATTTCCAAAATTTTTAATTACAGTTTTTAGAAAAAAATGGGGCAAATTAGTCAGTCGCAATTTCCGAATTTTTGGTAAAAAAAAAATTCACCCCAACTTTTTCTAAAAATAAAAAATTTATTTGCCAAAAAAAAGTGGCTTATTTTACCCCATGTTCCCAAAAATATATATAAGATATATATTTGATCTTTTATGGACCGGAAGTATATCAGGTAAAAAAGTAAAATAGAGCATCTGAAAAAAATTCTCACGGATTATTTATATTTTTAATTACAGAGACAGAGAAAGAAAATGAGGTCTGGTTATTTTTGTTTATGGAATTGGGGCTGGTTTGTGGATTTAAAACATAACATATTTAAATGATAAAAATAGGATGAGAATTCGTCAAGTATGAAATGGAGGGTCTGTAGAATAAAAACGGAAGTGGAGATATTGAAGTAGATTCGGGATTTCCTTCCGACACTATCCCAGCAGGATAGCTGTAATAGAATCTTGGGTGCTCTGTATCTATAGTAGTATATATAGAAAAGCGTGGGTGCGAGGTGCAGGTGCATGCAGACGCTTTTACCAGGCAAAGTGAAAAGCAAGAGCAGATAGAGCGTAAAGGATGGGCGTTCCGAACCCGGAACCCTTGTATTGGTTTATTATATTTCTTCGTGGGATTTTCAGACGTGAGAGCTCAGACGGTCAAGCATCTCCGCTTTTTAATCTCGGGTTAATTAGGAGGTCGCCGTTTCAATGCCCAAAAATTAGTTCCTTGTTTCGAAAATCGGAAAACTTTCCCTGGCTCCGAAAAATTGTAAAATTAATTATTAAAAAATTTTTTTTTCTACAGAAAATTTCTTTCTAGTGTTAAGTTGCAGAAAAAAATCATCCCGTTAAAAAATATTCACATGATTCAATTTTCCAGCGAGTTAAAGTCTAGCCGCTTTGAAAATTTCATTTTCCGTCATCTTAATTCTTATGGCTACACGGAGAAAAAAGTATAGTAAAAATTACAATACTATAGTAAAATTTACTAACAGATATGAAAAAATACATTCTGGATTGTAATTATTACTAATCGTTTAGTAAAATTTACTAGTTAGTAATAATTACATAATAAGATATTAAAAATTACTATACGTAATGTATTTTTTGCTAAAACGATTATATTTTTTACTATTTGTATAGTAAATTTTACTATCAAGTACTATTAATAAATACAAATTTAAGAAAGTAAATTTTCTAATACAATATAGGATTTGTTACTATACAAAATATTAAAAATTACTACACGCAATGTATTTTTTGCTAACACGATTATATTTTTTTACTATCTGTATAGTAAATTCTACTATGTATAGATAAAATTAAAAGTTGGTGGGGATAGCATATACAAAGATGTATTACAAGTTCTGAAACTTTTGTTCAAAGGACACATCGGGCCGTCAGACTTTGGAAAGGACTCGCGCGCGGGAGATCAGGGTTCGAATCTCGGTTGAGTCAAGTGATTTTTTAAAAAACAAAAATCCACACCAACACCAATACAGATGACAGAAATAATAATAATAATAATCAATAATAATAAAAAGTTGAAAAACTATTAAAAATTTAATTTATTTTTTTTCCATTCTAATATAGTAAATTTTACTAAACGGGATAGTAAAATTTACTAAACGACTTGTAAAATATGCTAATCTGTTTATGAATTTTTCATATAAATCATAAGCGTTTCAAGATTACTATCCAAATTTAGTAATTATTCTCATATTTTTTAGTAAAATTTACTAATTTTTTTTTCCGTGTACAAATTCCTTAGAGTGAATGATTTTTTTTTTTAAGGGTATGGAGGGGGGCAAGTTGGGCCTGATTGAACAAATTTCAATTTAATTTTAACTGTTCAAAAATTTTTTCAAAAAAAAAATCAATTAATTTGTTTTATTTCGTGTTTACACTAGAATTTTTTTCTCTAAATATTTTTATTTCCGACCCAACAGATACCAGTTTCGAGGACAAAAATTTACTTTTAAGTACCTTATTATGAGTTTATTGTGTAGTATATATCGGTACCCTCAATAAAACCATAAACTTAAAGCTTACGGTAATTCATCCTTTTTCAAACATTTTTTTTTTCAAGGTAAGAATATTAATTCCCAAAAAAAAAATAAAAAAATTTGTACTTGAAAACACGTGCACGATTAATCCCGTGTAAAAAAAATTTGTTCCAAAAAGATTCAAAAAAAGTTCTGCATGTGGAACTTCTAAACATGAGACAGATTAGAACTTCGAATGGAACTTTTTTGGAACGTTAGTCATTTTGATGGTAAATAAAAAGTTTTTATAAGTGAATTTAGAGTCAAAAAAGAAAGTTCTTAGAAATTTTTGGAATTTTAAATGGACATTCAAAAAAAGTTCCATAATCACCACTTTTGGCCTTTTTCGAAAGCTAAAAAAGACGTTCCAAAAACATTCAAAAATGGTTCAAAAATCGTTACTTTACAACCTAATATAGAACTAAAGTAGATGTTCCAAAAACATTCCAAAAAAGTTCCAGAATCACCACTTTTGACTTTTTATGGACTAAAAAAGGCGTTCAAAAAACTTTCAAAAATCACTTCTTTTGCATCTTTTGTAGAATAAAGACGTTCCAGAAACATGCCAAAATAGTTCAAAAATCACTACTTTTGAATTTTTTATAGAACTAAAAAAAAACGTCCATAAAAAATTCCAAAAAAGTTCCAAGAACGTCCTTTTTTGACTCTAAATTTGCTCATAACAACTTTTTTTTTACCATCAAAATTACTAACGTTCCAAAAAAGTTCCATTCGAAGTTCTAATCTGTCTCATGTTTAGAAGTTCCATATGCGGAACTTTTTTGGAATCTTTTTGGAACGATTTTTTTTTACACGGGATGCATCTGCTCGACTTTCGTAAGCGATAATTGATAACTTCTATTGTACGAAAAAAACAAAATGATTTTATTGAGATATTAACAACAATAATAATAATTATAAAGGCGATAAAGTTGAGTGGAATTTTTTAAAAGATTATTTTCATTATTTCAATTAAATAAAAATCTATTTCAAAGATATCGTTTCATACAGCTGCAGGCTAGTGCACTAATTGTCCAAGTGTTTAAAAAAAATTAAGATCTACATCTACTGAAATTTATTTATAAAAAAAATTATAAATATTTTTTTTTATTAAAAAAAAAATAGATCATAGCGTGATGCAATAAATCAAAATACGACTCGTGTTCAAAAAAAAAGTGGTCGTAAAATCTTAAATGAAAACCAACAATACTATGAATGTCGTAGGTAAAAATTCTAGGATGGAATGGTGGTAAAAAAAATTTTATCTTGATTTTTATTACGGTGGGCTATAATGGACAGTGTTGAAAATAAGTAATAGGTAGTTACTGATTTTGTAAACAGTTTTACCGTCTTCATGTCCCAATACAACCAAAATGACCTTTAGACTCTACTGTTGAGATTATGGACTTTGGACTCTAGACTGAGTCTATAGACTTTAGACTTATGCTCTAGGGTCTAATATATATGGACTTTTATTATAATTGTACTCTAATATTTTTTTTGTTATCTGATAATTACTGTCGCAATGTTACGTGTGACATAAGTCTTTTTTTTTTTAATTAAATATTAATTAATTAATTTATTTTTTTTATCATAAAAAAAATTAAGATATGAGATCTTTGATGGAAAAGTATTGCGTTGATGTTAAATCATAATGCGCACGCTGGCCACACTTACGGCATGCGTATAGTTCATATATATATATTAATATATATATATGTATGTATATTAGGGTATGTATATTAGCAAAATCTCAATCTACATTGAAAGAAAAAAATTCTCACGAAATATGAGCTCTTAATTCCAATGCTAAGTACTTGCCATTTGATTTCAAAGATTTCCCATTTAAAATACACGTAAATTAAATTACTTTGTTTTTAACTTTCTAATACTCAGCTGCGTTCCATGATATCAACGCGGTTTTGGTCGCAAATCGTAGGGCATTTGGTGTTCTTCAAAAGTGCCCATAGTTACTTAGCTGTAATTCCAGCTGTTTCATTTGTGTCCGTTGCGGAACTCATTTTTCCTATGAAATTGATCTTTATTGGCTTGCAGAACGCAAGCCAATGAAAGTACATCAAAAATGTCAATAGAAATTTTATAGGAAATTTTATTCCCTTCAAAAAAAGTCCTATGAGTCAAATCGCTAAAGTCCATAGTTTCCGAGTTATAATCATTTTAATAATTTGAAAAATAAAATGTCAATTATAATTTTTTTTTTATATTATATTTTTCAAATTATTAAAATTACTATAACTCGGAAACTATGGACTTTAGCGACTTGACTCATAGGACTTTTTTTGAAGGGAATAAAATTTCCTATAAAATTTCTATTAACATTTTTGATGTACTTTCATTGGTTTACGTTCTGCAAGCCAATAAAGGTTAATTTCATAGAAAAAATGAGTTCCGCAATGGACACAAGTGAAACAGCTGGAATTACAGCTAAGTAACTATGGGCACTTTTGAAGAACACCAAATGCCCTACACTTTGCGACCAAAACCGCCTTGATATCATGAAACGCAGCTGAGTATTAGAAAGTTAAAAAAAAAGTAATTTAATTTACGTGTATTTTAAATGAGAAATCTTTGAAATCAAATGGCAAGTACTTAGCATTGGAATTGAGAGCTCATATTTCGTGAAAATTTTTTTTTTTCCATATAGATTGAGATTTTGCTTGAGGACTTAAAAAAAAAAAACTTTTAACATAAGTCTTTTTTTTAAATTAAATATTAATTAATTAATCTATTATTTTTTTTATCTTAAAAAAAAATTAAGATATGAGATCTTTGATGAAAAAGTACTGCGTTAATGTTAAATCATATTGCGCACGCTGGCCACACTTACGGCGTGCGTAGCTCATATATATATGTATATATATATATATGTGTGTGTGTGTATATGTAATGGCCTATAGAGATGGAGTTGAATAAAAAACGGGGAGTATTTGTAAAATAAGTTTGAAATGTTAATTTGTGTGTGTGGGTAAAAGCGATGTATTTATATATTTATATTTATGTGGATATGGAAGTGGAAGTTGATGTTGATGATGAGGTATATTGGTGTTATATATGTCTATCGCATGCTTTTACGCTCGCCGACATCCTGTCCACTCTATCGTACGATCCATCTGACTGCACGCATTTATTATTTTAACAAATTTATATATATATGTATATATGTGAACAAATATACTCAACTCTTTATACTTCTTCATTTTTTATGGGCTTATTGTAAATAAATGGACAGTACATTTAGTGAATATTTTATCATTAGATATATTTTTATTGCCCGCTTTTGAGAATTTCATATTTTATTTTTATTGAAATTTTATTTTATGCGGACAATTCGCTCCTTTATTTTAGTTTTTGATAATTTTTTATTTGAAAAAAATTTTAATTACCAACAAATTCTTCTGATAATTAATAACTAAATTTAATTACTCACAACTTCACTTAATTTTTTAATTTAAATTTTTAAAAAAATCTTTCCCGCGGTTTTTTAATCAGGCCTTGAAAACTTATGATACTAAAGTTAGTCGAGGTCTAATAATTTTTTGAATTTTTTAAAACTGATAAATTATAAAAAAAAAAAAATTCAAAAAAATGCGCATATAGTTTTTTTAATTTTCTACATGTGTATTTTTTTTTTTTTTTTTTTTTGTAATTTATTTAAAAAAAAAAATACGAAAATTTTTAATTATCCGTTAACTTTATGATCCAGAAGTTAACAGACAATCGGAAATTTTCGGATTTTTTTTTTTACTGGAAAATTACAAAAAAAAAAAACTAAAAATATGCACATGTAGAAAATTTAAAAAACTATAGGTGCAATTTTTTCAAATATTTTTTTTTTAATGATTTATATTTTAAAAAAAAATCCAAAAATTATCAGATGTCAGCCAACTTCCGCTTCATTTAACTTTAGGATCATGAAAACTTCCTCTAATCAAATTTATAATTAATAATAAACAGAGTAATTAATTAATAAATTAAAATTAAAAAAAAATCCACATTTAAAAAATTTTGTAATTAATAAGTGCATTTTTTCGAAATATTTTTTTTTAAATTCTTTCCTCTATTTATTTATAATTTTAAATTTGTCTAATGTTCGCAACATTCACACTCATTAAATTATTAATTAATTCATTGACAAAAAAAATTTCAATTAAAATTATTTGTAAAAATTTCATTAAAACATTTAATTACGTCCTTAAAAAATTAATATTCGATTTAATTGCATCCAGATCTATAAAAAAAAAAAATAATAATAATGTCTAATATAAATAGTATTAAAGTTCCCACAAGTAAAATATATATAGCGTGATCTACGTATGTCAAGGAATGTCCCATGTGTCGCCGCGTGAATTCCCACACATCAACAGGTCTCAGAGGGCTAAACTACTGTGCGCCCCCACCCCTCTCTTGCCCCTCCCTTTAAAATCGGTCTGAGCCCCCTCCCTTGCCTCGGATGCATTGGCATGCGGTCTTTGAGTCCGAAAACGTCAAACAGTTACTCGCCGACTCGGAACATCTCCGATCCTACGATCTCCTAATTTCGAATTTACTCCGAATCGCGACACTATCACTTGGATACCTCATCACTATCAGATAATTTGTCTGGTTGATAAGAAAAAATTTAATATTAAGCTAGTGTGTGTTGTGTTGACTTAGATCTGTCTCGACGTCTGTCAGTGTGTTTTTTATATTTAAATTTAAGTTATATTTTTATTTATTTGGTGTTGTTGCTCATCCGACAAATGGTGGATTACTGCAAGTACAAAATGTCAGGCAGCGATGAAGAATTTGACCCACAAGCCCAGTCTGGAATGTCCAAAGCGGAATTGCGTAGGGTAAATTTTTTTTATTTTTGCGTACTACGTAATTAAATTTTTTTTGGTCACTTAAATTTTTGATAAGTAATTAATTAATAATTTATTATCTAAGCTAATTAAGTATCGATATATTACAGAGTAATAAACCGATCATGGAAAAAAGAAGGCGAGCAAGAATAAATCAGTGTCTTGATGAACTAAAAAGTCTTATCTTGGAAGCCATGAAAAAAGACGTAAGTATTTTTTTTGAAAAAAATTTTTTTTATTCAAACCATGGGTCGATAGATCGGCAGCAAAATTCAGGGTCTTATGAAATAAGAAAATTTTTTTTTTGACCCATTTTACCCTGAGTTCATTCAAAATTTTTTTATCTAATTTTCTCTTTTTAAAAAGCCCGGGAATATTTAAATTTAAAATTTTCAAAATTTTTTCGAGTAAACGACAGAACGAAATATAAAAATTTTCGATGGCCGGTACAAATAATTTTTTCCGGAGATTAAAATTGTCTCTAGCAAACGGAAATGACCATTTACGTATTTGATTAGGTCCATGCTAGTAAATAATATTAGCCCTTAGCTAGAAAAAGCATCTAGTTGATTTAATAAACGATCGAATTAAATGATTAAACGGTGGGTTTTATCACAACAAAAACCCTTTATATAAACATATAATTGAATTGGCTTATAAACGTCTCCAAAGGCCTCAGGACATGCCCCTGCGTCCAGATGACTTCCGTTACCTGCTCGATTTCTGTTCACATCCACCCAGTATACTATCATGGGCACATATATATAATACATATATAGTGCCTGTCCATTCTGACCGGTCGGTTTGCACGTAACGCCCCCTCCGCCTCCGTGGGAACCGAGTAATTATTAAAAAAACTAAACTGAAAAATAATCCCTAAGAAATGAACCCAAGAAAAAAATAATAATACGAAAATATAAGAAGCGTAAAAAAATCATCTCACGTTTCAAGAGACCGCCCGAAATGGATTTTCACGCGATACGAGCAAACATCCGATTGTTATCGATTCCTTTATTCCCTAGATCAGCGGGAATATTTTTTCTAGTCGGACTTGGACTTATATTAAATATTAGACCCGTATGAAAAAACAATATATGGTTAAAATATATAAAATCACATATGTTTGCAACAAAAAAATATATGATATGTTATATTGTAATTTAAAAAAATCATATAGAGATTTTGGCCGATTTAATATAAAATTATGTACAGTAGTAAATATATGTATTCCATATATGTCTTATATGTTTTTTATATTAAGCTATATATACATTTAAATTTACCTTATAATATATTGTATTGATATATTTCCTTTTATATTCAAAAAATATAAAATTTTTATATGAAATGAAATATATGGTAGCATATAATTTATATTATATATGGCACCATATATTTTCTTTGTTATATTTAAGCATATATTTTATTCGGCGTATGTATATGTATATGGGTATATATATTCGCATCAAATTAACTAATTTTGAAAATTTTAACTGCAATTTAAAGAGTATATTAAAATTTATATCTAATTTAATTGGAGTTGGTCATACGAATAAGAAACTTTTTTTTTCCATACACAATATAAATATATGTTTTTATATATGATCAGAATATATTTTTCGTATATGATAGAAATATATATTTTTATGTATGATAAAAATATAGTTTTCGTATATGACAAGAATATATATTTTCATATATGATAAAAATATATTTTTTGTATATGATTGACATATATATTTTATATATGCTAAACATATACGGATTCATATATGATGAATATTAAATTTTTTAATATAAAAAAAAATATATCAGAAAATGTAGTTAAATTGGCCACATATATTTTCTGATATTTATCATATATTTTTACCTATATTTTGACCATATATGTTATTTTCATACGGTTTTATATATGATCAGAATATATTTTTTGTATATGATAGAAATATATATTTTTATGTATGATAAAAATATAGTTTTCGTATATGACAAGAATATATATTTTCATATATGATAAAAATATATTTTTTGTATATGATTGACATATATATTTTATATACGCTAAACATATACGGACTCGTATAAGATGAATATTATATTTTTTAATATAAATAAAAAATATATCAGAAAATATAGTTAAATTGGCCACGTATATTTTCTGATATTTATCATTTATTTTTACATATATTTTGACCATACATGTTATTTTCATACGGGGACAGACGTGGCCTCGGACTCGATCCTTCGAAAGACGGAGGTGGGAATAAGAATTGAGGGTAATGAAAATTTTAATTGAGTTATATTTAGCCGGATAGTAGTGGCGTAATAAGCGAATGAATGAATGAATGAAGTGTATTCTATTTCCGAGTGCCGAGAGCAGGTTCCCACACACAGTAACTCTTTAAACGACATGTGTAACCGAGCCCGAGCTACACGACTCCCACGCCTATTGTGTTGTCAAGGTGCCCGAGTTGGGCGCTAGAGAAAAACGAATATACATAAAGAAATATTGTTAAAAGTGAGCGAGAAATAGTCCAATACTAAGCCAACCATTAGAATTGTACCACGGATTTATAGGCATAGACACGGATCCCATCACACACACGACTGCTGAATCGCCTATTGGTGGCCAAAGGGCTGGGGGTTAAGGGAATTTAAAGAATAACCTGCTCTGGGTTCTTCCTTCCTTCTCTTTCCCAGTTCTCCTTCTTTTCCAATGGACCAGTTTCGGTCCCGAAGAAATCCTAAAATAAAAAAAAACCGAATAAAGAAAACGGCGATGGGTCCTCGAAAACTAACGGGTTCCCACGATGGATTCATCACATGGGATTTCATTCATCTCTTGTATGGATCGCCGCATCTTTAATAAAGGATATTGCGTGCGCTCACGTAATACGTAGTTTTTTTCCTGTCGTATTGTCAGATATTCATTTTATCGATACATGACCGTCTAACCACATTTAAATGTACTTGGCTTCCACGATCCTTTGGATGTCATTTCTCTTTACTTTGTTATGAATACTCAGGTCGTGTACACGGAGAAAAAAATATAGTAAATTTGACCAAATAATATGAGAATAATTACTAAATTTGGATAGTAATCTTGAAACACTTATGATTTATATGAAAAATTCATAAACAGATTAGCATATTTCACAAGTCGATTAGTAAATTTTACTATCCCGTTTAGTAAATTTTACTATATTAGAATAGAAAAAAATAAAATTAAATTTTTAATAGTTTTTCAACTTTTTATTATTATTGATTATTATTATTATTATTTCTGTCATCTGTATTGGTGTTGGTGTGGATTTTTGTTTTTTAAAAAATCACTTGACTCAACCGAGATTCGAACCCTGATCTCCCGCGTGCGAGTTCTTTCCAATGTCTGACGGCCCGATGTGTCCTTTGAACAAAAGTTTCAGAACTTGTAATACATCTTTGTATATGCTATCCCCACCAACTTTTAATTTTATCTATACATAGTAGAATTTACTATACAGATAGTAAAAAAATATAATCGTGTTAGCAAAAAATACATTGCGTATAGTAATTTTTAATATTTTGTATAGTAACAAATCCTATATTGTATTAGAAAATTAACTTTCTTAAATTTGTATTTATTAATAGTACTTGATAGTAAAATTTACTATACAAATAGTAAAAAATATAATCGTCTTAGCAAAAAATACATTACGTATAGTAATTTTTAATATCTTATTATGTAATTATTACTAACTAGTGAATTTTACTAAACGTTTAGTAATAATTACAATACAGAATGTATTTTTTCATATCTGTTAGTAAATTTTACTATAGTATTGTAATTTTTACTATACTTTTTTCTCCGTGTATTCAATTGAATTTAACTCATACATTTGTTTATGTTTTTTACAGCCGTCACGTCATTCCAAGCTGGAGAAGGCAGACATACTTGAGATGACAGTAAAGCACTTGCAGTCTGTACAGCGTCAGCAATTGAGCGCCGCTGTAGCAACTGATCCAGCCGTATTGACTAAATTCCGCACGGGATTCTCTGAATGCGCTGGTGAAGTCACTCGTTATGTCAATCATCTCGAGAACGTGGACACGTCGGTAAAACAGCGATTAGTCTCGCACCTCAACAACTGTGTCAGCAACCTTCAGCAGATGGCGCCCTTTTACGGCCACTACGTGCCCTATATGCCGGAGAGACTCTTCCCGGAGGTTAAGGTCGGATTCCAGGGAGACTTCCACAGTGGCGATGAGAATAACAACGCCAGTGCACGGATACAGATTCCAAGTGGCGTACAATTGATACCCAGCAGACTTCCAACCGGAGAATTGGCACTTCTGGTTCCGCAGTCAGCGGGAATTTCGGCAAATTTTCCCTTCTTTCCACCTGCTAATGAGTCTCGGGTTTCCAGAACCAGTTCCGCGTTTACTCCAGTCCAGCGATCACACAGTCCGCTGCTCAGTCCATCGACTTCGACATCCAGCTTTGGGGAGGAATGTCACGGCGAATTCCGTCAAACGGAATCGCCAGGTCGTTTTAAGATCCCAGCTGACCACAGCTCCACTTCCTCAAAGAGTTTCTCCTCCCCGGAGACCCAGAAGGCCCAGATCAGCTCGAGCAGTGACAGGAAATCACCCTCAGCTTTTGTGGACCCCAAGCATTTAGACGCTCCGAGAAGGGAAGAGGAAGTATCGAGAGTCCGTCAACCTCTTTCGGTCATCACCGACAAAACCTACAATCGAGCTGTTCAAAGAAAGGATCTGAAAAGACACAATTCCGATGGTCTTCTTGTCATTTCCGAAAAGAGGCCCAAGTACTCAGAAGCCTCCAGCTCATCGTCAGCCAATTCCGGGCTCCATTCGACCAGACAAGAGTTCGCTCATTCGGTCGAAGACTTGTCCGGAAGATCGAACCTCGCCACCAAAAATAGGAACGTAACAAACCCCCCCGCTGCAGCTTCTTCTCAAGCAAATGCCGACATGTGGCGACCCTGGTGATAACCAGACACTTCTCTACCACAAAATTAACCTAGAAAATTTATTATTACCTTATATTTTCTGTATGTCAACTAAAAGACCTTTTGGTTTGCGTGTACGGGTTTAGTTTTTAAGGTTTTCGTGATAATTTATTTGCCGAATTTAATTTAATCGGATCAAAAATGAAACTTGACTTAGACTTGGATTACCAAGTCGAAATTTGGAGCCGTTTTTCACAAGACAAACTCGACTTTTTTTTACGGAGGTATGAAATATATTAAGTTTTCGCCTTGGTTTAGACTTAACTGGCTTACTTAGTCACGATTTAAGACGAAAAAGTTTAAATCAAGTCGAAATTTACTTGGTTTAGACTTATTCGACTTAAATTTTAAGACGAAAAAGTCAAGATCAAGTCGAAATTGACTTGGTTTAGACTTATTCGACTTAAAATGTAAGGCGAAAAAGTCTAAATCAAGTCGAAACTGACTTGATGTAGACTTATTCGACTTAAATTATAAGTCGAAAAAGTCAGAACTAACGTGAAATAATTTTGATATATTAAGGCGAAAGTAAGGCGAATAAATGACTTTTTTTCGACTTGGTTTAGCAAGTCAAAAGTAATGTGAATGACTATCGTGCTCAAAGTAAAGACGAATAAGTTGAACCTAAGATGAAAAAAGTTGAAAAAAATTAAATTTAAGTCGAAAAAGTCGAGATCTTATCAAAAAATCGTCGGCAAATCGATAACTTCAAAAGAAAATAAGACGAAGCGAGCCTGAATCAAGTTTTATTTTTGACCCGGGGATCGATTTAAAAAAATACTGAAAGTGCTCTTATTAATTCCAGTGGAATTTAAAAAATACCCAAGCTTTAAACTGATGTACAATATTGTAAATATTAATTATAATATATAATAATAAATAATTATTCCAAGACTTCCATACTAATTTTTTTTAATGGTCAGTTTTTAAGCCAATTTTAGTATTAGCCAATGTGTTGTGATAAAATGTATGATTTATAATAAAAGACTTTATAAAAAAAAATAATAAAAATAAAATTGCGTAAATAGTATGAAGTTATTTGAAACCCCGTATCAAACGTTTTTATCCTTTTATGTTTTCTTTATTTTGTTCCCAGTTTTCCTCTTCTCCTTTTACCTTTTTTAGCTTTTTTGTCTATGATACGGAGCAGTCTTTTATGTAGTTCTCTTTTAAGAGGTGTTAAGCATACCCGACTTTGCGGTACCGCGGTCTTTTTCTTTTTACCCGATAATAAAGGAATAAAAAGATGCAGAGAACGAGAATTCCAACCACCTGTTACTCCTCAGAAAATAATATAGACTCTTATATATACATATATATATAATATTTATATACATATATATGTAACCTACTCTGATAAAATGTATGTACTAATTTATCGACCAAGCTTACGGTCTTGTCTTCGAGCGAAGGAAAACATCAAATTTTTTTTGAGGGAAAATTTCTTTGCGATCAAAATATGAGCAGTCGATAAATATATAGAATATAGTCGTTAAAAAAAATATTTATGGATTTTTGAAATAAAATATTGCAGATTCGAATATCGATGGTGGTAATAAATTTTGTGTGGAGGTTCGTCACGTCACCGCTAGACGGAGCCACGGGTTTGGAGGCTGAGAAAAAATTCCAATCGTAAATCTGCGATTTTTTCTTTTTTTTTTTTTGTGAAAAAAAAAAAATTAAGAGGATTGTGTTGAAGGTCAAGTGAATATGCGAAAAAATTAGGTAAATATTTTTTGGAAAAAAAAGTTTAAAGTTTTAATCTGAAGTCGGATGAAAACTTGTAGGTATTTTCGATAGAAACTTGGGGTCATACGATTTTAATACTGTAGGTTATCAAAGAAATTTAATTTAATGTGTAATTAAAAATTGAAAACTGTGTTGACTTTTGCGGATTATTATAAATAATACAGGTACATAAATTTTATAATGACGATAATGTAATTTTGAATTATTTATGAATAATCTGAGGACACAAAAAAAGGTAGGGGATGGACTTTACATAAGTTCATTAATTTATTAGACTAATTTAGAGACCCGAAAAAATGTACTTAGGCAAAAGATTATTGGATCTTTATATGAAATTTTTATAAGTTGTGATGTAGAATTAATTCTTAAAAAATCAAATTTAGGAATATTTTAAAATTATATCGATATTAGGCCTCATTTACTCGAATCTACTTCAATCAAATGTTGACTCGATTTAAAAAATTTTTTTTTCAAACTCAAACTATTTTTGTTGCCTTACTATGCAAATTTTTCCAAAGTACTAATTTCGAGTGTCAATGCTGCCAATTTTTGCAACATTTACTACCCTGCCCCAAAATACGGATGCGAAATTCCCCAAAACAACTCGGAAAGTTCCTTCAGAAAATCTGCACCCGAAAAAAAAAAAATAATTTTATTAAATCAAATTTAGGAATTTTGAAAAATTATGTCAATCCTTATTCACTTGAATTTACTCTACTCCAATATTTACTCAATTTAAAAATTATTTTCGTGTAATTCAAATTTTTTGCCGCCTCATAAAAATTTACCAAAAGTACTAATTTCGAGTGTCAATACAGTTGATTTTTGTAATTTTTACTACCTTGCCTCAAAATGCGGATGCGAAATTCCCAAAAAAAAACTCGAAAAGTTCCCTGAGAAAATCTTCACCCAATTTAAAAAAAAAAATTTTATTAAATTAAATTTCAAAATTAGATTTAGGAATTTTGAAAAATTATGTCAATGTCACTTTTATTCACTTGAATTTACACCACTCTAATATTTACTCGATTCAAAAATTATTTTCATGTGATTCCAGTTTTTTGCCGCCTAATGAAAATTTACCAAAAGTACTAATTTCGAGTGTCAATGCAGTCGATTTTTGCAATATTCGCCTGTTTGTCAAGAAATATGGCCTCAAAATTTTACACAAAATTCTTGGGTACTCTCCCCTCTCTTCTGACAAAGGGGAATAAAGTATATTGATATTTATTTAGTTATTAAACGCCTATATAGTTAAGATTGATGGACAGAGAGAACAGAAAGCTAGAAAAGCAGTAGCCATCCACAAAGCCTTAAACTAAATATCTCTCGTATAAATAATTACTATAGCTCGAAGCAATTACGATAAGTTATGGTTTGCCCGGTACAATTTGCAATGTCAAGACATAAACACTGCTACCGCTTACATTTGAATACATTAAACCGAGAGTCCGCTGATTGGTTAACTTTAAACCAGGTATACGCCCGTATTGGTACGTGACGTACGATCTGGTTGACGATTTTTATTGCTCAGCCTTGAACGATTTTTTTATCCATTATTTTTAATCCCGTCTGTTCGCTGGCAATCACAATTTAAATTAGAACAAAAAAAGTCATATTTTGCTAAATAAATTTCGATAAATTACCGATTATTAAAAACGCGAGGCGAAACCGCGAAAACCAAACTATTAGTTTCCAATAATAAATATATGATTTTTTTTCTGTTTCGCCATAACTGGAATGAAGTTCCATCAGAAAATCCGAAAATCAGAGAATCAGAGTAATAAAATATGTTGTTGGAAAATAAATCCGCGATTGTATAAGAGAATGAAGAACCGATGGACGTGTGGCGAGTAAGCTATTTACTCTGTGGTAAACTGATTCGACCAAGCAACCAAATTTTCATTTGTACTCATTCGATGTTTTAATGTGTTTTTGCGGTGTCAGTCATTCAAAGTTAATCACTGACCAGTTACCTACACTCTTGACCATCAGATCATCAGCGTAAAATAAACTACAGACCAGTTAATATTAAATATAAAATATCATTCCGGAGTATCTTTAAAAGACTGTAACTGAATATCGGTTGTTTTGGGATGTCACTGAGCACATTAATTATAAACTATGGTCGCTGGCAAGCAATATATGTGGACATGTATATGTGTATATATATAATATGATATGAAACAATTGTCGGTTTACCAACTCTCATTTACAACAAATCTACTCTACTATTTTTATTATTTATTTTAATCTTGTATCTTCTATTTAAAGTCTGCTATTTGTTGTACATCCGTCCGCATACGGGGCTGAGTCTTTTACTCGTCATTGTTCTTGACAAAATGTAATATAGTTTTAAATGTGTAAAATAAATTAAAACAAGTGTTTTTAAATCGACTATTGGCTTATGAATTTTTATTTTATTTTGCTTTTTAATTTTCTATGCTGCCAATTGGTATCGAGAGAAAACACAAGTTTTCAGTGAATAGGGTTTTGTATATGTAAAAATTGTTTTCTTATTTATTTGAACTTTTTTTGTAGTAAAAATGAAGAAATTTTGGATATGGGCGAACGCTATTGAAAAATTTTTATTTTAATAAGCGATATCTGGATAATTAATTGAGATAAGTAGTGACCTAAGATGGTCGTTGGAAAGGAAATTTGATTCTCTACAACTTTGGTCTCAAGAAAAAAAATCGTGGAGTTGATAGATTTTGAGATACCGCGATTTGAAATGATAAAAATATCGCGGGTTTTATACAAATTCGGTGTAAGGAATTTATATAAGCTATATCTTGGTGATTAATAAAAATAATTAAAAATCTGAGGTAAGTTCTGAAAAGGAAATTAAATTCTCTACAATTTTTGACTCATTAAAAATTTTGCTAGAGTTGATAGTTTAGAAGATATCGTGAATTGAATTTCGTATAAAAATAGTGAAGTTTGTAAAAATTCGGTGCTGGGTATCAAAGTGCTTAGACAGCCATATCTTGGAAACGCGTGGTCATAGGTCGTTTTTTGTGAGGACTAAACTTGTAGAGAATTGAATTTCCGATTCGGGGAGCAGGTTAGACGTTTAATTATTTCAATTTCTTGGGGAGAAATTAATAATTAAAGTTTGGGTTATTAATGATGTTTTAGAGCGTTTATTTATATTTTTATAAACAGAGGCAGTCGTTAATTGTTTTGGATAAGAAAAGTTGGATAATTTAATGGGGATGTAAAATGTAGGGGAGTTAATCGAGATCGATTGGGTGAAACGAGCGAGAAATACGAAAGACATTTATCTAGTTGTGTTCTCTGGTGAGTAGTTTGAAACTTTATAGAGTGGTTCGTGGTCGAGTAGGGTGGCTGCTCCTTTCTCACTTCAATCGCGTCTGCTTTCCCTCCCAACACCAAACGGTCAAGATAAAGACAAAGATAAAGATAAACGAGTTGCGCAAATTAATAACTCACGACTCATAAAAATAATTGCAGATTAATAAATTATATGTAGTATTTTGCGTCCTACATAGTTGCAATAATTGCCCGTCATGATTTCTTTTTTATTGACATGACATTTGAGCTCATTTATTTTTGCTTATTTATCAATCAAAGACGATGTAATAAATTAGGGTTTTTAATTACAATTTATGTAGTATATGAAATAAAAGATGTGCGGAAAAATAAGACTAAAAAAAATTTTTTTATGGGAAGTGGCAGAAGAGAAAACAACCGGGAAAATCAAGAAACTATAGAACGCCAGGAAAATCATGGAAATCATAGAAAATCATGACTTTTGACAGCTTCCAAGAAAATCTACAGAAAATCCGCCGTCAGAAAAATTCAATAGAAAATCTAAAGAAAATCTATCGTCTGAGAAATTCGAAAGAAAATCTAAAGGAAATCCATTGTCAAAGAAATGCGATAGAGAATCTAAAGAAAACTCGTCGTGAGAAAAATTCGATAGAAAATCTAAGAAAATCCATCGTCAGAGAAATTCGATAGAAAATCTAAAGAAAATCTATCGTCAGAGAAATTCGAAAGAAAATCTGAAGAAAATCCATTGTCAGAGGAATGCGATAGAGAATCTAAAGAAAACTCGTCGTGAGAAAAATTCGATAGAAAATCTAAGCAAATCCGCCGTCAGAAAAATTCAATAGAAAATCTAAAGAAAATCTATCGTCTGAGAAATTCGAAAGAAAATCTAAAGAAAATCCAATGTAAGAGAAATGCGATAGAGAATCTAAAGAAAACTCGTCGTGAGAAAAATTCGATAGAAAATCTAAGAAAATCCATCGTCAGAGAAATTCGATAGAAAATCTAAAGAAAATCTATCTTCAGAGAAATTCGAAAGAAAATCTAAAGAAAATCCATTGTCAGAGAAATGCGATAGAGAATCTAAAGAAAACTCGTCGTGAGAAAAATTCGATAGAAAATCTAAGAAAATCCATCGTCAGAGAAATTCGATAGAAAATCTAAAGAAAATCTATCGTCAGAGAAATTCGAAAGAAAATCTAAAGAAAATCCATTGTCAGAGAAATGCGATAGAGAATCTAAAGAAAACTCGTCGTGAGAAAAATTCGATAGAAAATCGAAGAAAATCCATCGTCAGAGAAATTCGATAGAAAATCTAAAGAAAAGCTATCGTCAGAGAAATTCGAAAGAAAATCTAGAGAAAATCCATCGTCACAGAAATTCGATAGAAAATCTAAAGAAAATCCATCGTCAGAAAAATTCGATGAAAAATTAAAAGAAAATCCATCGTGAGAAAAATTCTATAGAAAATTTATCAAATATCGAGACTCACGGGCTTGTGTTAAAATACAAAATTTTCACTTTCCACTTTCGGGTGCTAGAATTTTTCCCAACGACTTGTCTGACATCTAAAGACAAAAAACATCTAAACCAATGCCGGATTAACAATTTTCTTTCTAATTCACTCTATTTTCTCCTTAAAAAAAAAAATTACTAATACAATTTCCGCACTGAAATCTTTTTTCTACATCTTCCAAGTACTAAATAAATATGCAATCTTCTCAGAAAACTCTCAAACATATTTTTAATTTGTCAAGTATCAAAACAGATAGTGCTATCTGATAAATATTTTTTTTCCATCACTAAATATAATCCGTCGCAATTACAAATCTATTGCACAACTCCTTCATTGAGAAAACTGTTACATTGATCCAATAATCAATTCAATTAAAAATGTACAAGTTCGTTATTTATATTTTTTTTTTCATCTCATTAATTATTGCAACACTCGGGTCAGAAGAATGCATTGAATCAGGCTTGCAGGTGAGTAAAATTAAGAAGTAATTGATTAATAATTCGATTTTTAATTATGTTCGATATTACTATCAATTTTTTCTAGTGCTCGCCTATTTCGCCGCCATGTTGCAGCAATAATTGCGTTCTTCAAGGCAAAGTTTTTAGTATTTGTGCATAATATAGTAGATTCATATATATTTTAATTTATAATTATTTTCCATAAACAAGAGATAAATTGAATTTTAATAAAGAAGGCAATAGTTCAAGTTGATAATAAATTTCTCCGATAAAATTAAGTATAAATAAGCGTAAATTATTAATTTCTGTAACAATTTCTTAAGAAGGCCACTGAAGTAAGTAAACAATATTTGATTACTTATTTTTGTGAATTTAAAAAAAAAAATAATTAGTTTAATATAAAAATTTTTTCAGACAAAATTTGAATCATGTGGAAGCTGTGTCTTTGTTTTTTACTGATAGCGCTGATGGCTGTCATGACGGTCGGACAACAGTGTAAAAAAAAGGACGATCAGGTTAATTAGGACGATGATTATTTGTCATATTTAATTACTGGTTAGAAATTATTTACTGTTTTTTTTATTTTAGTGCTCGACTTTGTCACCGTTGTGCTGCAGCGGAATTTGTATTCCTACAGATAAAACATCTGGGAAATGCGCTTGATTTTTTTTTGTAACATGTCTCAAATTTTTGGAAGTTCCGAATTGTAAAAATTTAAAAATAAAAATATATTTGTCTGATAATTGAATTTGTAATTTTCTGTATTCATTCACTCTGAATTTTGTGATAATTTTTGAAATTGTAATTTTTTAAAATAATCAGGGGCCTTCTGACGAATCGAACCAAAACCTCTTTATGCACAGACTCCATATCAATCCTCTGACAAATGCCGGGAATTCAAAAAAAATTTCTGCCGACCATAAGACACGGAGTGTAAAAATTTTTTTTTTGAATGCCTGTCATTTGTCCAAAAATGGACCAAAAGACAACTTTTTTTTTTCATTTTCTCCGTCTTTGAATGCAGGTTATGAAAAAAAATACTAAAAAATTATTCAGAACGTTCTTCTATTTTTTAACTCAATATTTCGAAAAAAAAATCAAATTTTTTCGATGGGGTAAAAAAAGATAAAAAATTTTCAGCCAAATTAAAAGGGGTCGGGTTCTAGGGTGGTCGATTTGGCGTGGAATGCCCCAAATATATATTAAAATAATAAATTTATCAATGACCTATAGCCGAGATATTTTATTTCCGTGGAATAAATAAGATATATTATTACGATTGAATTATTTAAATAAATGCTCTAGATTTTCACTTGACTGATAATTATTTTTATACTTCAAATAAATATATAAAGACATGGCAAATAAATAACTTCACTTTATTTCTGATTAAACCGAGTGACTGAGTGACGATCACAGTGAGTAATTTTTTATTTTTATTTATATTTATATCTATTTTGATACTTCAATGGGATAATTAATTGTTATTTTACTATTTATTAAGGGTTGTTGAAAAACAAGTGGACCAAGATGTCAAAATTATTGGTTTTTATTTTGCTAGTGGCATTACTGGCCTTCGTTTCAACGGTAGCTGAAGCTGCGTGTGCTGCCAAAGGTCAAAATGTATGTTTTATATTTTCTATATCATTTATTTATACTTTTTGGTTTTTTTAATAAGAAACTAAAATTTTTTTGCTATTGTGTTTTTTAAAAAAAATAATTGACTGATTTAAAATTTTTTTCTAATTGTTTAAAGTCCAATTACTTGATTATTATTTTTTTCGTTCTAGTGTATTGTTGGTAAATCAAACTGTTGTGCCGGCACGTGCATAATTAAAGAAGGCGTACTAGGAACTTGTGAATAACTAAAAATTATTGAAGGAAAAAAATAATCGACTGCCTGCCTAATGGAAAATAAAAAATAAATTTTTTCAATCTAAATTGACTAATTTTTTAAACTTCATTTTTAAAAAACTCATATATTTAATTCACAACACCATCAATATATATATCGCGATAAAACAGACATTCCCAAAAAAGGAGGCCATCCAAAATTAAAAATAAATTTTCATTTCCAATTTTCATAATTTTTCAAATTTTATCACTGATGACCATTCTGCCCCACATCAAATTTTTTTTACTCATATTCCCATCAAATATCCCGTAAAAAATTATAATTTTTTAGTAATTTGAAAATTAAAATTTTTCAATTCTAGTTCGCATTTAAAAATTGAGATTTTCCGGGTGCTCATACAATTTTTATGATTTCCAGTCTAATCGCAATATTTTTTTATAAGGGGGAAGGGGGGGGATATATTCTAGAGAACGAAAAATAATCTAAGAGGATTTTTTTTTTTTTAAATCATTATCAAAATATGTTCAGTATAAATAGATGTAAGTACTGAATTAAAATTCATTGCTAGAAAAACTAGTCGCGTAATTTTTCACTAAAGTACTAGAGTAAAACTTTTTATTAATTACGATAAGATTCAAAATCCAGAGATTAATTAATAAAATAAATTGCAAGATGTTTAAATTCTTCGTCTATATTTTACTGATCACATTAGCGGTTGTATCACTCGCACAAGGGCAATGTGTACCATCTGGTCATAGTGTGAGTAAATTATTCATAATAATAATAATAATAATAATAATAATAATAATAATAATAATAATAATAATAATAATAATAATAATAATAATCATACATTTGTATTTTAAAAATTCTAGTGCAACAAAAACACTTACCCCTGTTGTAACGGTCAAGCTTGCAACATCGGTTGGGCTGCGCGATGGGGCTCCTGTCCATAAAAAAATATATGACATTAATACTTTGTCAAAAAATAAATATAAATAATTATTATTCCATCTAAATTATGTTTCCAAAGTGATTAATAAATATATGATGCACATTTATTTATTTATGATCAGGAAAATCGGTATCAGGTGTCTTGATCCCCCGACAAAATATCCCAAAAAAAAAATCCCCGGACAAAATGTCCCCGAAAAAATATTCCTATGACAAAAAAACCCCGACAAGTTATTCTTCGAATTCGTTATAGTTTTTGAAAATTTAAATTAAAAAAAAAATTATTAAGAGGCACAACACGGTAACAAGCGTATGTGTTGGTCTAACGCCTGTGTAAAAAAAAATCGTTCCAAAAAGATTCCAAAATAGTTCCGCATGTGGAACTTCTAAAACTGAGACAGATTAGAACTTCGAATGGAACTTTTTTGGAACGTTAGTTATTTTGACGGTAAACAAAAAGTTTTTATGAGCAAATTTAGAGTCAAAAAAAGACGTTTTTGGAACTTTTTTGGGATTTTATATGGACATTCCAAAAAAGTTCCAGAATCATCACTTTTGACTTTTTTATGGAATAAAAAAAAAAAAAAAAGAAAATAAAAGATGCAAAATCACTACTTTTGCATCTTTTGTAGACTAAAGACGTTCTAGAAACATGCCACAATAGTTCAAAAATCACTACTTTTGAATTTTTTATAGAACTAAAAAAAAACATCCAAAAAAAATTCCAAAAAGGTTCCAAGAACGTACTTTTTTGACTCTAAATTTGCTCATAAAAACTTTTTTTTACCATCAAAATTACTAACGTTCCAAAAAAGTTCCATTCGAAGTTCTAATCTATCTCAGGTTTAGAAGTTCCACATGCGGAACTTTTTTGGAATCTTTTTGGAACGAATTTTTTTACACGGCCCGCGTAAAAAAAATTCGTTCCAAAAAGATTCCAAAAAAGTTTCTTGTGTGGAACTTCTAAACATGAGACAGATTAGAACTTCGAATGGAACTTTTTTGGAACGTTAGTAATTTTGATGGTAAAAAAAAGTTTTTATGAGCGAATTTAGAGTCAAAAAAGGACGTTCTTGAAAATTTTTTTGGATTTTATATGGACATTCCAAAAAAGTTCCATAATCACCACTTTTGACATTTTTCAGAAGCTGAAAAAGACGTTCCAAAAACATTCAAAAATGGTCCAAAAATCGTTACTTTACAACCTAATATAGAACTAAAGTAGACGTTTCAAAAACATTCCAAAAAAGTTCCAGAATCACCACTTTTAACTTTTTTATGGACTAAAGAAGGCGTTCCAAAAACTTTCTAAAATCACTTCTGTTGCATCTTTTGTAGAATAAAGGCGTTCCAGAAACGTGCCAAAATAGTTCAAAAATCACTACTTTTGAATTTTTTATAGAACTAAAAAAAACGTCCAAAAAAAATTCCAAAAAGGTTCCAAGAACGTCCTTTTTTGACTCTAAATTTGCTCATAAAAACTTTTTTTTACCATCAAAATTACTAACGTTCCAAAAAAGTTCCATTGGAAGTTCTAATCTGTCTCATTTTTAGAAGTTCCACATGCGGAACTTTTTTGGAATCTTTTTGGAACGAATTTTTTTACACGGGCGTCGAATAAACACACACAAAAACCATGTTAAAACGGCGCAACACCATTACCTTGATTAAAAATTTAAATGAAATTTTTCGAAAAATTTTTTTTGCCATAACTTGTAAAAAAAAATAAAAAAGTTATTGCACAACATTGTATATTAATTCAAAAATCTTTAGAATTTAATGATTAATGATTATTATTTTTTGGCTTGTTGACATCAAGAGATCATGTTATATTTTGATCCCTTATCCTCTGTCTTTATATAAAAATAAATTTTTCATTATCATCATAGTTCAATTTCATCACTCGCGACCATGACACTGAATATTGATAAAAATGTATTTTTAATTCAATATTCTCTTACGTGAAAAACAAAATGGCTTTCATATAGATCTTGTATAAATTCCACTGCAAGAACGTTGCTATGAACATTCTGAATTAAGATTCAATTAGAAATCATTACAAGATGAAATTTATAATATTTATTTTCGTGGTTGCAATGCTGGCAATTGTCCTGTCTGTGGCCGAGGATTGCATACCTGCTCGTCAATTAGTAAGTTGTTTATTTATTTTTCCGTAAAAATGCAGAAATCGAGAATTATCTAATTTGTCTATAATTTTTTTTCCGAAAATTTATCGTCGATTCAATAAAAAAAAATTAGGAAATTTCAAATATTTCAATGGGTTAAAAAATTAAAAATTGCTCTACTAGAGTAGGCTGCAATTATAATAATTATTTATTATTTTTTGATCAATGACTAAAAAAAAATTATGGGCCTGGAAAAACTGAAACCCGATTTCTGCACACTGACTTATCGTTAGCATAATTAGTCATTTTTTTTACATGTAATTTAATTAATTTGAGTATAAATAAAATATTTTATATTATTTCAGTGTTCCGTTCCATCAGATTGTTGTTCCGGAGTATGTGCGAGAACTCCAAGATTAATGATGAGCACCTGTGCTTAATCGAAAAAAATTTTTCATCCTACTACTGGACGCACTTATATATAATCATGTCTATGTTTTTAGAGTTATTGGTATAAAAATATAATTATTCGTAATAAAAACACTATACAGTAATAATTAGGCGTTAATTTATTTGCCTGCTCTCTAAGAAAAAAATTGACCCAAATTCGAATTTTTGACGTAAATGGATACTAAGTAAGTCAAGTTGGCCGAAACAAAATGTTGACCGCTATTATGACGTCGCTTCAGAAAATCTCTATGCACAGACTCCATAACAATTCTCTATCTAAAATATGTCTATCGTAAAATAAAACTATCCTTGAATTATGAAACTATCCAAGACTTTTCTTCTACTCAATGACAAGACAATTTCCATGTTAACTGACATGTTTTCTTACTCTGATAACCATTTTGATCCCAAATTGACGTAAATCTCTAATTGGAATAAGATGTCAAGTTGACTGCAAAAAATTGATGGTGCAAAGAGTTGATGTTAACTTCAGTCAATTTGGAAGTATAATTTTGCTGATTCAAATTTTTTTCCGCACCTTGAAGGCAACTTTTTGAGTCAACGCATTTCTATTGTGGCAGTAGATTTACGTCAACTTGTAGTTCATGTACTCATATTGCTGTCAAAACTCAAAACACCAGAACTTGGCGTAAACTTGACTTAAATTTGAGTCAAAGAAGTTATTTTTTTGACCTGAGCTATTCTAGAAAATTTTTATTGATAAGATTTGGGATCTCAATAAAAAAAATATATATTTTATATCAACAATTTGAAAAAATATATGAATGTCAATTTTACTAAATGTCGTTATCAAAATTGTTTCTCGCGAATAATAAAAATATTTTTGTTGCATCAGCATCCGATGCACTTTTGGACTTGAAATTTTTTTGAATAACAAATCTCTGGCATTGAACTGTTTATTTTTCATGTCCACCAGTTGATGATAGTAAAAATTTTTTGAAAAATTTATTTGCTACACAGGCCACAAGATCAACACGTCACGTAATTTTTATACTTAGAGATTATATATAAGTGCGTAATAAATAACAAATAAATATTCCAGTTGATAAACGTATAACTATAACTATATACAGTTATCTCAAGATGTCCAAACTTTTGATTCTTATACTTTTGGCCGCGATGGTATTTGTCGCTGAAGCCATGGACTGTTTACCTAGTGGCTCAATGGTAAATATATACATATTATATATTTTATTGCAAAAGATAAAAAATTTGAATTATAGTCTGATGTTAATAATTTCTATTTTAGTGTGGCAATGGAATTGTGACAAAATGTTGCACTGCATGTGTTGCTGATCCAAACATACAACTGATGAATACATGTGTTTAATTATTTATCACGATATATTTATTATCAATTATTGGTACTACTGGAAATAATTATATATATATGTATATAAATTTTTGAATAATTGAAATCGTATGTAAATTTGAATAAAAAAAAATAAATAAATATTCTGGTTTTCAAAATTTATTTTAAATGGGAGAAGGGCGGGCCGGTCGGGGGGGGGGGGGGCAAAACAGATCACCCTTAAAATTTTGTTCTAAAATTGTTTTATCGTCATTTTGATTCTTATCAAATTTTGGTAAAATTTTGAGTACCCGCAAAATTTTTTTTAAAAATTTGGCGCTGAAGAAAATTGCTGTAAAGATTGTGTGAGTGTTTTTTTTCAAACGAGTACACAAATAATTTACGTTCAATAAACGGAAAAATAACTGAATAATTTTTAAAAATAGTTGACATCAATTTTTATTTATTTGTGGTACTCAAAAATATATATGAAGTTTTGTTAATAATAAAAAAATAATTTTGAGGTTTAAAAATATTTTATCGATACTCTAATATATATATATTAAAAAAAATAAATTTATCAATGACCTATAATCGAGATATTTTATTTCCGTGGAATAAATAAGATATATTATTACGATTGAATTATTTAAATAAATGCTCTAGTTTTCCACTCGACTGATAATTTTTTTTATACTTTAAATAAATATATAAAGACATGGCAAATAAATAACTTCACTTTATTTCTGATTAAACCGAGTGACTGAGTGACGATCACAGTGAGTAATTTTTTATTTTTATTTATATTTATATATATTTTGATACTTCAATGGGATAATTAATTGTTATTTTACTATTTATTAAGGGTTGTTGAAAAACAAGTGGACCAAGATGTCAAAATTATTGGTTTTTATTTTGCTAGTGGCATTACTGGCTTTCGTTTCAACGGTAGCTGAAGCTGCGTGTTCTGCCAAAGGTCAAAATGTATGTTTTATATTTTCTATATCATTTATTTATACTTTTTGGTTTCTTTAATAAGAAACAAAAATTTTTTGGCTATTGTGTTTTTTTAAAAAAATAATTGACTGATTTAAAATTTTTTTCTAATTGTTCAAAGTCCAATTACTTGATTATTATTTTTTTTGTTCTAGTGTATTGTTGGTACATCAAACTGTTGTGCCGGCACGTGCATAATTAAAGAAGGCGTACTAGGAACTTGTGAATAACTAAAAATTATTGAAGGAAAAAAATAATCGACTGCCTGCCTAATGGAAAATAAAAAATAAATTTTTTCAATCTAAATTGACTAATTTTTTAAACTTCATTTTTAAAAAACTCATATATTTAATTTACAACACCATCAATATATATATATATAGCGATAGAACAGACATTCCCAAAAAAGGAGGCCATCCAAAATTTAAAAAAAAAATTCATTTCCAATTTTCATAATTTTTTTAATTTTATCACTGATGCCCATTATGCCCCACTTCAAATTTTTTTTACCCATATTCCCATAAAATATTTTTTGAAAAATCAAAAAATGAAAACAAAGAAAATTCACCAAATTTTTTTTTAGGCGGCCCATGTTACCCCACTTTTATTGCAATGAAAAAAAAAACCCATAATTGTTTTTCCATCTATTAAAAATTTTTTTAAACCAAAAATTTTTTCCCGCCAAATTTCAGAATAATTATCAAGTCAATTAATTATTTCACTTTCAAAATCCACAGTAACGAATTCTGTGTCCTAAATTCTTGCATGTAAGTGATAAAAAAATCATATACACGGAAAGAAAATTATAGCAGCGGTTCCCATAATTTTGTGAAATTTTTTCCTATACCATCATAGGAATTACGACCATAAATTATGGGAACGGTTCCTATAATTATAGGAATGTTTCCCATAATTATAGGAATAGTTCCTATAATTATGGGAATGATACCCATAACACTATAGGAATGGTTCCTATAATTATAGGAATGGTTCCTATAATTTATAGGAATACTTTCTATAATATTATGGGAATCATTCCTATAATTTATGGGAATGGTTCCTATAATTTATAGGAACTATTCCCATAAATTATAGGAACCATTCCCATAATATTATGAAAATGATTCCCATAATGCAATTGGAATAGTTCCCATACCATTATGGGAACCATTCCTATAATATTATGGGAATGGTTCCCATATTATCATGAAAAAATTAATTTAAAGAAAAGTGTGTTAATCACTTCTACAATACACAGAAATATTATTAAACATAAAAACAAAAATTCAAACATTGAAAAAAAAATCGTATTTGGCAAAAAACATTAAAATTTTTAACAAGAATTTTTTGTCAGCACAAAACATTCAAGAAAATTCAAATTTTGGGAAATTTCTACACTATTGTGCAAAAAAAAAATTTTATGATATTATAGGGATGGTTCCCATAACATTATGGGAATAGTTCCCATAATATTATAGGAATAGTTCCTATACCAATATGGGAACCATTCCCATACTATTATGGGAATGGTTCCCATAATATATGGGAACCATCCCTATAGTAGTATAGGTACTGTTCCCATACCATTATGGGAACCATTCCCATAATGCATAGGAAAACTTTCCATAATTTTCTTTCCGTGTACAGAAAACCAGTGCAACTTCTTGATAAAAAAAAATCCAGACAATCGACAATTTTATCTCCCTCTCTTTCCTTCACTCCTCCAAAAAACTCACCCCGAACGCACCCGTCAATTTTTCCCTCCCTCGTCCTCAATTCTCTATATCGTTAGCCTGTACAAGCAGCACAGTGGATATGTGGATCGTCCACATGCCCACTGCGAGTACACTCACAGCGAGTACACAGCAGGACGCAAAATGAAAATACCATAGGACAATGGAAATACTAATGATTGATTGGATACGAAAAAGAATTATAATTGAAAAAAACCCGGCAGTGGTGAGAAAAAAAACATTTATAATCATAATAACAATAATAATAATGATAATAATAATAATGAAAAAATAAAAAATAAAAAGGAACACACCAACTATTGGGAATAATATATCAATACCCATCGAATCCACGCATACGAATGGGGTGCATGTAGAGTAGTGTGTACAGGAGCCCAGGGATGGGGGCGGGGGAGGCTGAGGGGGAGGCTGAGGAGGGTGGGGGGCTAAATTGCTCGGTGGATAAAAAGAGACGGTAAATGTGTACTATACATTTTTTATTTTTTAGCGAGAATGAGAGGGTTAACTGTAGGCGCGAGAGTCGCTCTGAGACCGCGAGTTGTTGGGGGGGGGACTAGGGGGGGCTACTATGCATACAGCTCGTAGAGGACCGGGGCGCCGTTTGGAAAGAGTAAAAAATATTACACCCTCACATTGACGCCGAGGATGAAACACGGCACCAATACCAATCACTGGCTTTTACACAAAAGAATGGCCGATTCGTGCGTGAAAAAAAAATTAAAATATATACATATATATTTTAGAGTAAAAAAAAAATTATTTTTTTTTTATTATTTTAAATAAAATATAAAATGTTACGTGGATATTGTAATGGCTATGGAGAGTTTATGATGCAGTTTTATTATTATTTAGTACTTTTTTTTATGGAGCTAAAAGCTTACGTTGGTTTTATCGACTCGTACAAGTAGCAGTTAATTATTTGCTTTTATTGTTATTTATTGCTTTTTTTATTATTGTTATTATTTTTTTCTTTTAATGACATGGGGGTGGACTGTTGGCAAGGGAAGCTGCTGACTGACAGAGGGAAAGTGCCATCGTGATCGGAAATATTTTTTTTGAGAACGTGAGCTGGAATGGAAAAATTATGGGAGAAAAATACGGGGCCGGGTGACAAATTTTTAGCCGGGGTTAAATTTTAATTAAAATGATCGTTTTATTTTTTATTGGATTATTTTTTTAAATAACTCAAGGCTTGAGATGAAAATTTAGAAAATTTTGGAGCTCAGTACAGAATTTTTTTTTAATTGAGGTAATGATAAATTTAAAAAAAATTTATAAAA
This sequence comes from Microplitis mediator, assembly GCF_029852145.1. Classification (NCBI taxonomy): domain Eukaryota; kingdom Metazoa; phylum Arthropoda; class Insecta; order Hymenoptera; family Braconidae; genus Microplitis; species Microplitis mediator. Next base: position 2,292,789 of record NC_079977.1, read on the forward strand.
ATATTTTTTTTTAAGTGGCCCAATTTACCCCAAGTACTTTAATTTATTTTGAAATTAATAATAAATGAAAAAAAAAATTTTTAAGCGGCCCATTTCACGTACAGGGCTTTAATTTACGTTGAAATTTATAATAAATTTTCTAAGTAACTCATTTTACCCCTAGGACTTTAATTTACTTTGAAATCAATAATAAATAAAAAATTAAAATTTTTAGTGGCCCATCTTACCCCGAAGGCTTTAATTAATTTTAAAATTAATAAAAAATAAAGAAAATTTTTTCTAAGTGGCCCATTTTACCCCAAGTACTTTAATTTACGGTAAAATTAATAATGAATAATAAATAAAAAATTTTAAGTGGCCCATCTTACCCCAAAGACTTTAATTAACTTTGAAATTAATAAAAAATAAAAAATGATTTTTTTAAGTGGCCGATTTTACCCCAAGGGCTTTAATTTACGTTAAAATTAATCATGAATAAAAAATTAAAATTTTAAGTGGCCCATCTTACCTCAAAGACTTGAATTAATTTTGAAATTAATAAAAAATAAAGAAATTTTTTCTAAGTGGCCCATTTTACCCCAAGTACTTTAATTTACTTTGAAATTAATAATAAATAAAAAATAAAAATTTTTAAGTGGCCCATCTTACCCCAAAGACTAATTTACTTTGAAATTAATAATAAATGAAAAAAAAAATTTTTTTTAATGGCCCACTTCACCCTCAGGCTTTTAGTTTGCGTTGATATTAATCATAAATTTTGTAAGTGGCCCATCTTACCTCAAATACTTTAATTAACTTTGAAATTAATAAAAAATAAAATACAATTTTTTTAAGTGGCCTATTTTACCCCAAGAGTTTTTTTTAATTTACGTTGAAATTTATAAGAAATTTTTGTAAGTGGCCCATTTTACCCCAAGGACTTTAATTTCATTTGAAATTAATAAAAAAAAAAAAAAAAAAAAGTTGTAAAAATCAACAGAAATCGGGTGTAAAAAAAACGCGAGCTCTAATTTTCCGCGCGTATATATTTAACTTTAAAAATAAAATATATTTATTGTCCTCTTTAATTTCGCGGGTATGATTGGCCGTCTAGTCAAAGCTAAAAAAAAAGTAATAGGGCTCTAAAGTAAAAAAAGTAAAGAGCAAGTTAATAATTTGAGTAGTAGACGACAACTACACCGAGTACTACAGTAATGCTAATACTTAATTTGCAATTCTTTTAGTGGGTTTTCTTGAGCCACAAGTTAAGTTTGTAGATAGTGGTGGCTGATATAAAGGACACCGGGAGTAGAGGACCGGCAAAGTGAATAAGAACAAAAAGAAGGAGTGAGAACTGAGGAAAGAGGAATGGGGCAGAAGTGAGAAGTGGAAAAGGCGGTTAGAAGAGACGCGAACACGAGTAGTCGCGGACTCGATCCTCGGGCTCAACTTGTATTGAGGTTCTCGGTAACGCAGCCCACTCCTTGATTACAAATTGCATATTATTATTATTATCATTATTATTTTGAATGAATATAAAAGGAGTGGATTTGGGTGTCGGTAATTTTCGATGCATAATTTACGAGGTTTAATGAGCAGATTAAAAAATATTTTCTTCGCGAGTTAATGAATTTTTTTAAATAAAATATAACGGCTAATTATTTTTAATTATCAGTAGCATATATTAGGGTGATCCAAAAAATAAGAAATTTTTTTTTTCTCGCAAACAGGTTCAAAAGTTTCATTTAGATAAAAAAAGACGCCCGTGAAAATTAGAGCTCTTAATATTAACATTAAGAATTTCCTCGTCGCACTTTTCTATTTTCCATAAGAATGACATGGAAAAATTTTTTTTACGTCTTCTGATTTTTATGAGTAGCTAACGATGCGTCATAGGAATAATTGACAGGCATATTTTTGTAGGGAATTGAATGCTCTACAAAAAAAGATTCTTATCATTTTTTGATAAATCTATTTGTTCAAAAGTTATTTGAGGTTGAAGTAAAATTCATATTAAATTTTGAGATTTTCTTACTTTTCCGGCGAAACTATCAGACCTATTACAAAATATCATTGGACCTTTTTTGTAGACAATTTTATTCCCTACAAGTTTTTATCAGTAAAGTTTTTTCAAATTCCGCATTGTTTTCTAGATATTTTTATTTTAATGTCAAGCTCTTAAAATCGATCAAAAGACTATTTTTTTATGAGCATGACATTAAAATAAAAATAACTAGAAAACAATGCGGAATTCGAAAAAACTTTATCAGACATAACTTGTAGGGAATAAAATTGTCTACAAAAAAGGTCCAATGATGTTTTGTAATAGGTCTGATAGTTTCGCCGGAAAAGTAAGAAAATCTCAAAATTTAATATGAATTCTACTTCAACCTCAAATAACTTTTGAACAAATAGATTTATCAAAAAATGATAAGAATCTTTTTTTGTAGAGCATTCAATTCCCTACAAAAATATGCCTGCCAATTATTCCTTCGTCGCATCGTTAGCTACTTATAAAAATCAGAAGGCGTAAAAAAAATTTTTTCCATGTCATTCTTATGGAAAATAGAAAAGTGGGACGAGGAAACTCTTAATGTTAATATTAAGAGCTCTAATTTTCACGGGCGTCTTTTTTTATCTAAATGAAACTTTTGAACCCGTTTGCGACAAAAAAAAAAAATTGTTATTTTTTGGATCACCCTAATATATACTCTCTAAAACTAAATAAGTGAAAATTTCACTAATTGAAATAGTGATCTTAAAATTCACTACAAAATTAGTGATTTTGAATTAGATTCACTAATTCATTAGTGATTCTCCGGATTCTACAATGATTACTAGTGGCGCCTCGCTTAAGGACTTTTTATTCTATCGTTGAATTATCAAATTCAGGGCAAAATTAATTACGATAATTTTTAAATACAACTGAACAGTATTAATTAAAGTAAGTTAATTAGATAAAACCTAATTTAGTTGCTAAATAATACATCTTGTTATTTTTTAATAGCTTTATATTTTTACTCCAACTTTTTTTACCGAACCTTAATCAAAACCATCATTGACAATAGATTCAGGTTATGAGTTATAATTATGATATAAATATTTACCGTATGAAAGTAATTTTAATTGTTAATTTAGTCGATCAAGTTGCTAAAAAAATTTTATAATCAATCACAAATAATAATCATAATAATAATAATATTTTGATACAATATTATTAGCAACGATACAATATTTTTCCAAATAAATCCTCGTCAACAAGTGAATTAGTACATTTTTGACTAATTCAATCAGTGAAATTTTCACTAATTCTATATGTTGTTTTTTTTACTAATTCAAAAAGTGAATAGTCACTAATTCATAGTCGTATACTTTGGACAATTTAGATTAGTGAATATTCACAAGTAATTAGTGGTTTTTCACTAATTTAGTTTTAGAGAGTATATATGTATATAACGTTGAGAGAAATGAGATAAGGGGCTTGTTCGTGGTATCGCCGTTTACCCTCGGCTTTTTTTAAAAATGTTTGCTGGTTGTTGTTACTCCCGAGGAACACCAGTTCACCCTCCAATCATCTTGTCATTCTAAAGGATCCCGGAGATTCATTGCCTGCGGCCATTTTTTTTTTCGGCTCCTTCGTGATCGATTTTACGCATTATTAACTTTACAACTTTTATTTGGTATTTATTAATTGCTGAGGGTACTGAGACACTAAATATTTATTATTTTACTTTTTAATTACGAATTAATTTTTTTTAGGGAGGGGATAAAAAATTCATTAAAATTTTTGTAATTAAGCGGACGAAAAAATTATCTGGTAATTTTAATGTTGATCGTAAACATTTGGTCGGTAGTTTAAAGGGACTTGTAGGAGAGTTGGGTAACAATATAGTACTGGGTATTCTAGTAGTATTGCGAGTACAGAGTGTAGGGAGTAAAAGAGAGTAAAGACCCGAGAGCTGGCAAAATGGACGACCCAAGTGTATTTGCATATTTTAATGAGACACAGGGAGGACAACACACACTGTGGGTTGAAATGGATGAATTTAGACAGTTGACAGTCGGCTTAGTCAAGGGCTTACGCCCAAAAGTGTAAGCAATAATACACTTTTTTTTTTTTTTCATCCGAATGGTCTAGGCCCGAAAATTTCATTCATTTGCTGGTTCGTACAAAAAACCTTCGAGAAATTGTTTGACAAAGCGGAGGGGGAGGTAAATTGAGCATTATTTTGATTTTTTTATGTTATACTTTTTCAAAAATCGAGTTTCAGTCGAAAAATGTCAATGACTCATTTTACGATAAAAAATATTTAAAAAAATTTTTTTTCTGATTTTTTAAACTAATGAACCATAAATTGCATTGTAATGTCCATCAAATAATTTTGTAGAGAATTGAACGCTCTACAAAAAAAGTCTCTTATCATTTTTTGATAAATCCGTCTGTTCGAAAGTTATTGGAGCTAGAAGTCAAATCTACAGTAAATTTTGGGATTTTTTTACTTTTCCAGCAAAACTATTAGACTTATCAAAAAATGTCATGAGACCTTTTTTGGAGACAATTTTATTCCCTACAAATTATTTTCAGTAAAGTTTATTCGAGTTCCGCATTTTTTTCTAGTTATTTTCATTTTAATGCCAAGCTCATAAAAATAATAATAGTCTTCTAATCAATTCTGAGAACTTGACGTTAAAATACAAATAACTAGAAAACAATGCGGAATTTTGAAAAACTTTATCAAAGATAATTTGTAGAAAATAAAATTTTCTACAAAAAAGGTCCTATGACATTTTTTGATAAGTCTGATAGTTTCGCTGGAAAAGTAAAAAGATCCCGAAATTTACCAATAACTTTCGAACAGGCGAATTTATCAAAAAATGATAAGAGACTTTTTTTGTAGAGCGTTCAATTCTCTACAAAATTAGTTGATAGACATCACAATGCAATTTATGGTTCATTAGTTTAAAAAATCAGTAGAAAAAAAAAATTTTTTTCTGTTATTCTTATGGGAAATCGAAAAGTCCGATGCCTACTTTGGCATCTAAACAAAAATTTTGAGCCTAGTTCCGAAAAAAAAAATTTTTTTGTTTTTTTTGAAACGCCTCAATATATATTTATATTTATTTATTTTTTCAATTATCTATAAACTTTAAGAGCACATTGTTCTTATATATTTTACTCACATGACCGTTTTATGTTAATTATAATTAGAAGTGGGGAGATTAGTAATTAACACCAGAGGTCGATTGCTTTTGCAGTTTTATATATATATGGATGTGGATATATATTTCTGAGTCGCGATACAATTAAACGTGGGTGTAAAGTATCAAATATATATATGAGACTTTTGAGTGTGGTCTGTAATAAGTGAGTATATATGTGAGTGTGTGAATGTATAAGGGGAATAATAACGCATAGAGAAAGGCCAGGTAGTGAGAAGGCCGTCGAGGCACCGAGTCACTCCGATTTATAACCCAGATAATAATTGCAGACCGAACTTAATATTCATGAGCCAATCGGATTTGCGTTTCGTGCGACGGGAATTCAACTCCACCTCATCCTTACAGAGACCCGCAGGGATTCAACTCTAGTGTGTATGCAACTCCCGGATACAGAAGCACTTACACACACGACTACTGATCTACTGTGTAGCTTTTTTAGCCGAATTTAAGATAATGAGTTTTTAAGTAATCGTTTTAATTTTTTTTTTTTTTATGGAAAAAAATTTGTGTCAGTGGGGATTTAATTTGAGATTTTTTTATTTTTGTCAATTAAAGAATCGTGAAAAATTTTTTTGTTCTAATATCGAATTGTAAATTAATGATAGGAGAGGGTGGGGTAGAGCGGCCCCCCTGAAATTTTGATCAAAATAAAATTTTTTTTTTTGACTAATTACTATAAATCCGATATGTTTGCGCATTTTTACCCCTACGCATGACATTTGGGGCAAAATGGACAAGCCCAAAATTTTGAAAAAGTGATTATTTCATATTTTTATCGTCAAATTAAAAAAAAATTATTATAATTCCACATTTCTAGCCCTACGTATAACACCTGGGGCAAAATGGACCAGCTGAAACTTCCGAAAAAATTATTTTTTCATATTTTTCGGCCGTTTCTCTACGTAAGAGGCAAATTTGGTCACTAAAAATTTATAAAAATAAAATTTTTTTTTTTAGTTGATAAATTTTTGAAATAAAGTAAAACTATAGAATTGTTTTTTTTTTTTTATTAAATAACAATTAGTAATTAAGGTAATCGAGAGTGAACGATTTATTACACCTTAAAAAATTTTTTTCGAGTAATATAAAACCAAAAATAGTTGTCAAGAAAAAGAAATACATTCTTAATGATGAAAACAATTTAAAAAAAAAAAAAACGAAAAAAAAAATTTTTTATCATTTTTTGGAGGGGGGCCGCTCTGCCCCACAAAAAAAATTTTTTTTTTCAGAATTTTTGTAAAATGTCCATAAATTTGTTCGAAATAGGACAAAAGTAAAGTGATCTTATGGTTGAAAGCCACAAAAAGTAATAATTGGCTTAGGGGGGCCACCCTCCCCTACAAAATTTTTTATTTACTATAGAAAAATTTTTTGATAAAAATCTTAGAGCTGAAAAAAATTTGAAAAAAAATTGTCGAGGGAAACAAATAAAAACAAGTTATTCTAATTCATACAACATGAAACAAATGACAGCCCTAAAGTACAAGGCAGCGAAAATACTGTACATAAAAAAAAAAAGAGATAAATAGAACGAGAAAAATAGGGGGTGGGGAGCGGGCGGGGGTGGAAGCCATCAGTCGTGCCCGAAATGCAGACAAATGAGTTAAAAAACGCGGCCACCACGTCCTCTACGATTTGACATTGTCGAAAGTTAATCAATGCCGTAGAGCTGGTGCTGGTGCTTGCAACAGTACCTCAACCCTGCTCTTGCTCTAACTGCTGCCGGTGTATCGGGCCGTTTCGTTCGAACGCCGTTTCGTCAATTTTTTAAAATTAAATCACTATCTGTCCTTGTTAAATGCATTTTCCTACTTCACCCCTGTCCCCTTACCCCCGACATCGCCCTGCCGCCCTCACCTCTTGCCTGCTGCCTCCATTGCAGTAGCAGTAGCAGTAGATTTTACCTCCCATTTTGAACAACTAAAAAAAGCCTTGCCTGTAACGCCTAATGACAGACAGCCCTGTGTGTAAATCTGTGTGAGTAGAGTGGAAACGTTATATTATATTATAAAATATACGTACCTACACTCATCCGACCCATCATCCACGTTGTTAGATTTTAAAATACTCAAATAAAAAATAATCGGCCAATCATTTTTTTGTATTAACGTTAAATGGAAACTTTAAATAAAATATTTCGCTATTCCGCGGATTCCGGTGAATACTAACTGAGATATCAACTCTGGCTAATGCGATTTTTTTGGAATTATTGGGGCAACTTGGACACTTGGACTCGTAAGAAATTAATTTTTCGTAAATTTTTGAGACCCGTTTGACCCCAGATTTAAAATCAGAGGTCATGTGACCCTAGAAGAATTACAGCATCTTGAGACACCAAATTTGACATCGGACTCGATATTACGGTGTAAAAAAAAGGGGGTAAGTCGATGTTAAATTTTTCCCGGTGTTAAAAAAAAGTAGATTTTTCAAGGATCAGAAGTCGAATTGGACTTCAAATACTGAGGCACCGAAAATCCAATGGACGCCCTAATTTAGGGCAGGATCGCCGTCTAAGAAATTCTATACACGGAGAAAAAAGTATAGTAAAAATTACAATACTATAGTAAAATTTACTAACAGATATGAAAAAATACATTCTGTATTGTAATTATTACTAATCGTTTAGTAAAATTTACTAGTTAGTAATAATTACATAATAAGATATTAATAATTACTATGCGTAATGTATTTTTTGCTAAGACGATTATATTTTTTACTATTTGTATAGTAAATTTTACTATCAAGTACTATTAATAAATACAAATTTAAGAAAGTAAATTTTCTAATACAATATAGGATTTGTTACTATACAAAATATTAAAAATTACTATACGCAATGTATTTTTTGCTAACACGATTATATTTTTTTACTATCTGTATAGTAAATTCTACTATGTATAGATAAAATTAAAAGTTGGTGGGGATAGCATATACAAAAATGTATTACAAGTTCTGAAACTTTTGTTCAAAGGACACATCGGACCGTCAGACATTGGAAAGGACTTGCGCGCGGGAGATCAGGGTTCGAATCTCGGTTGAGTCAATTGATTTTTTAAAAGACAAAAATCCACACCAACACTAATACAGATGACAGAAATAATAATAATAATTATCAATAATAATAAAAAGTTGAAAAACTATTAAAAATTTAATTTAATTTTTTTCCATTCTAATATAGTAAAATTTACTAAACGGGATAGTAAAATTTACTAAACGACTTGTAAAATATGCTAATCTGTTTATGAATTTTTCATATAAATCATAAGCGTTTCAAGATTACTATCCTAACTTAGTAATTATTCTCATATATTTTTTTAGTAAAATTTACTATATTTTTTTCTCCGTGTAGGAAATAAAATTGTTTTTGCCTCAATTAACGATAATTACGTAATTTTAACAAAATATTATTATACCCCCACCCTCATACTCGATCGGAGTTAATTTACTTCTTTTGTACACCATTTCAACACCCGTTGAAAACCTCCCCTACCGGTGTGTTCATTTAAACACCGACTTTTTTCACTGGTGTTGATTTTTGAATTTTTATCATTCACTTTAAATACAGAATTTATATGTCATCTGTATTGATGTTTCATATATTTGTATAAAAAAATTTATAAACTGATGGCATGTCACCCCTTTTAACCCGGCATTGAATTAAAAATTTTTCATTAACGAAATGTATGATAAATCTGGTTACTAATTAAAACGTTTGCCGTCAAGGCATTGTCTGAATTTAGTTGTGAATTTGTTTTACGTGAATTTATATATATGTGTATGTTTATATATATATTTTTCGGTAGTTTGTGTTTTCGAACGCGTTAATAAAAAATCTGGTGAATGCATCAGCAGCAAAAATGTTTTAGCTCGATTGATTTAATTATCGTCAATTGTTTTTACTCACAACAGATGACCAACTTTTCCATGCACTTTTAATCACTCACTCTGTAACGTACTTGCTCGGGTTACTTTACCTCCTGGCGCTCGTGATGTGTGTTTCAGTTAAACGAACCTCTAGACCACACTGTGTTATTGTGTCCGTTGTCCATAAAACAGCTTCTCCTAATGGCAAATGTGCGCCGCCATTAAATTTGTTACTCTCTGATACATTATTATATATAAACTATTACTACCCGTATATATGATAACTAAGTTTCCTAGTTTATTTTCGAAACACGATTATAAAAGACCGGCTCTCGTACAATGTACGCTTGTACTCGGCTTTTTTTGACTTATTGATATCCTGTCATTGCCTTTATTTATTTTCCGAGTTTGTAAAACGCTAATCAAAAACTTTCCTCATATTTATATTTCAAATTTAATTTTTTTTATCACAGACGTCGCGTAATTAAATTTGTCATTTACTTAATTACGTAAAGAAGGGAAGGAATCCTGAGAAAATAATCGTTGGTAAAATTTAATTTTCAAATTTCGCGCCAATGATAAATTTGAAAAATTGTAATTTTGAAGTCCAAATTAAAATTTTTAATTTTTACCAGCGGTAAAAAATTCAATCTGGGGTAAAATGAGCCAACTACAAAATATTGAATGGTCATATTACCCCCTCTGCTTACCCTATTTTTTAATAAATTTATTTATGACTCAAAAATGACTGAATTTTAAAAAAATAAAAATTAAAAATTTTTACCAGTCTCAAAAAATCTATCTGGGGGTAAAATGAGCCCCAAAATATTGAAATTTAAAAAAATTTAATTAATTATATCAATTAAAAAAAAAAATTACATTAAAAATTTTGAAAATAAAAGCAAATAATTTATACGACCTAAACTCCCCCCCCCCCAATGGTCATATTGCCCCCGCCCCCATATTTTAATAAATTTATTTATGACTCAAAAATGACTGAATTTTAAAAAATTAAAAATTCTTACCAGTCTCAAAAAATCTACCTGGGGGTAAAATGAGCCCAAAAATATTGAAATTAAAAAAAATTTAATTATTTATATCAATTAAAAAAAAACACATTAAAAATTTTGAAATTAAAAGACAAAAATTTATATGACCTAAACTACCCCCTAATGGTCATATTGCCCCTCATCATATTTTAATAAATTTATTTATGACTCAAAAATGGCTGAATTTTTAAAAATTAAAAATTTTTAATTTTTATTTTTAAAAATTTATCTGAGGGTAAAATAACTCAACTTCAAAATATTGAAATTGAAAAAAATTTAATTATTTATATCAATTAAAAAAAAATTTATATGATCTAGATCATCCCCAATGGTCATACCCCCCCCCCCCATATTTTAATGAATTTATTTATGACTCAAAAATGGCTGAATTTTTATGATACTGAAATTATCCGAGGTCTAATAATTTTTCGAGTTTTTTTCCAAAACGATAAATTATAAAAAAAGTTTTTGGAAAAATTGTACCTGTAGTTTTTAAAATTTTCTACAAATGCATATTTTTTGTTTTTATTTTTTTGCAATTGATTTGCTGCAAAAAAAATCTAAAAATTGTTGATTGTCTGTTAGCTTTAGGATCACGAATTTTTTAGGATTAAAATTCAAAAAAATGTTAATTATAATTTTTTAAATGAGTGTAATTACAAAAAAAAATTAAGAGATCAGTAACAAACTTCTAGAAGGTGTGAATTATTTTCTCCACTCGTGAGTAAAAAACCAGGCGCCCGGACTTCTAAATCCCGGAATCAAAATAAACTAAAAAACTGTAATTGAAATAAAAATAGTAATTATGATAATATGAAATAAAAAAAAAGGTACAAGTAGCGAAGAAACTACCAAACTACTTTTCAAGCAGCCCCCTCTGGCCCTGGCCCTGGCCCTGGCAAGATTATAATTAAAACGTCGCCCAGCAAGATAATAAATTAATGCATAATTAACATAGCTAATTATAATACTGGCTGAAAATTTTTCTCGTAACTCGACGAACGCACACGGGCAGAGAGAACGAGCTCAAGAGAACAGTCCCGGTAATTTATGATCGGACATGAAAAATTACCGTCTCAAGGGGGTTTAATCATCCACGAACTCACTCTCTTTTACGTCTGATTCCCTCGACTCTTCTCCCCTCTGTCCTCTCACTCTTACACTCGGTTTTTATTTATATTTATATATATATCCCTCTCGCTCGGCTTCTTTCGTATTCTCCGGACACTCTTTACTTTCGAGCCTCCGAATCCCCCCGACACTAAACAGAGACGGAAACTATATAATGCATTTTTTATTAAATCGTTTAACCTCCTCTTTAGTAGGTCCTCTGTTGATGATAATTATCAGCAAAATTAAAAAATACTTACTCACATATTTATATTTTTTTATAATTTATAGCCGTGTAATATATATTTTATATTAATATACAATGAGGACAAAATTGCTGTAGAAAAATAATAATTATATTTTAATTAAAATAATAACTAGCCCGCAATTACTGTGTACCGGAATAATTAATAAATTTATTTAATGAGATTTTAAATTTATTTTTTATCCAATTGTTTATTTAGACGCTGCTGTAATTTTAATTGGAAATTTTAATAGTTTTTATTGTCGTTTTTACTTAACATTGGCAGGGTGGGGTAAAATAGGTCCTTGTTTTGAAGACAAATTTTTTTGTCAGAATTATTTTATTAATTCAGACAACTGTGGGGTGAAATGGGCTACAGCTGAAAAAATTCGTGAATTTTTTTTGCTACGATCTATAAAAGCAAAAATTTATTTTACTGTTTTTTTTCGAAAAATTTAAAAGACCAGACCCAACTTGCCCCAATTTTATTTACAAACTGTAACTAAAAAAAAAAAAAATTGTGTATCAGTGGATCCCAAGTTAGCCGAAATTTTTTCAATACTTAATTTTTTTTATACGTTGGGGTGGAGGGGTGGGAAAAATGGACCACCGCGAAAATTCATTGAAAAATTAAAAAAAAAATTTTTTTTGGAAATTTTTCAGTAGACTATAGATCATTGGCCACAAATATAATATGTATTTTTTTTTTGGGGTCCGTTTAGCCCAGGGGAAAAAATTTTTTTTCTACAGCAACTAAAAATTTCCTTAATTACTTCTTATTCATTAAAAAAAAAGAAATTATTCTCAGGCCCAAAAATCGATTATTTTCTTACCGGCCCGACTTTCCCTCCCTCTACTAATAAAAAAAAAAAAATTTAATTCTTACGACTCCTAATTTTCACACCCAGTAAATAAAAAATTTTTGCCAGCCAATTTTTTCATATATTTTAAATAATTTCACTCATTCATGAAAAAATAAATTTTATCTCTACTAATTAATTTTTTTCATTGATAATCCAACATTAAAAAAATATATGAATATATATGATATAAAAATAACTTGATAAATAAATATAAAACTGATTGTCGGTCGAGATGATAATTTTTACTAAAGCGGCGTTTGATTTGATATGATGCTAATTAAAATAATACGTGAATGCATATATGTGTATATATGTATATGTATACGTGTGTGTTAATAATAAATGCAAGAATCTGCCGCAAAGTGGACAACTCGATGAAATACAATAATATATCAATGGCACGGGGACGGACACAACTGTAGTTGTCATATTAAGCTTAACTAAAGTCAAAACGACATTTAAACGTTAAAAGCATTTGACTGTTTCTGGATAATGTACGTTTATTAATGTAATGTTATATTTAGACCCGTTTATTATTCAATCATATTTAAATATCACCATAATATTACTGTTAACATTTAATTATTATTTATTCATAACTTCCGTTCTAACAAAAGCTTCAACTGAGGAAACTAAAAGTTACGTTTGTCCACTTTTTTTTTCTTTTCATACTTTTTATATACATTGATTTTAACGATTTAACTAACGAAGCTTTGTGTTATATTTTATGCTCACATATTTATTATCACAATAATTCTTAATCACTTTTTATGTTTGCGTACATTAAATTTTTTTCTAATAAAAATTTTAAATTGCATTTTTTTTTTTAATAAAAAATTTTTTTTTACTCTTCACTAAATAGTTAAATTTTTTATTAATTATTAATACGATGCATTAATTATTAATTAGTTGAGGTCTTTAAGTCCATGATCTGATGATTAAAATTCAGAAAATTTTCTAGGTCTTCTAATTTTTTCAAAAAAAATTTTCCGCGGATTTTTGGTTTTTGCAAAAAAAATTTTTGAATGAAAAAAAATTCAATTTAATCCGACGGGATTTTACGGATCGATAAAGAAAAAAAAATTGAAATTTTGATTTTTGAAAGAAATTTTGAAATGAAAAAAAAAAGGATTTAAGATCTAGAGATCTACGGATGTTAAATTGACAAAAATCAGATCGAATTAAATTTTTTATTTGGGAATAAAACGAAAAATAAAATATCTAGAATAGTTTTGGTGGCATCGAGAAGTAATTTTTACGACAATGGCGATCGCGATGACAATGATGATGACAATAAAAGACAAATTGTTTAAATGAGTTTAAAAAAAATTAATCGTGCATCAGAAGACACAGAATGAGTGGCAATAAAACAAAAAAGTTGTATCGTTACGAGGGTTTAAAAGAGGACCGCCGTGTCATTAAGGATACAATTAAAAATGGTCGCGTAATAAAATCGCGCATTAATGTAACGAATGCCTTGTCTTGGCTGTCTTTTATTTTATTTAATATCTCTGAGTCAGCCACGACTCTGACTCTGACTTTGCCTCATCATCCAACTACTACTTTAATATTTTTTGTGTGTAGAATTAGAGCCACAATTGGGAACCAGTCCAAAGTTACGTTGCTACACTGATGCTCAACAACTCAAGATAATTAGCGATGGTTATTTTTTTTTTATCTTTTAATGAAATATTTTTATATTGATTAAAAGTACGGTAATTAATATTTTTATTAGAGAAAATCGTTAAACATGCTTGCAAATTGCTATCAATTTTCGGTGGACAAAAACCTGATGGTCAATGGAAGATTTTAAACTGAGACTCTGCAACTTAATTTTTTTTTTTTCATAGGATTTATAAATAATTCGAATTATTCGTAAAGTTTCAAATTCTTTGAAAAATTCGAATTATTTGAAAAAATTTGAGTATCGTAATTTTTCTCATTATTAGAAAAATTTTAATTATTCGTAAATTTTCTAATTTTTCGGGAAATCAGAATTATTTGTAAACTTTCAAATTTTTCGAAAAATTCGAATTATTTGAAAAATTTTGAGTATCGTAATTTTTCTCATTATTCGAAAAATTTCAATCATTCGTAAATTTTCTAATTCTTCGAAAAATTCGAATTATTTGAAAAAATTTGAGTATCGTAATTTTTCTCACTATTCGAAAAATTCAAATTATTCGTAAATTTTCTAATCATTCAAAAAATGGGAATTTATCGTAAGTTTTCTAAATTTTTTGGAAATTGGAATTGTACGTAAATTTTCTAATTTTTCGAACAATTTTCTAATTATTCGATTTGTAAAATATTGCAACGAATTTTCATAATTTATCAAAAATTAGATCGAAATTTGATCTTCTAATTTCGAATTCCAATAAAAAGATTCCAAATTATTCCCAATAATTTTAATATTTCTAATTTTTTTATTAGTAAAATATTGCAACAAATTTTCGTGATTTATCAAAAATTAGATCAAAATTTTGTCTTCTAATTTCGAATTGAAACAAAAAAATTCCAAATTATTGCCAATAATTTGAATTTTTCTAATTTTTCGATTAGTAAAATATTGCAACAAATTTTCATAATTGATCAAAATTTTGTCTCCTAATTTCGAATTTCAATAAAAAAATTCCAAATTATTGCCAATAATTTGAATTTTCCAAAAATTTGATTCAATTTTATGCGAACACTATTTGCATTTTTCATTTTCTAATAAATATGAGAAATTGAGCCCGACAAAATACCAGCATTAATTAAAAAAAAAAATGAATACTCTATAGATTTAAATATTTTTTTCTGGCTAAATTTTATACTGAATTTTGATTTTAAAAATATTGAAGATCGGAGAGGGGGGTCGCGGAGGCTGGCGTTGTAAATATATAAAATTGATGATACACGCCCAGTAGCTGATGTGGTATCACTCGAAAGTGGTGATTATCAGCGTAGTATGTATCGTCGCTCCTTTATATAATATGTAATATGTATATATTTATATTTATAATATATATAATGTGAAGCATGTGGACGTATGGTGACTATGGTGAGAAAAGACCGGTTGTAAGTAAAATAATAAAATGCCAGGCACTTTATTATGCTTAGTAAGGTATTCAGATAACGGATAATAACAGCGTGACTGCTGCACCAACGTCAACTACTTTACTTATTCCCCTCGGGCTATACCTCACGTATCTTAACTTTTATATTAACTCCTTTCTCTTTTATTATTTTTATTTATCAAATTGATTTTTTATTAAGTTTTACAGTGATTTCAATGCTTGCACTTCATTCCAAATTTTTTTTTTCCAATTAATCAATTAATTTTTTACACCAAAAAATCAAAAAAATTTCTAAAACTCCTTGAAATTTTTCACGATCATTTCCAAAATTTTTCTACAGTCTGCAAAATTGAAAATCATCAAAAATTTTTAGTAAAAAAATAAAAGTTTCCGTTTTTCCGAAAACAGAATTGAAATTAACGAAAGTTAAGGAGACTTTAGTTGATCAAGTGGCTTTTGTGACGGTCGTCGTTCAACTCCAGCGTCTTTTCCGGGTCCTGGACGTAATATTCCAGACACTTGGCAGCAGTCCACCCTCGCAGACTATTGGCCAAAGTTAACAGAGATAGATATTGTAGCCAGTGGGCAGTGGGTAGTGGCCAATACCCACTGACCAGTGGCCAGTCACCCAACTCTCAAGCAACTTCTGTTATTATAAGTTGACCCCGCATCTACAAGCTCACGCCAGCTCACCCAAAATGTCCATACCCGTCCTGTACTGAAGCTTCTTGTTGACCATCTCCAGTCTCCAGCCTCCAGTCTCTAGTCTTTAGTCTACACTACAGCCTCCTTATTCCCAGATTATGGCCATCAGCCAGAGATCTTGCAGTGTAACGTCATCGAACTTTACTGTTTTGTTAACCAACCTCTTGTCTATACTACAATAACAATAATAATAATAATAATAATAGGAATTGCACGAGCAATAAACCACTAAACTATCATTAAATATCTCTCATCTCTAATCAAGTTGTTTAAATTCCGTATAATAATAAAATAAAATAAATCTTTATGTAAAGTTAAATTAATACAATTGTTAAATTGAATAAAATACGAATGTTAAAAATAATACGAGCAAGATAATACGGGAATGAGATTGTTGTGGTCATTGCCGATACAAAGCAATTGAATTTAAAATAGCAATACCCCATCCCTGTGGCACAAAGGAGAATTGCAAACACGGTAAATGCCTTTAGCTTTAGTCGAGCTAAAAGCCAACATTATTATTTTCGATAGGATGTATAAATGGTGGGATGTATGCTGGAGAAGATCCAGTTGAATTGAGAAAAGAGAATAAGTATTAAATCGAAAGAATAAGTATAAGACGATTCAAACTTAACTCGGCAGCTTTACGAGAGTTTAAACTTTAGTTAGAGGATATAAAGTAACAACGTCGCATATAACTTACAATCAACTCAACCAAAGCTGTACTACCTCGCAACCGGCCGGCTAAAGGCCAGCATTTTTAAATATATATGAGCCTGCTTCCAATCATTCCTAACTTGTTGGTTATATTAAAGAAGAGGAATTCGAATTTTTACCGCCACTTTATTCGTCTTGACTTTATCAATTTTTTTTTTTTTTAATTTATTTATTTCATTGGAACGGGGGTTAATTTGCAGGTAACACTGGAAGAAATTTTTTTTTTTTATTTGATGATCAGTTGAAAAAAAATTTTTTTAACGAAAATAAAATTAGAAATTTTTATTAATGAGGTTTGGAAAATGATAAGAATTTTAAATCGTGTAGTTGAGTTTTGAGTTTGGTGAGTTGCCACCAGATGGCGAGGGAGAAAAATACTTCTCTGGGTGAGACAGTAGGTTGGAAGGTGTTAAAAGCCATTCTATGAGACACATAAGTTGTCATTCAGTGGGGTCATTACTGATCCACTTAGCAGATGATGATTGCCTAAGATGACTTAGTGATTCGACGGCACTGACAATCGAACTATCGCCGATTAGTCAGAACACTCTGATGCTATTCTGAATGTCCAAAAATATTTCAAAGTTAAAATAATTGCTTAGAATACTAAGCATTGAATAAATTCGAATATTTTATTTTCGAAGTCGAGTCTAACCTTTGCTTTTGTTCAAAATTGATTATTGAAAAATTTCTTTTCATTTTCTAAGTTCGTCGAGTATGGAAAAGGATATTGGAACTTTACCAATAAAATTTTAGAAGTAAAATCATGATCGAAAATTAAAATTTTCGAAAGAGGAATTATTTTTTATTTTTCTAGAAGTGATTCTTATAATAAATTTCCTATCCGTGCATTCGACGACGCACTAAATGATTGTTTTTAAACTGCCGATAAATTAGAATCACAAATATTCGTAATTTCAGCAGAATTTAAATTTACGACAAAAATTTAGAATCTTTGATTTGAAGTCAACAAAACAAAAAACATTATTATTTAAATATAAATCAGCAGTCCTCATCAGAAAATTTGAGTACAAAATCATAAATATAAAATTTGAGTGAAAAAAATTTTGTAAATTTCCACCAGAATAATTATTTCGTTAACCGGTAACACGAAATTTGACTTGAAAAATCTTTTCCATCATAATTACAAGGAAGAGAAATAGTAAAATTTCCTTCTATTAAATTCTTATAAAATATATGAATTTACAGTAATCAATCCATAGTTTGTTCATTTAATTTTTTTAAGATGGACTTATAAATTAATTAATTAGAGTCGTGATCTCTTTCTACTCAAAGTAAATTATTACACTTGGCACCGGCGATAATATTCGTATGAAAATTCAGAGTTATGAAAAATCATAAATATATATAATTATATGTATACTTTTTAAAAATTATATATGATTATTTTCTCTCTGATATATATTATACAAAGCGGCGTGCTGCTTCCACTCTGTCCCGTGGTACGGTTTGCAACAAACTTTTTCCAGAGCCTCTAATCTGGCTCGATAGTTGATCAATTCTTGGTCTTTTAACTCTCGTATTATATGTAATTCGAATTCAATGGCAGGTGTTATCAGTGTAATTTCTTTAAATTTTATTATTTGATCATTTAGATCTTCGATCAATTCAATCCATTCTATAAAGCGTTGTTGTTCTCCTTGAGATTCCTGAATTTTTTCAGGCTCCATAATTAGAATCTTTTATTTGCAGATTCAATAACCTATATCCTCAAAATTTTTATCCTCAAAAGAGAAATAAAGCGATAACTTATTAACAGTTATAAAGAATAATTAAAAAAAAGAAGAACAAACTTTGCATTTTTCTAAGCCTGAGTAGCTGGACATAAATAAGCGAAATAATCTTTTACGGAAAAAGGTGGCAAGTATCATAATCGTAAAAAAACCAGTGACTTGCATTTCATTTTAGTAATAATTTAAAAGTTATCGCGTCCTCCTAGCCAAATTTATACTATAATAAAGCTTTTTTGTCTGTCCTTGCAAAGTTTTTTATGTCCATCCCGAACAAAAATAATCAACAAAACAAAGGAAGCACAAACAAAATAATCCTTTTGAATTACATCCCAGCAAGTGCTATTGTTCCGTCCATATTTTTCCCTTTTGCTTTAGCTTTCACGTTTACTTTAGCTTTTATTTAATGCGATACTTGATCCGACATTGACAAGCTTTAATTTTATCATAATAATTACCCTCTTTAATCATAAGTTCCTGCTTTTATCTCAAAACTACAGCAACAATTGTAGGAACGGAAACAAAAGTACGGTCGCGGCTCGATATACACCTATATATATATATAGGTATTTATATAAATATAGAGTAATAAGAGTAGTAGCATAATATGGGGATCTTCGTTTGAAATAAGCCCCTCCTTAACTTGTACCTAGTTTGTTGCTTTTGAATATTCAACGCAACATTTTTTTTTATTAGCTCACCAACCACCTCTTCTTGAAAACCCCTTGCCGCTCTTGCCTCAAAACTGACTTTACCCTTCTCTCTCCTCTCTCCTTGTTTCTCCTTCCCCACCCGCATTTTACTGCGAACGACCGAAGACATCTTTATTCATTGCCTTTCCAAAGATATAATTGAGTAATTATTTATAATATATCTCGAATATGCATGCTTCACTTCTTTGACTGAATATATTACCTGTTTACTACCCTTAAACGTTGCCCTCTACGGTTTAATTTTTATTTTTTATTTTTTATTTCACGTCCACTTGAGATTCGCGATGTTGTTTATTTGCTGAATGTAAATGTCTTTTATTAATTACGTTTAAAATCGGAGACACGGAATGCGGAGGTAATTTTCAGTATCACCGAGGTGGCAAAAAAAAATCACTAGTATAGTAAATTAAGTTTTTACATACTAGGGGTAAGCAAATTATTTTTTCGTACGAATTTTTTTCATCGAATTTGATAATTTGGGTTAAGTGCCAAATTTCGACTTCGTTTTTATTGACGATCGGGTCGAAAAATTTGATGATCTCTCTAATTTTTATAAAAACTTTAAGCTCTTTTGTATCTAAAGACAGCCGGAAATGGATTAAATAACGACGGAAAAAGTCTAGTTTTGGTCTGGATAAAAACAAAAGAAGGAAAAAGATTTTGAATCATCCTGAGTTAGCAGACAAGTAAAAATTTTTTTCCAAGATATCAATTGCGAAAAAAAAAATGCATATGTAGAAAATGAAAAAAGCTATAGGTGTAATTTTTTCAAAATTTTTTTTTTTTATAATTTACCGTTTTTAAAAAAATTCAAAAATTATTAGACGTCGGCTAACTTCAGTATTATGATTTTGATCTAGAGGCGACCAAAACCAGACTGCAGACTATTGGAAACAAGTATAAAAATAGACTAAATATTCAAAATAGATAAAATTTTTCGAGCCCGGAAGTGCGAACGCTCGAAATTAACAAAATTTTCACATTCCACTAAATTCCGGCGCGTTAACGAGCTTTTCATTAAGGGGGATAGCCACTGTGAAATTTAAAAAAAAAAAAATTTTTTTTTTTATTAAATCAAAGTGTATATGTTCAAAAATATGTATCTAAAGTTTTATATGAAAATTCCGAATATTTTCCAAGTTATAGTAATTTTTGTGACAGCGCGTCCACTGACCGCTGCATCGACTAAAAACTTTAAACGCGTTTTTCTCGAAACTACTTTTTTTGAACTGGTGGCATCTGTAATTTGCATAAATATCAACCGATTCGCAACTTTTTTTTTTGCCGTATTCGTCTATTCAGTAGCTAAAGTTGCGCGTAGGGGATTTTGAAAATTTTGATTTTTAAGATTTTTTAGGGCTGTTTGAATCCAAAAAAATGAGAAAAAATAACGAAAAAATTTTTAATATGTCGCCATTTTTTTTCAAATCCCAATTTTCAAAATCCCCTATGTGCAACGATAACCACATGCATACAGATTACAACGCCGTTTGGTTTTTTTGTTTCTGATAATCCGTTTTTGAGTTAGAGATGACACCGTGGTGGGGGAAATTTTTTTGTTGCTCCACAAAAATGCTTATAACTTTGTAACAACATGATATTTTTTAATGAAAATTTATGAGAATTATCTTCAATGTATACTTTATAAAACAAAAAAAACCCGATCCCCAAATTCCTTTATTATTCCAGTCAAAAAAATTCCCGAAAATCACCTATTTTTTCAATCCTCACAGTGGCTATCCCCCTTAACCAGAGATTTGAAAACAGGCAAAATTCATCTTCTTGATTTTTTTTTTTATTTGTAACGCAATAGAGACTTAAAGTGGAGTGAAGTCAAAAGGAAGGAATATAATAAATAAAAAAATTATCTTTGCGTTCACTCCACAGATTGATATACTGCAGCGGTGAAAAATGATTTTAGCGAAGGTTCTAGTTGAGGTACAGAGTAATTAGATTGGTAATGTAATTGTGAGGGTAATTTGACGGAAATAGATGTAAATGTTGCGACAGAGTATATCGAGTATTTCAATTTGTGGCCCTTTTTGATGTAAGGCTTTATGTGTTTCCCCTCAACTCGGATAAATATGAAATCATATGACGTTAAATTAGATTTTTTTTTCATTTTTGGTGACGTTAGAAAAATAAATAAATAAACTTAAGGCCGTAGCTTTGTCAGGGCAGTTTTTCTGGGATGGGTTCAGCTGGAGCTGGAGGTTGTTTTTTCGAGGCCTCACATGTTTTCAGTGACTAGTTTTCTCGGAATAGCCTGTGCTATGGCAAATTGAAGATGGAGATGCGAGTACCGGTACACTGGGGTCGGTAATTCTATCAGAAGCCAATCACATCCGGTCGAGGGTTGTCTGTGGAGCTGGAAAATCGACCAGACGGACACATCGAACCCGGAAAATAAAAAATTTTGTGGAAACTGCCTGTGTCCTTACTTGCACGGAAATATATTTCAGATAATCTGAAATGCTATTTTATAATATTTACATTTTTTCATACAATTTTTGTTATTGGATTGAGAAAATGTAAACCCATCACCCAGTTCTCGAATATTTATTTTCAAATTTTTTTTAAATTTATTGCACAGAAAAAAAGAATTTATTGGCACAAGAAAAATTCTTCATTACCCAGGTAGAAAATTGTCTTAGTCGGACAAGTTTGAAACTTAAAAATAGCTTTATTTTAGCTTAACATCTAAGTCTTGTTTTGGAAGCTTTGTTCTAGGTTGTTATTAGAATGAATTCTATGACAAGTCTTTAGAGTGTAACTAACTTTCAAATATATCTTTCTGTTAGCTTTTTTTCCACGCGTATGGTAAGATTCGTTGTAAGCTTGGATTCTAAACTTAAAACTACCTTATCTGCTAACATTACTCCAAGCGTATTGAAAACTCAAGTTTGAGGTTAATTAGGAGTTTGTGTTATTGTTTATAAGTGATAAATGAGTCCAATTTTATTTGCATTATATATAAAGAAAAATATTTACTAAGTAAGTAAGTTTTAATTTTTTAAATTATTGAATCACAAGTTTTTAATGCTCATAATAAAAAAATTTGAATATTTTAGAACGTCGTTACATTACAAGCATAAAACTGATTACGTTATAAATTATTGTTAAAACGATGAATGACAACCATAAAAGAACATTTACTGTTTTATATTTCTAAAATATATATAACACTATACATTTAATGCCCAATATCTAATGTTTGTGTACAGAAAGAAAAAATAATAAAAAATTTTTCTCTTTAAACATGTTTTCAAACTTAAATTACCAAATCTATTCTAGCTAAGAATAAGATATATTTTTAACCTTATAGTGAGCTGAATTGTCACTGTTTATGCAAGCTAAAATTGCAAGCTTTATGTTAGCAATCCAAAGCGTTACCAACTAACCTTGTGTTAACCATAGTTTGTTAGCTAATTTTAGGCTAAAACTGATAAAATTAGCTTGATACAAGCTAATTCCTTTGATTACTTTCTACCTGGGTACGAAATGACGACAAAAATTTTCTTAGGGTAAGTAAAAATTTTTGCACCAAAAGTCTTTTTTTTGTGTCGACTCAATTTAAAAATTTGTGCAAAAAAAAAATTACGGCCTTCGCCAGCCAGCTTTGGAGTGAATAAATAAAATGACGAGAACCCGAGTGTTAATTTTCTTAAAAAATATCTAAAGTGGGATTATTCCCTGCGGGATATCCCGGTTTCGGACAGCACCTCTAGCGATATTGTCTATTTAAACCGTGAGTATACAAAACACTGAGAGTAGGTGTAGTATGTCAGTGTGGGCGCCAACAGCCCGGTCGCCTGAAAGTCGAGCACATCATTTTATCTCCATGATAAATACGCAACATTTTATGCGCATTATTTTTCTCCCGTCCATCCGCGATCTCGAGCCCCTTCTTCGCCACAGACTCGTACAAATCCACCCTCACTTACACCCAACAAAAAATCCCCACACTCACTCACCCCAGAGTCATTTTTTTTTACCTCGGTCTCGCTCCCGCACCTTCGCCTCCATTATCTCCGTCCCACTCTAGTCTTCCTCTCCTCTTTCCCTGTTCCCCTTCCCTCCCATCCGACTGCATTGTATGCAACTCGCCCAGTGGGTGTCGTACACCCAGCAGTACACCAGCCCATCGTTTTTAATGTTAGGCAGTTATAGTCCGGGCGTGGAATAAAAAAAACTTAGGTCAATTTTTATCACACAAACCTTTGCGGGTGTACGAGTGAGCGAGCAAAATGAAAAAGAGTTAAACGCAAGCGGAGCCGAGCCGAGTGACCGAAAGAGGGACCGAGAGGGTGCGAGAGTGGCGCCCATAAAAAATGCCTCTTTACGTATGGC
Organism: Microplitis mediator; assembly: GCF_029852145.1. Classification (NCBI taxonomy): domain Eukaryota; kingdom Metazoa; phylum Arthropoda; class Insecta; order Hymenoptera; family Braconidae; genus Microplitis; species Microplitis mediator. Next base: position 2,316,413 of record NC_079977.1, read on the forward strand.
GATTGGTCCACGGCACGGGGTAATACCGGGGCTTGGCTCTCGTCTTGTTACTTTTTTTTATTTTCCAATGCGGGGAAAAAATGCGCGCTGCCCGTCGATTGGTCCAGGGGACAGATGACGTAGTGAGCGACGTGCCACCCACCGAACGGGGGCTGCTGGGGGATGAAAAAAGAGAGACCCGTGTATATATGTCGAGTGTATCGGGGTGAGGGTTTTGTAGTACGACATCGCTCTGAGTGAGCCAGTTCGTAGAGGGGGGGAGAGGGGAGGCTGAGGTTCGCGCTGAGGCTGAATTCGATGGAAATATCATTACATCGGAAAAGCCTCCGAAACCTCGGGTGGCCAAATGGTTACGGGAAAAAAATATATCGCCCGAAATAAACGAAACCCCACTCAGACCCATGGCAAAAAACAAGACGCGAATTATGTTTCAACACTTGCTGGCTATTATCGCTCTCTTACCCTCTTTACCCGGGTAATTTATTTATCTGGTTATTTAAATAAATACTTGGGTAAGCGCGAGCTTAAAATGGCTGCTCAGAATGATAAAAAAATGTATAATGTCCTCATTTAATGTCCCGATGTAACATGATCAGCACATTAACCCAGCAGTTTTTCATCACCCGGTGGGTCTTTGGCTGACGCCTCGCTGGATATGCGTTTTTATCGATTCGCTAGAACTCTGGCTGTGTATGTCTGTCTGGGTTTAATGTACGGACATGTATGATGTCTGTATGTCTGTCCACCTACATCTCCCCCTCTCTCAGCAGCCAGAATACACAAAGCATCGATAGAGAAGTATACAGATTGGATCAGACCATCAGAGCTCACCCTATTTAAAAATATTTTTCACCAGACTGATAACTAAATGCGACTCTACTGCTTCTACATCAACATACGATATTATATTTTATGTAAATTATTGCAATTTAATTTGAAAAAAAAATTTTAATAATTTTTTTTTTGACAGTTTTCGAAGTAGAGAAGCTTTTAAAGCCTTTTGACCTATAATGTATTTTATTATTATCAAATAATGCGTTTAATTTTAATGGACTTTAATATGGGGAAGGAAAAAGTTCATAAATTAATTAGGGTAAAAAAAAAAAATTTTTGGTTCGAAAAAAAAATTTTTGATTGGGATCGAAGCTCGGAATAGACACGTGGGAATTCAAAATTAGAAAGTGGGTTGGTAAATTTTTTTGAGAAAATTACGCGGGAAAAATGAATGAAATATTGGATTTTGTTTTTATTTATATTTTTTTAAAAAAAAAGAAGGGATGAAAAAAGTGTGAAAAATAACAGCTTACATCTTTATTGAGTTTTTACAATGAAAGTGGTGTTGGTGGCGTCGACGAAGTGGAGAATTCCTCGAAGCGATCAGAAGTGAGAGGAAAAAGAATCCCGGGTGTTACCCCCCCTTGTGTCCCGTTCCATGTCAAACACCTGTGGAACGTTTAAACTCGACATTCGAAGAAGTTGAATGAAGCCGGTGTACGTGTTCACATATACATATACATATATATATATACACGCACATGTAAATGTATTTATATGTACACCAAGTTTGCGGAAAGGATATAAAGGATAGAGGATAAAATAAAACGTCTAACAAAAGGTAAAGATTAAAAGTTTTCAGTCTGTGGATAAATATACGAGGGACTGGGCCACGGGACTAAAAGTTATGCTCACTTTTTAGGACACGAACTTTTTTTTTTTTAGGGTTAATTAGTCAGTATTTTTGAGTTTTTTTGATAAAGAGAAAAATTTCAGAGCACGACGGAATCGATTTTTAATTTTTAGAGACCCATTTTACCTCCAGAATTTCGTACCGATTTAAAATTCATAATAATCACAAATTTAAAAAATTTTGATTGGTCCATTTCACCCCCAGAATTTCGTATCGATGTAAAATCCATAATAATCGCGAAATTTGAAAAAATTTTAGTGGCTCATTTTACCCCGGGTACTTCTGATAGCTTTGAAATTTGGAATTTGTAAATTTTTTTTGTGGACTAAAATTTTAAAAAAATTTATTTTTGGACTTTTTCATTCAATACCTGAATTTCAGGATAAAAAATATTTTTTTTTTTAAATTAAAATTGGAAATTTTATAAAAATTCTGTGGCATGAAAACAAATTAAAAAAAAAAAATTTCAGAGCACAATGGCATTAATTTGTAATTTTGTAGCTGACCCATTTCACCCCCAAAATTTAGTACAGATTTAAAATCCATAATCACAAAATTTCAAAAAATTTGGCCCATTTTGCCCAGAGTATTTTTATAATTTTCAAATTTGTAAATTTTTTTTGTTGACTAAAATTTTCAAAAAATTATTTTTGACTTTTTCATTCAATGTCTGAATTTCAGGATAAAAAATATTTTTTTAAAAATTTAAAATCGAAAATTTTATAAAAATTCTGTGACATGAAAACAAATTTTTTTAATTAAAAAAAAAAATCTCAGAGCACATTGGCATCAATTTGTAATTTTGTAGCTGAACCATTTTACCCCCAAAATTTAGTACCGATTTAAAACACATAATCCCAAAATTTCAAAAAATTTTAGTGGCCCATTTTTGCCGAGTATTTTTATAGCTTTGAAATTTGATAAATTTTTTTTTGGTGACCTTTTATGTTTTTAGACTTTTTCAGGATAAAAAATATTTTTTCCAGAATTTCAGACCGGAAATTGTACGAAAATTCTGTGAGTAAAAAAAAAATTGTTTTCTAGTCCAATATATATATAAATATATGTATATTTATATTTATTGAAGGATGACACAAGCATAACAATCGAGAGACATTGGTTATAAAGTCAAATAGGATACTTGGCTGACCATTCCGCGAAAGGGCTTTCCGAGGGTTTCCCACTCAGTTGGAATCCGTAGCCATGGCAACGGGAGCTCATAATGATCTACTAGTCCAGTGGCGGTGGTACTAAAGCATCGGTGCTGTGCCCTGTCTCTTATTCCCTCACAACAAGCACACATAAACCCACAATCAAACTTGCACCCTTCGTACTGCAGTACACGGGTTTAGCTCTCTGTCTCTGTGCTGGTAATCTTACTGGAATAAACTTATCGCTAAGTTTGTTTCGCAACATTGATCGTTACCATCCACCTTATACACTCATCGACCCATACATTCACAATCCACCCTTCCATTTCATTACAATCCTTTGAATTGCTATATATATACATATACTTATCCCAACTGTAATTAAATTTTTATTTTTATTTAAATCCCCATTTTTTTTCCCTTAAGTAAAAAAAATTTTTAATTGCGAGGTCACTCATCCAAAACTTTTTCAAATTTCCACATAGAAAATTTTTTACCTCGTCAAAAAATTCACAATATAAAATATTCGTAACCAAATTTTCAATTTAAAAAATTATCGAAAATAAATTGGATTTTTTTTTTTTTTTAAAGAACTGAAATGTAAAAATTTACAGAATATTTTCGTTAAATTCCATTTTTGAATTCACCGGAAAATTTTTAATTACGAGGCCACTACTCCAAAATTTTTTTAAAATTTCCCCATAAAAAATTTTTTACCTCGTCACAAAAAATTCAAAATATAAAATATTCGTAACCAAATTTTCAATTTAAACAATTATCGAAAATAAATTTCAATTTATTCTTTTTTTTCAAAGAACTGAAATTTAAAAATTCACAGAAATTTTTTTTAAAATTCCATTTTTGAATTCACCGAAAAATTTTTAATTACGAGGCCACTAATCCAAAATTTTTTTAAAATTTCCCCATAAAAAATTTTTTACTTCGTCACAAAAAGTTCAAAATGTAAAATATTCGTAACCAAATTCTCAATTTAAAAGATGATCGAACATAAATTTCAATTTTTTTTGTTTTTTTCAAAAAACTGAAATTTAAAAATTCACAAAAATTTTTTTTAAAAATTCCTTTTTTGAATTCAACGAAAAATTTTTAATTACGAGGCCACTGATCCAAAATTTTTTCCGAATTTCCTCATAAAAAATTTTTTACCTCGTCACAAAAAATTCAAAATGTGAAATATTCGTAACCAAATTCCTCAATTAAAAAAATGATCGAAAATAAATTTGAATTTTTTTCTCTAAAGAACTGAAATTTAAAAATTCACAGAAACTTTTTGAAAATAAAATTTTTGAATTCACCGAAAAATTTTTTACTGTCCAAATTACGATTCAAAATTTTTCAGGTTAATTTTACTCCATATAAATTTTATTTCATAAAAAAAAAGTCGTTTTTTTACCACCCCCTCCCCCTACGCCTTTCCCGTGCGCTATATGATTATTAATTTATTATTATTACTCTAATTAGACGTACTTATGGAGATATTGAATGGCACACTGTACTTGGTACTTGTAATTTTAAATTATAACACAGCATTCCCATCAAAACATAACATTATCCCACTAATTGGGGCATTCATACGATGAATATACTTGATTATAAGTATAGCCGTCGAACTTAAGCTTTAAAACCTTGAAAATAAATTAAATATTTTCCCTCCTCTCTTATCTACGCTAATTTTTAGCTCTTATTAATTTACTCATCAAATTCGACAACTCACTCGCGCTTTATATTATTTCGATATAAATATATAAATATACATATATATGAACACAGGAACAATTGAAAAAATGGCACAAAAATCCCGGGGCGGGAACGTTTCTGAAAGCCTCTACATCAGCATCAGAATCGACACAAAGAAAGGTAAAATAATCGACTTTTAAATCGATAGTCTGTCGAATTATAAATTGAATTTAATTCATCTGCCAAACGAGAGAAGATATATTTTTTTTTTTTTTGGTCTTTTGTATAAAACCGTACGTTTGTTTTTATCTTTTGCTTCCGACAGATTTGCGATCCTACAAAACGCCCAACAATACTTTTATTAACGAATCAATTTATGCCTGAGGCTTATTTTAAATTAACCAGCATATGCTTAACAAATAAATATATATATATATATATATATAGTTTATTTATATATTTATTTTGGGAGAAGGTATGAGAGTATTGTAGGAAGTTCTTCATATTGTGAAAAAATTCTATAAAAAAATCACTAGAAAAAATGTTTTTGTTTCTACACTCAAAAAAATTGGGAGTGAATACGGAATTTGGAGTGAAATTCACTCAAAGAGAGTAAATGAAGAAATATCACCCATTTTGGGTTCACTCTGAAAATTTTTTACGGTGTAGTAATGTTCAAATTTCGATTTTTTACTCAAATTATTACAAGCCTTCAAAATATATGTTTGAAATGAATGATAAAAAATAGTCAATGTCTAATAATTTTTTGATTTTTTTTTTAAACGATAGATTATAAAAAAAAAAATATTTTGAAAAATTGCACTTGTAGATTTTTAAATTTTCTACATGTGCATTTTTTTAGTTTTTTTTTTTTTAATGAAATTGTTGAAAAAAAAAAATCCAAAAGATATTAGTCTACCAACTTCTGGAGCATAGCTAGACGTTGTCAAAAAATTTTTGGAATTTTTTCCAAACGATAAATTATAAAAAAAAAAATATTTTGAAAAATTGCACTTACAGTTTTTTAAATTTTCTACATGTGCATTTTTTTAGTTTTTTTTTTTTTCAATTAAATTGTTGAGAAAATGAATCCAAAAATTGTTAATTGTCTACCAACTTCAGGATCGTAATCAGTCAATGTCTAATAATTTTTGGATTCTTGTAATAACAATAAATTTATAAAATAAAAATTCTTTCGAAAATTGCACTTATATTTTTTTTCATTTTCTACATGTGCATATTTTTTTTTTTTTTTAAATAAATAACAATAAGTCAAATTTGCTGCTCAAAATTCTCAAAAATTTACTTGCTAATGTGTCACATTTTGTCCCGATTTTCCCTAATTATTGACTTTCAAAAATTAATTCTGTTGATAACTATCAAAAATTTATATAAGAATGTCTTATAAGTAATATATATATATATATATATATATCTATATATATAAAGACCAAATGCTTCCTCAATTTCACAGCCTCCAGCATATCAATATAATTTAATGACATCAGTACAACCCGAGGCTAGCAAAACATTTAGTTTTATATATTTCTTATAATTTTCCCTTTAATTGCTAATAAAAAAAAAAAAAAAAAAATGTCACATTAATATTCAGCGATCAGAAAATTATATCAATTAAATTTCTCTCGAATCATCAACATCATGGCCTACATTTATTATTATAATTATAAACATTGTATAAGATATAAGCTGAGTCTAAGTTGTCGTCATTGGAGACGTATAGATGTATATATGTGTATATATGTGAAGACGTAGGTGCTAAGATAATTACTTGTCTAATACTACGTCTTAAGTCCTCAATATACATGCTGAGCTAAGTAATAACTAATAATCCAATCGATAAACTACAAGTGCTTGACAACCGTGTGACTAAACTTAGACTCGCTCTTTTAGACACGTACTACCTTATTTTATAAATATATTTTTTTTTTTTTTATTAGAAAGTCGCTAATTTTATTTATATGAGAAAATTAAAAGTTTGTCGTCATTATAGAGGAAGTGAAATTCAAAATTCTGTAACTTGGGTTCAAAACATCGTATCGAGATGAAAAAAATTTTTATTTACAGCCTAGAGTATCGAGTTTCAGATAATCTAAGCCATTATTGTGTAAAAAAATTTTTTGGACATTTTCGAGGACTAATAAAAGGGGACATAAGAAATTAGAAGACAGATTTTTGGGAATGAGGGAAAATTCAAAATTCAAAATGCTGTAACTTGGGTTCAAAATATCGTATCGAGGTGAAAAAAATTTTAATTCAGAGCTTGAAGTGTCTACTTTAAGATAATTTGGGTCATCTTTCTTAAAAAAATTTGTTTTGATACTTTTAAGGCAAAAAATTAATCATATATAAAAGTTCAAAAATTTGAGAAATTTATTTTTCAGGCTTTTGAGCTTCGGAAAATTTTTTTAGATGAATTTTATGAAATTCATCAGCAAAATTAGACTTTTTACGATAAGATAATGAGGCTCAAAAAATTTCTAAGATGATTTCGAGACGAGTTATGATGATTTTTGTAACGAATCGTCTTTTGATGATTTTGTAAGAATTCAAAAAAACAAACTGAAGAAATTTGAATGAGAAAATGAGGAAATATTAAATTATTGTAGACAGTGTGACATTTTTTTAGCTGTCCGGTGTAGAAAAAAAAAAATTCCAATGAATTTGAGGAATTTTCCAGTTGAATATTTACTAATTATGTAAATTATTTAAAGTAAAATTAATATGGTTCAATAATATGAGTTTCGTAGCAAGTATGGACTCGAATACTCGGATTTCCATCGGCACAATGTTATCCTGTTCTATCCTCATTATGCTAAGCACCAAAATCGATATCGTCCAAAGTAAAGGGGGACTTTATACTTCAACACTATTACAGATCCGTGTACATAGAGGACATATAAGTACGCACATTGATACTGCCCACCAGAGACTGCGTTCGTTTGAGCAGGAGAAATTCGAAGGTTTCAGACGCACATTTGCATTGACCGTAACTCAAAAATAATTTTCGCAAACGCGACATAATTTTGAAAAATATTCTGAGCGATTTGTTTTATTTCTTTGATATGTATATAATATATAATATATATTTTTCATTTTATTTTATATTTATAGATTTTTTGTTGATAAAACTCGTTGATTGAATCCTTGAATTAGAAAAAAAGCATTCAATATTTGCATCGCTTTGGAAAAAAATAAAAAGTGTAGGTATATATCGGTGAGAGTGCAAGCCGAGACCGGTATTGCGATTGGATATCGTCGAAAATGACGGAGTTAAAAAAAAACGTAGAATAAAATAGGAGTAAAAAAAAATATAATAAAATCGGATGCTGAGCTTTAAAATTATGCTCTTGAATATATTTTTTTTTCCTTTTGTTATATTTTTATTTTCATTTTACGTTCGTTTGCCGGCGCTTCGGGAGCGCCAAAATTGATGCACATAAATTTCACCTTCGGCCGAACGGATCCAATTCCATCGAGAAAGGCTAACGGATGATACGTCGCTCTGTAACGCTTCTGCCCTTACGGCAATGCCTATATATATTTATATTTATATACAATAAACTATACTTTTACAAGCTTATATTTATATTTGTATAGTCATTATATTGCTTACAATTGTTATCGAGTACAACAAGTATTAACAGTTTGCATATGCACATGATTCCAGAATTTGAAATAGGGGAGGGGGGGGGGGGGGGGCAAAAAGGGGTACTTAAGGAAATACTAATTTTTCGAAGACTAAAATACGCTAAATCTTTTTGATATTAATGATATTTAAGGTAAATAGACAAAGTTTTTAGCTGCCGTTAAAAAATAAAATTTTTATTTTTGGCGGGAAAAATGGGGTACCCTTTAAAAAAGTTGAAAAAATAAAATTTCTGAAAGTTGATCAAATTTCATTAAATTAGATTTTTTATACACGGAAAAAAATTTGTAAAATCCAAAAGTGCACGCCTCGAACGCTCATATTATAATAAAATTAATTATTAATGTTTTTTCCTTATTACAAAATTTTTTAATAAACATCTAGACATTCCTTATTTTTTTTTTTTTTTTAATTTAGTTAATTGGATAACAGTTGGCAAGTCGATTTGTCACACGATATAATAAAAAAAAAAAAAAAAAATTATCTGATGGTAAAGTGGAGCCTTACAATATCAGCAAAGTTTCATGATAATCATGCCTACTTATATTTGTGGGGGAAAAATGGCGGATTGAGCATTAGTAAACATAATCAGTTTTCAGTTTTTAATTGATAATAAATGAACGAGAAGGACTACAGTAGTAATATTTAAAAGGCTTCTATTCTACTAAAATCTGAAGCTATTGAAAAAAAAATTAGACTGATTAATTGAGTTTTTCGAGAGATATCTTGCTCACACACGGACATCCCAATTGACGTCCAACTAGTCTCATGTTAAATAATTTTTTTCTTATTATAGTGTAGCTTAATGAAATTTTTAATTAAATCAAAATTATTCTTTAGAATTTTCTCTAGACATTGGTGTACTTTTTTTTCCACAGAGATGATTTACGAAATCAGCAGAAATGATTAAAGATTGGAAAATCCCGTTTTCACGACAAGTCGATTATAGAGCACAACCTCTCTCGCTACCGCGTCCGAGGCGTGCAAAAATGAACTATATAAATTGAGAATGACAAGTAATAATGATAAAGTGATCAGTAAATACCATCATTCTAAATGGTAATTATTTTATTTATGATTAAAATGTGAATAATTACAGGATAAGTATGAAAATTTATTGTCTATGTAAGAAAAATTACTATTTGAACTTTAAAAATCGTAACTGATACTTAAGGGGTTAGGGGTAGTCAGAATTTTCAAAAAATCGATTTTTTTTTTTTTGCATTTTCTTAAAGTATAATATTTTAAAAATATTGTGTGAAAATTTGAAGTGAATCCAACAAATTCTTTTCGAGTTATTTAACAATGACCAAAGGACGCTCGGGTGCTACGTGGCATTCGAGAGCAGGTAGCTAGAAACAGCTGCAAGCAACCGACCTTTCGGGTTTCATTGTCATGAATATCTCCCCATTTTAATGTATGTATAATTATATATATATATATATATATATATATATATATATATATATATATATATATATATATATATATATATATATTCACAATTTGTAGGTAGTACAAGAACTGAAAAATAATTTTTGGTTGCCAGTATACCTGTAGTCGTTGCACTGATCAGTCGATAGTTTTGTGATAAATTATTTCTCAAGTGAATTAAATTATTAACCATGGGACGTGATTCTAGAAAGGTTTCAAGAGAACTTCGGAGTTCTGAAAAAATTAATAAGTCGCGTTCAGTCAAAAGAAAGAATGTTTTTAATCCGAAAACAGCCGAACGTGATGAAAGTATTCAGAGTACATCTTCTAAAAAATTAAAACAAAACACTGAAGATGATGTACCTGAAGACAGCAGTACTGAATTTCGAATAATAAATTTTATTCAGGTATTCACTGCAATTTCTGCTCTTATAAAATGTAAAAAATGTGATGGAAATGTAGTGTTTCAAACAGCAAGTACACGTGGGCTGGGATTCAAAATTGTAGTTGCATGTAATAACTGTGGAAATGAATATATTCCTTCCTGTTGAAAATATGAAATCTGCTATAATGGCAACCTTTTATCACTACGGCTCGAGTGATGAAAAACCGAATCATGATATGTGTCCAAAAGGCGAAGAATCTTGGTGCTCTTACCAGCGCGCTGAAGCAAGAGGAGAGCTTGATACCTATTCTCACGATTATTCTCCCTTACCTTCTGATGTTTTAAAAGCTATCAAGCCTATATACGAAGATCTTAGTAATGAAAATTTACTTTCAAGATGTGTAGGTGGATTCAATCAGAATAATAATGAAAGCTTTAACCAACTAGTATGGAAAATATGCCCAAAAACGGTAAATACTAGTTTTACTATCGTACAAATAGCTGCATACGTTGCTATGTGTATATTTAATGAGGGTATAAATTCATTATTAGTCTTGATGAATACACTAGGACTTAATTGTGGGCCTAATTCTCATCGGTATGCAGAAAGAATGGATGCTGCACGTATCAAAGTAGCAGATAAGCGCGCTAATGATAACGCCCGAGAAGGTCGATTGCAACGTAGGCACCAGCAAATCGATATTTTGGAAGCTGCTATGACGGCTGAAGAGCTATTATATGGTCCAGGAATAGATGACTCAGTGTAAGTTATTAAATAATTCTTATAATTCGACATAAATCCATAGCAAAACTTTAAATGCGTTTTTCTCAAAACTATGTTTTCTGAACTGGTGATCACTGTAACTTAAAAACTGCTCGGTAGATTTCAATAAAATTTATTGTACTTTTGAAATACATTAAAAACTCGTGCCTGATCGAAGGATTTTTTTTTTTTTTCAAAATTTCGATTTTTTTTTAACAATAAACTGTCGGTTTTTTTCTCGAAAATTTGAAAAAAATTTCCTGAGGCCGCCATTTTGTTAATTTCGAAAAAAAAAAAAAAAGCTTCGATCAGGCACAAGATTATCTATTAATAAAACTAATTTTTCTTGTCCGATTGATTTTAGATGAATCTCCAAGGACTTATGATGATCACCGCAAAGGACTTCGGGAGGAACGGGCTCTACAAAAACAGCGATAACTTTTTGAATTATTAATTTTTTTTTTTGAAATTTTCGTGAAGTCAAATCGAAACGTGTTCTAATAAAGCTATGTTTTTATTTTTGTCAAATAAAGTAATTAACTACAAAAAAAAAATTATTGAAAATCATCATTTTTTCAGGCCTCTGAGTACCCCTAACCCCTTAAAAAATAGACGACACGTCCCGCATGGAAAAGCTATATATTGTTAAAAGTATATAACAAAATATATGGTGAATATGTGATAAATATATAGCGGCAAAAATATCTATATTGAAAAATATATGTTTTTTACATATATTGGATTATATATTTATCATAATATATTTACTTGTATATAATGTTTTGTATTTTTCTATATATATTATCTCATATAATGCTCAATATATTCTTATCATATATGGATAGTATATATATAATTTATAAGTATAATATAATAAACTTGATATATATATCCATATTTTTTGACTCATATAATTAGTGGTATATGGTCTCTATATAATTGATTATATATGAAAGAATTTATATGATTAAATATATGGTTCGCGGTATATTGGAATTATATTTTTCCAGTATATCAAAACTTATATTTTTCGCAATATATTGAAAATTTTATTTTTTCAAAATACTTTTTCAATTTCTACACAATTCCACAAAAAAAAAGTCAAATTTATTATTTTTTCTCCTTCTTTTCATTGACCTTATATTTACTGGCGATAACCTAAGAAAAGTAAAAAAAGTGCCATATATTTTACAATATATTGGAAACCATATATTTTGCAATATATTGGAAAACATATATAAAAAATACACTTATCCAAAAAATTAAAGGAACAAGAAAATTTTATAAATTTTTTAGTGATTTTTGGAAGGCTGTATTTTCGTGAAAAATGATCGTATCGAAAAAATAAAAAAAGCAAATTGAAGCTTGAAATCTCTAGTTTGAAGATCTTTCAGCAAAATATTTTTTTGAGCCACGGTTTTTGCGGAATCAGAAGAAAAAGGTCGAGACAAAATTTTTCTAAATTTTTTGGTTTCGTTTTTTAGGTCTACGGGGCCGGGAAAAATTTTTTCGAAAAAACGAATTCATGGCTTGTTTAGGAAATTTATTCAGCTACAGTTTGCTTTTTTTTGTTTCTCTGTACGACAATTTGCTGCTGAGATATCAGCCTTCAAATAAAAAAGGATCCTTTTGTCTTTGATTATTGATATCTCAGCAAGAAATGGTCACACAGTGATTTAAAGGACAGTTTAATAAACTTGAATAAATCCCCTACAAGCTCCATTTTTGATTTTTTCAAAAAAAAATTTTTTTTCATCCTTGACATCCATTTGAAAAACCTTTAAAAAATAGCCATTTTCTGGTTTTTTAGTCGACTCATCGCTACTCTGCAAATATTGATAGAAAAAATAATGTTGCCAGGTAATTTTAAAGCTTAATGTACCCCCAAAAACCCTGGAAATTTTCAGATTGATCCATTGAACCGTTTGTCCGGTCCGATTGCTCAAAGTTTTACAAAACAATTAAAGGAACAAGTTTTGTTCCTTAATCTGTGTAATCGTTATCAAAATGAAAAAATCAATTTTTTTCGGAGTTTCTTTCATTTTTGTGTTAGTTATTCAGTAAATGTAAGGTAAAGAAAAAAAAAAAAATTTTTTCCGAAAAACGAAAAAAAAAAATAACCCCCCGAATAAAACATAAAAAAAAAAAATTGGAATAAATTCTTGTTTGGTCTCGTTTTTTGGAAAATTTTTTTTTTTTCTCTTTACCTTACATTTACTGAATAACTAACGCAAAAATGAAAGAAAATCCAAAAAAAAAATAATTTTTTCATTTTGGTAATGATAACACAAATTAAGGAACAAAACTTGTTCCTTTAATTGTTTTGCAAAGCTTTGAGCAATCGGACCGGACAAACGGTTCAATGGATCAATCTGAAAATTTCCAGGGTTTTTGGGGGTACATTAAGCTTTAAAATTACCTGGCAACATTATTTTTTCTATCAATATTTGCAGAGTAGCGATGAGTCGACTAAAAAACCAGAAAATGGCTATTTTTTAAAGGTTTTTCAAATGGATGTCAAGGATGAAAAAAAATTTTTTTTCGAAAAAATCAAAAATGGAGCTTGTAGGGGATTTATTCAAGTTTATTAAACTGTCCTTTAAATCACTGTGTGACCATTTCTTGCTGAGATATCAATAATCAAAGACAAAAGGATCCTTTTTTATTTGAAGGCTGATATCTCAGCAGCAAAATGTCGTACAGAGAAACAAAAAAAAACAAACTGTAGCTGAATAAATTTCCTAAACAAGCCATGAATTCGTTTTTTCGAAAAAATTTTTCCCGGCCCCGTAGACCTAAAAAATGAAACCAAAAAATTTAGAAAAATTTTGTCTCGACCTTTTTCTTCTGATTCCGCAAAAAACGTGGCTCAAAAAAATATTTTGCTGAAAGATCTTCAAACTAGAGATTTCAAGCTTCAATTTGCTTTTTTTATTTTTTCGATACGATCATTTTTCACGAAAATACAGCATTCCAAAAATCACTAAAAAATTTATAAAATTTTCTTGTTCCTTTAATTTTTTGGATAAGTGTATAAAAAATACTATATATTAATTAATATACTACTTTCAATATAATATATCAATATAAAAAAGATATATTAAAATATATATGTAAAACATATATGAAAAGTCATATATTGATAAATATATTGATAATATATTCTAGAAATATATTTTTTTTCAATATATTATCATATATGAATACGGCAAAAATATAAATATTATTTTATATATTGTACAATATATCACATTATAATATTCATATATTCTATCATATATGTTTTCACATATAAAGTTTTTTCATGCGGGGTATTATAAAATTTACTATTTAAATGTTAAAATTCCCCATATTGACAACCGGGTTCCGGGTTATAATTTCAAATACTAATTTTTAAAGTTTTTTTTTTTCCGTGTATGGATTATACATAAAGAAAACTTACATTTTACATTATTGGTGGATACGAAGGCAACTTATTATCTGCCTTTATAACATAACAAGTTTTTTGCGTTATCGCACACCAAGTACGTTCAACTAATTTTTTTTTTCATTTGTATAATTACTAAAAAATATATTTTTTTTTTTTAATTAAAAAAAATTCTAAATACTTGATATTTTTATGATTTCCGTCGTTTTACCAATTTACGTTTTGTATTAAGTACATCTCGATAAATTGAACCGATCGATCAACTATTTTATTGCAGAATGATATATCTCAACTTGGCATTATTTAGTGATTTCAAATATTTTTGTAGAATAGTACAGTTAATATATTATTGCAATTTGAACGTGTACTTGGCGCAATCTATTACAGCTGTGCTATTTTTGGTGTGATTTTATGATATGACGAACCAATCATTTCAAATTAGATTTCTTAATTAGGGATATCACCAACTTTTTTAAGATAGATGGTTTATTACTTGAATTTACGGAATTGAATGTGCGACATTACTATTTTTGAGCTTGAAGAGCTCAAAACTATACTGACCATAACGAATAATTGAAAACAGGGGGAAGTTTCAGGGCTGGCCCAAAGGGTTCTTGCGGTTTCAAGATTTTTTTGTTTTATTTTCATCTGAAATATTTTAAAACTAACTGGACAAATCCGATTCTGAGGTAAAATGGGCAACAAGCATTATAAAAAAACGTTATATTATTTTGTATTTTCTTTTAAGTTGGATAATTGGTTTTACGTAAAATGTATGAGCGATAAGTAACTTGCTGACCTTCTTGAAGTACATTATTTAAAGTGATTAAATATCAACTGCGTCGATATAAATTATCTCTTTTAATTTAGTAGAAAAAACTAGACTTTATCTTTCTTTTTGTAAACAAAATAATTAAAATTATCGGCAAATTCGGTTAATTGCCTAATCACCTGACTATCCTGCCATTCATTGCTAAATTTTCTCACTTCCAATTTTCCGACTCCCACCATTAATTATTGTAAAGCCACGCCTCATGCCAAAATGTATATAAACATATTTTAACGCACAGACGAACATCAGTAAAAATTACTAAACTCCAACGTTGTCTTCCTGTCTGTTTAATGTAAGTATAAATTTTATAGACTTGTCAATAATATCGAAAGTCAGATCGATATAAGTAAAATTACCAGCCAATTACAGTTCAATATAATTGATAATCTAAACAAATGTTTTTCTTTTTTTTTTTTTTTTTTTTTTTGTACAGAAATCGTCAAAAACAACGAAAATTTTGAAAATGATTAAGCTGTTGATATTTTCACTTTTGATGATCGCATTGGTAGCAGCTGTTACTGCTGAAGGTTGTCCAGGACAATGGGTTCGTAAATATGATTATATTTATTCATTGTCTCCACACGGAGAGAAATTTATGGTAACCGTTCCTAGTACGTTTATGAAATATCATCCCATACCGTTACCGTAATTATTACTTGGAATTATGGAATATAGGCCCATACTTTCTGGGAAAAATTCTCATAAGTATGGGAACGATTCCCATCATTATGGAAAAAATTCCCATTTCGCATGTGAAAGAAATATGGGAATTATTACCATAATATTATGGTAATCGTTCCCATTATACTATGGTAATCGCGACTATAATATTATGGTAATCGTTACCATAATTATTGAGAAGGTTTGCATGTTTAGGTTTCCACTATATTTAAATGGTGTATTACCGTACGATGGACGGTGTGGCTCGATAAGTTATAGATCAAATTGAACGGAATATAGTATAGGGCCGAATAGCTCAACTGGTAGATCACTCGGCGCGATATCGAATTGGTCTGGGTTCGATTCCCAGTTTGGGCTATCTATATTTTTCTCAATTTATCTATTGGCTCCGTGCGCTTACGTATACTACTATAGAAGTAAATGTGTATTGTGTATACGTATTATCCTCCAGAAGTTCCGATCCTCCTTTTTGGTGGCGCTGTCATTATGCATGTATACGTCTCACACTGATGATTTAATAGTATTAGTATTTTCGTGCACGAAGCCAATAAATTGTCTTATTGAGAAGGTTTGCATGTTTAGGTTTTCACTATTTTTAAATGGTATTATATTATGGTAACGATTACTATAATATTATAGTAATGATAACTATTATTATAATCAACATTTCAAAGAAACCGGTTACCATGCATTACGGGAACCATTCCTATAATATATGGTAATTGTTACCATAAATTTCTGTCCGTGTTATAGATGTCTATTAAAGTAAACTAAACCAAAAATTTTTCATAATTAATTACACATAAATTTATATTTTTTAGTGTCACCCGAGTGAAGGTCACCCCTGCTGCAATGTCGATTATCGTTGTTCAGCCGAATGGTTCCAAGGTACCTGCTATCTTAGGAAAAATGGAAAATAAATGGAAAGTTCATCTTGTAATTACAAGTAATAGGCAAATGTACTACTTCCTTAATAAATAAACTGACATTTGCACTGAAAAAAAAAAATCTTTACTTTAAAATTCCATTTTCACTACACGGAAAGATTGGAACCCGACTGGTTACTGTTCTGCACCCGACTCAGTACGGTGCTGAAAAAAAATGCTCAATTCCCGACTAGAATTTTTCATAAGGGCCTGACGAGGTCCTTATCGGGTTAACCTTATTTTAAATAAGGTCCCGATCAGGGTATCCTGACAAGGATCCTGATATGGATGTAACGCTTAAGACCCATGAGGTCCTTATCGGAATTGCCTTATCAGGACCTTACCAGGATATCCTCATCACGTCCTTATCAGGATTGCCTTATCAGGTCCTTACCAGGATATCCTCATCACGTCCTTATCAGGATTGCCTTATCAGGTCCTTACCAGGATATCCTCATCAAATCCTTATCAGGATTACCTTATTAGTAATTATTTTCAAAAAAATATTAAATTGCAAAAAAAAAATAAGAGAATTTTAATTCGATCGAGAATGTTATCTATTGTATTGAGAGCATTAATTAAAGGAAGTAAACATATTTTTTATTGATGAAAAAATCCCGATAACTGCTGGGCTCGAACCTGCGTCCTTTCGATTCGAAGTCCTCGATGCTATCCACTGGGCTAACATACACAAGTGATTTTGAAAGTGTAAATATAATATTCATTATGATGTCAAAGAATAACTGATGAAAAAGTAAAAAATCTGTGCTACAATGATTGACGTGATTTTTATATAATATTCTTTTGTACTTTTTTAATTTTTAGCCTGTAAATGAAATATTTAAAGAGATGGGATAACTTTTTTTTTAATAGAGATATCCTGACGAGGTCCTGATCAGGAACTCGTCAGGTTGACCCGATGGCAAATGACTTCTTTTTAAATAGAGATATCCTGACGAGGTCCTGATCAGGAACTTGTCAGGTTGACCCGATGGCAAATAAGTTTTTTTTGAATAAGGATATCCTGATGAGGTCCTGACAAGGAACTTGTCAGGTTTGCCCTAATAAGGCAAACCTTATATTAACCCGATAAGGTCCTTATGGTACTTCAGGCAAATCAGGAAGAAATTCTAGTCGGGATAGCGAATATACTTATACCAAATATAAGTCTCAACGCAATATTTTTAAGCGTATGACTTAAACGAGTTTAAGTCATACGCTTAAACCGAGTTTTAGCGCCACCGCAAAACTCATATAAGCACTACACTCAAATCCTTACACTCATAAATTGACAGAATTAGAAAAGAAAGGTTATGGAAATAAATATTGCTATATTTATTTAAAAATGAAATTTATTTAAAAATTAATAAATAATTAATAATAATTATAATTGTAATATAGGTCACAGAGTATTAACCCTAGATGTGACAAGGTATATTAATACTCATATAATTAGTTTTTAAAATATTTAAAGATGAAATAATAATTTTAATAATGGTTAGATCGTACAATTATAAATGATTTATCAGAATCAGAATCAGAAAGGAATCCATGAATGATTATTTTTAATTCCAATTATGTAATTAATCTTTTGAATGCTCTTAAGAACGATGTATAGGTTAAAGCAGGTTAAAGGTATAATATAAACACGGGGAAAAAAGATGCGACATACGCGCTAAGTCTTACTTTTCTTACTATACTCTCTGGACTTGCTATAGTATCGTACGGAAAATATAAGTCACTCACTTAAACAGAGTATTGCGATAATACTTAAACTTTTTATATTATATCCGCAATACCAATTCATTAAAAAAAAGTATACCAATAGGACTTAAACTTTTTTTTTCAGTGTACTTTTGACTTGCTAAACCAAGTCGAAAAAAAGTCATTTATTCGCCTTACTTTCGCCTTAATATATAAAAATTATTTCACCTTAGTTCTGACTTTTTCAACTTATAATTTAAGTCGAATAAGTCTACATCAAGTCAGTTTCGACTTGATCTTGACTTTTTCGTCTTAAAATTTAAGTCGAATAAGTCTAAACCAAGTCAATTTCGACTTGATTTAAACTTTTTTGTCTTAAATCGTGACTAAGTAAGCCAGTTAAGTCTAAACCAAGGCGTAAACTTAATATATTTCATACCTTCGTAAAAAAAGTCGAGTTTGTCTTGTGAAAAACAGCTCCAAATTTCGACTTAGTAAACCAAGTCTAAATCAAGTTTTATTTTTAACCCGGGTAATATTAGAGTAATGATAACTATAATTATAATCAAAATTTTGAAGAAACCGGTTACCATGCATAACGGGAACCATTTCCGTAATGTATGGTAATTGTTACCATAAATTTCTCTTCGTGTTATCGATGTCTATTAAAGGAAATTAAACTAAAAATGTTTCATAATTAATTACACATAAATTTATATTTTTTAGTGTCACGAGAGTCAAAAACACTACTGCTGCGACGGTTATCGTTGTTCAAACAAATGGTTTCAAGGTCACTGCGTTCGTAAGAGAAATGGAAAATAAATGGGAAGTTCATCTTGTAATTACAAGTAATAGGCAAATGTACTACTTCCTTAATAAATAAACTGACATTTGCACTGAAAAAGAAAATCTTTACTCACGATTATTGTTCTTCAATCAAGAAATTTCTTGGCAGATGAAATGAAAACCGGAAATTCCTTGAATGAAGTAAGATAACTTTTTGAATTTTAAATCTTAATTAAGAAAAAATTCCTACTCCAAAACAAATTTCGTACTCCAAAACAAGTTATGGTTTTCACCCCGATTTGCGAAAATCGAAATTTCATCAGATGTCGACGTTCTGAGGTCCTAGGAAGCTATTCTGACTATTTTCAGAATGATGTCCGAGTGTTTGTACGTATGTATTGTAACGAGGTTTATAATACCTACTATTACTAGAGGGGGTGGACCTCAACTACGTTTCAGTATGTGTGTGTGTGTGCATGTGTGTATGTATGTGTGTGACCGGTCTATAACTTTTTAACTAATGAACCGATTTGGATGGTTAAGGCGGCAATCGAAAGAGCTTGTTGGCCATCAACTTTTCTGAAAATTTCAGATCATTTGATCAAGTAGACTCGAAAATATTGGCGAATTACGAAAAAAAAATTTTTTCTTCATACCCGGACGAAAGTACGTACTTTCGGCCTCGAGTTTACGGCAGAAAGTCTAACATTTCTGCTGTGCTGGGATAACTCGCGCGCCATCTATAACAGCGGGACGAAAGAGTTTTTCGTGCACACTGTTACCCGGTTATATGTATACTACCGTCATTTCGAGGAGATTTGCTGACACTCTCGCTCATATTTATAACCTCACAACTTGTCTAAAATTAATTTGAAATTTTATATGTCTGTGTTTTTGGAAAAGTAAAATTTACTAAAGATTAATAAAAACACAAAAAATTATTTTTAATAAATTTAGTAATTAGAAAAAAATTAGAAATTATTTATGATACTGAAGTCAGCCGATGTCTACTAATTTTTTTATTTTATTTTAAACGATAAATTATAAATTAAAAAATTATGCCTACAGTTTTTTTTTTAATTTTCTACAAGTGCTGCATATTTTTAGTTTTTATTTTTTTGTAATGGATTTAAAAAAAAAAAGTAAAATCTGAAAATTGTTAATTGTCTGTTACCGAAAGGATCATAATTATAATAATTTCTTTTAACAATGTGTAATGATCATTTTTTTTGTAGATATATTTGATGCCTGCCCCGACCAGCAGCACTCGCTTCGCTCGTGCCGCAAATGTCGGGGCAGGCATCAATACATGCTAAAACGTAATTATGTAATTTATACATCTTTGATTAGTCAACGTACTTTCGTCCGAGTATAAAGAAAAATAGTATACACTACACGGACAGAAAGTTGGAGAGCCCTGAACTGCGCGTCTGATGCCCTCGGCTTCGCCTCGGGCATCATGACGCACAGTGCAGGAATCTCCAACTTTCTGCCCTTGTAGAGTAATATACTATTTTTTTTTTTAGTTTTTTATCGATTTCTCAGAAACGACTCATACGATCAACTTAAAAATCTAATCAGCTCTAGAACTTAATAAAACGCGTCGATTGCCGCCTTAGCCATCTCAATCGGAGTATTCGTTCGAGAGTTATCGCGGGAGAAAGAAATGGTAAAAAACGGTTTTTTGCGAATATCTTCGAAACAACTGAACCAAACAATTTCAAAATCTAATCAGCTTTAGAATTTATTAAAACGCATCGATTGTCACCTTAACTATCAAAATCGGTCAATTCGTTCCTGAGATATCGTGGGAGAAAGAAATGCTAAAATCGGTTTTTTTCGAAAACAATGGAATACAAACGTATTTTCGAGCTCGAAGATGTATCCACAACAATGTTTTCGAGCTCAAGGAGCTCGAAAACAGCGGGAAGTTTTCGGGCTGGCCCGCAGGGTCAACCGATCGACAGATTTTTTTTGTTTTATTTTTATCTGAAATATTATAATACTAACTGGACAAATCCGATTCTGAGGTAAAATGGGCAACAAGCATCATAAAAAAACATCGTATTATTTTTTTATTTTCTTTTAAGTTGAATAATTGGTTTGACGAAAAGTGTATGAGCGATAACTAAATTGCTGACCTTCTTGAGGTAAATTATTTAAAGTGATTAGATACCAACTGCGGCAATATACATTATCTCTTTTAATTAAGTAGAAAAAACTAGACTTTACATTTTTGTTATTACCAAAATAATTAAAATTATCGGCAAATTGAGTTAATTGCCTAATCACCTGACTATCCTGCCATTGGTTGCTAAATTTTCCCACTTCGAATTTTCCGACTCCCACCATTAATTATTGTAAAGCCACGTCTCACGCCAAAATGTATTAAAACTGATATTTTAGTGCACAGAAGCACATCAGTAAAAATTACTAAACTTAAACATTGTCCTGTCTTTTTGATGTAAGTATAAATTTCATAGACTTGTCAATAATATCGAAAGTTCGATCGATATAAGTAAAATTATCAGCTAATTACAGTTCAATATAATTGATAATCTAAAAAAATGTTTTTTTTTTTTTTTTTTTTTTGCACAGAAATCGTCAAAAACAATGAAAATTTTGAAAATGACTAAACTGTTGATATTTGCACTTTTGATGATCGCATTGGTAGCAGTTGTTACTGCTGAAGGTTGTGATGGACAAAAGGTTCGTAAATATAATTATAACTATTCATTGTCTCCACACGGAGGAAAATTTATGGTAACCGTACCTAGTACATTTATAAAATATCATCCCATACCGTTATGGTAATGATTACTTGGAATTTTGGGATATAGGCCCATACTTTCTGGGAAAAGTTCTCATAAGTATGGGAACAATTCCCATCATTATGGTAAACACTCCCATATCGTATGTGAAAATTATGGCAATTATTATATTATAGTAAACGCTACTATAGTATTATGGTACTATGGTACTATATAAATATGGGTGCCGTCCCTATAATCAACATTCCAAAGAAACCGGTTACCATGCATTACACGGAAAGAATTTTCGTATGAATATTGCCATGTTATTTATTCTAAAAATTACTCTAAATCGAGTAATCTTGGGCCATTACGACTTTTTACTTTCGAATTACGAAATTTTACTCTTTCAGTGAGAAAAATCAATCAGATTAATTTTTACTCACAATTGCGAGTAAAAATTACACCTAGCGGATGTCTAAATAAATTATCTCTAATTCAATTTTTACTCGTAGGTTATGATAAAAAGTTGATGATTCAATTTATAAAATTTATATTGAATTACAATAAAAATTACAATTAATAGGCTGAAATTTCTATAAAAAATCTAAAAACCATCTAATTGCCTTAGAATATGACTTAAAATAAATATTTTGAAAAAGAATAAAAAAAAAATTACTCTTATTGTGTTGAAAAAGAAAAGATACAAATTTTTTTTTTAATTTTAAAATAAATATTAAGTTATAGAGAGATACAGAGATCGTCTTTTTTTCCAAGCCTACGTTTGTGTGCGTAACATGTAAGTTGTCGCGAGCAAAATAAAAGACATTTAATTGAAGCCGATATTAACCGAAGATTAACGGAGACTACTGAAATATTACTCTGCAGTTTAGAGTAAAAATTACTTCCATAGATAAGAAAATTTATTTGAGTTATAAGCAGTTTTTCATCAAACAGTTAATGGGTTTAAAAGAATTGTATATTGGGGAGTAAAAATTAATCGCATAGAGTAAAAATTAATAGATTAAGATGAGATATTCACAATAATCGAATAAATTTAAGACTTTTAAAAAATTACTCAGTAGTAGAGTAAAACATAGTCTAGCAACGTTAATATTTAAACAAAAAATATTAAATTTAAAACAAAAAATACCAATTTTTTGCAACGGCCCATGATTAGTCGAAATTAGGGAGTAATTTTCATCGAAAAATTCTTTCCGTGTACGGGAACCATTCCCATAATATATGGTCATTGTTACCATAAATTTCTCTATGTGTTATAACTAAACTAAAAATTTTTCATAATTAATTACACATAAATTTACATTTTTTAGTGTAACATGAACAAAGAAAAGTATTGCTGCAAAAATTATCGTTGTACAAAAAGAAAGGCCCCAGGTACCTGCGTTCCTTGGTAGACTCCAGGAAAACAAATGGGAAGTTTATCTTGTAATTACAAGTAATAGGCAAATGTACTACTTCCTTAATAAATAAACTGACATTTGCACTGCAAAAAAAATCTTTACGATAATTTTTTTTCAATCAAGAAATTTTTGGCAGATGGCATGAAAACCGAAAATTTCTTGAACTATGATAACTTTTTTAATTTTAAATCTTAATTAAGAAAAAATTCCTACTCCAGAACCAATTTCGTACTCAGTCAAAAAAAAAACTACTTGTGTTAAAAATTTGAATTTATTGGTGTAATGCTTAGAAATTTATCGGAAATTTTCATCTCCAATAATTTCCGGCGGCTTTGAAATTTTTAATTTTAAAAGGAAATTTCTCTAATGATTTACAAATATTTGGATCTGATGGAAAATATTTTCATGAGCTCTGAAGTTTCCATTTTCCAAAGAAAATTTTCAATTCAGTTATTGAATTTCTATTTTCAATAGAAAATTATTCTACTCTAGTTCTAAATATTGTTTTTTACTAGAAGTTATTTCTTTTAACGAGGAAAATATTAGGAAAAAGTTCTATCAGTATTTTTGATGGAAAATATTCTCATCAGCCACTAAGTTGCCATTTTCCATAGAAAATATTCCGACCAGCCACTAAAAATTTATTTCTACTGAAAATTATTTCCATTGATCATTAAAATTTCAATTTCACTATATAACTGTTCCATAAGTCCCGAATTCGTACTTTTCTATAAAATTTTTCCCTTTTAATTGATTTTAAATTCCAAATATTGAATTCCGAATTGGGTTTGGGCGCCATTACTATCTGTGTCTCCATTAGAAACGTCAGAGTGACAGTTGTTGCCAAGTAATTTCGAGTATTGCACGAAGAATGTGAAAGTTTGTAAAATTAGTTAATGAAGTCAGTGGTCGGTCAAAATAAACAGTCGGATAATTTAGATGGAGAGAAACTGTAATACTACAGAGTACAACAAATGACCATGGTAAAATTAACTAGACGACTGTAATAGTACAATACGATAGCGTAAATGTTCAAAGCATTTGCATGGCAGTGGACATTCCGTTAGTAATCGTAGCCCAATAATCCAGCTTCTCTCGTTGGATGTTATCGAGCTAATGACAAAACTACAGGCTGCGAATTCTCTACCTCCATACTATCTGTGTATTGACAACTGTCGAGCTGAGTGAAGTCAACGAAACGGGCAACAGAATGTTCCAAGTTGTCGCCAGCAGAGTCCAGAGTCCAGAGTCCAGAGTTACGACACCCTCATTCATTCGCACTAACACCGACGGCAAATGATAATTTACCAAAAGACCCCCTTTTCAATCCCCCTTCGCTCCCAATATCCTTTAGCTCCCCAGCCTCTAAATCCACCCTTTGATTACGTTACCCCTTTTGGTGCCTTCGAACCTACTCGCGATTCCCCTCATCCGTTTTACCCCAAAATTTACTCTTTCCTCTTTCCCAATTCCCTTATTCTGCAGCCACTCCACTCTATCCACCGCCAATACCCCCAGAATCCTCTAATTATATTCACTCAGCCCGCTTCCAACAGTGTCCAGGGGGTCCAATTTCGTTTTACACCTTTCATTATTACAACCAACCCAAAACTCGATCTATTAGCTATCGAAATTATCGGCATTTTTTAAATTATCGGCCCTCAGTCCAGACTAAGTTTACTCTGCAAAAAACTTGAGGTGACAAGACGAACACATGACGTTAAAAAAAAGCTGCGCTTTTCTCTATTGAAAAGTTATTAAAGAAGATTAGGGAAATTGGAGAAAAGTGACTGACTGGGTGAATTTGGCCACGACTGTCAGAATTAGAAGGGAAAATTAGCCCTGTTTTGGTTGATCAACTTGCCCCTTCTACAACCAGTTTCAACATTTTTTTATTAATTTTGATCGGCAAAATTTTTCCTATATTTGAAATTTTCTATCCGCCCGAAAATTCGTCAGAAAAATTTACCATTTTCTAGACATTTCCACTAGATCCACATTCTGAACTTAAAATCAAATTTCTGGACTAAATATCGAAGATACGCTAAAAAATACAAGGTACGATTTTGTAGGCCTCTTAATTTCCTACGAAAAAAGGAATTTGGCTCATATTTGAAATTTTACCGCCCGAAAATTCATCAAAAACCTTCACTGTTTCCTAGACATTTTGAAGATTCGCGTTCTAAATTCAAAATTCAAATTTCCGCGCTAAATATCAAAGATACACAAAAAAATACAAGGAACGATTTTGTGGCCAACAATTTCCTACTAAGTAGTGAACTTCGACCAAATTTGAAATTTTACCGCCCGAAAATTCATCTAAAACCTTCACTGTTTCCTAGACATTTTAAAGACTCGCGTTCTAAATTCAAAAATGAACTTTTCGCGCTAACTATCAAAAATATAGGGAACGATTTTGTAGCCAACAATTTCCTGCAAAATAGGGAACTTGGCCCATATTTGAATTATTTTCCACCGAAAATTCATCAAAAATCTTTACCATTTCCTAGACATTTTGAAACTCGCGTTCTGAATTCAAAAACCAAATTTCCGGGGTAAATATCAAAGAAACGCGAAAAAAAATAAACAATTATGTAGCCCAAAAAATTCCTGTGAACCCGGGTCAAAAATAAAACTTGATTCAGGCTCGCTTTGCCTTATTTTCTTTTGAAGTTATCGATTTGCCGACGATTTTTTGATAAGATCTCGACTTTTTCGACTTAAATTTAATTTTTTTAAACTTTTTCAACTTTTTTCATCTTAGGTTCAACAATTTCGACTTGGTAAACCAAGTCTAAATCAAGTTTTATTTTTGACCCGGGAAAGTATCATGCAAGAAATCTTTAAAGAAAATCAACTGGAAACTAAAAAGAACAGTAAAATTTCTCGTTGTCTATGGAAACTACAGCAGATAATAATAATGACCTGAATAATTTATCAAGTAATGAAAAATTTTTAAAAAGTGGGTTGCATGTTTTAACGCGCTTAGCACAAGTAATATTCAAAAGAAGTAGGCGTGCACCGCCGACAGAGACCGTTAAACACTGGTAAGGTTCTCTAGGTACTCTATATTAGCAGACAGGAGCCCAAAACTACATAAACTATATATAGTGGACTAGACGTGTTGATTATAAACTAATAGCTCTTGAATTATAGAGATATTATGCAACGCGTGAGGGTTTATTACCTTCGCGTCATAATTCCCGCGAAATTATTAAGGAAGGAAACCTCTGTCTCGGAGTATAAGAAAGCTTAGGTATGTTATCTACTGGAGATTTAGGGCCACTCTAGTTAAATATATTATTATTTCGGTAAATTTATTCTTTATCACGAGTGGCGGTTAAAAAACATAAAAAAA
The DNA here is from genome assembly GCF_029852145.1 of Microplitis mediator. NCBI lineage: Eukaryota > Metazoa > Arthropoda > Insecta > Hymenoptera > Braconidae > Microplitis > Microplitis mediator. The sequence continues at coordinate 2,343,086 of NC_079977.1, forward strand.
AAAATAACCAACCGCATAATGAATAACTTTTTAATAAATTTACCGCGCCCGCCTTCTTGCCAGTGGAATTTAACCGATCCCTTAAGACATTTCTGATTAAGGAATGCTCTAAGAAATGACGCGTCGGGACCTTGATATTGCTTGGAACTCGATTATTAATCGTCAATTAGCTATGATTAAAATATTTTGGGATCTCGCGTGCATCTTAACTATTTTATCGAGCTAAATATTCATTTTAAAGGGGCTTAAATATATTACGGAATTTTTTAAGTTATTACTTCAGCCATTATTTGAATTATTAATTTATTGCGCGGTGAAAAAATCGGTGGTAAAATGAACACACGGTAGGGGTGTTATCTAATGGTTGTAAAAACGGTGTACATATGAGTAAATTAACGGGGTATAATAATATTTCGTTAAAATTACGTAATTATCGTTAATTGAGATAAAAATAATTTTATTTCCTGCAAAATAAGAAATGTCTCTTTTATTAAACTGAACAAAGGCTGAAATTTTTGATCACTTGTCAAATTAAATATTTAGGAAAAATATTATTATTATTTTTATTATAACTCTGATGTTTTTCATGAGGTAATGACTGATTTTAAGATGATAAATTAAGGGGGATAGCCACTGTGAGGATCGAAAAAATAGGTGATTTTCGGGAATTTTTTTGACTGGAATAATAAAGGAATTTGGGGATCGGGTTTTTTGTTTTCTAAATTATACATTGAAGATAATTCTCATAAATTTTCATTAAAAAATATCATGTTGTTACAAAGTTATAAGCATTTTTGTGGAGCAACAAAAAAATTTCCCCCACCACGGTGTCATCTCTAACTCAAAAACGGATTATCAGAAACAAAAAAACCAAACGGCGTTGTAATCTGTATGCATGTGGTTATCATTGCACATAGGGGATTTTGAAAATTTGGATTTGAAAAAAAATGGCGACATATTAAAAATTTTTTCGTTATTTTTTCTCATTTTTTTGGATTCAAACAGCCCTAAAAAATCTTAAAAATCAAAATTTTCAAAATCCCCTACGCGCAACTTTAGCTACTGAATAGACAAATACGGCAAAAAAAAAAGTTGCGAATCGGTTGATATTTATGCAAATTACAGATGCCACCAGTTCAAAAAAAGTAGTTTCGAGAAAAATGCGTTTAAAGTTTTTAGTCGATGCAACGGTCAGTTGACGCGCTGTCACAAAAATGACTTTAACTTGAAAAATATTCGGAATTTTCATATAAAACTTCAGATACATATTGTTGAACATATACACTTTGATTTAATAAAAAAAAAAATTTTTTTTTTTGAAATTTCACAGCGGCTATCCTCCTTAATCATTAATAATTTTATTTTATTTTTGTCGCTGATTTAGTTTGCAAAGAGACTGCGAATCATAAAAATCTCTTTCCCATATTTTATACAGTAACATTAGCATGTAATTGTGGGCAAATATTCTTTGGATTTCTCCATAAATTGGCAACTCTGTCGTGTCATTAATTTTTGAAACAATCAAAATTTTTTTTTGTATTTGAAATCCAATTCGACTTCTGATACTTTTTGGGCCCACGGGTCAACCGTTTTTCAGATTTTTTTCTCAGCACCGAGCCCGGGTCTAGATTTTCTATAGAATTTCTTAGACGGCGATCCTGACCAAAATTAGGACGTCCATTAGATTTTCGGTGCCTCGGTATTTGAAATCCAATTCGACTTTTGATACTTAAAAAATAAAACTACTTTTTTTTTAACACAGCTTAACACCGGGAAAAATTTTACCACCGTTTTCGGTGTTAAATTTGACACCGCGATCATTGACATCGCGGATTGATATCGCGATAACCCCAACACCGGGATAGCGTAAACTTACACGTTTTTTTTTTTACAGCGAATTTTTTTTTATCCATCACTCAGATACTAAAACTATCCTTGACAATAACTTATTTATTGGGCCAATTATATCATCGTATTAGTTATGCTAATTGCGGTGAGAGGGAACGCGAGATAATAAATTCAAATAAAATTGCTCGAGCGATTATTATTAATCGGATATTTATCTGTGCCACCGTACGGATAATATGTATGCGATATATATATTTATATTTCACTGCTTGGTTGGCCTGGCCGCATGCACAATTTGTTGATATAAACTCTATATAATATTAATAATTATTTTGTGAAATATTTACACTAAATAATCCATAATTAATTTTCTTCAATATTTTTTTTTCCCAACACACAGAGCGCTGCGCATGTGGATTTTAATTAAAAAAAATATTTTGTCGGTCTCTACAAAGAAGGGGCAAGATGGTCTTCTATTTAATGGCCGCCTTCTTTAAAAAATTATAAAAAAAATTTTTTACTTGTCATTTTAATATGTAGAGGGGGTAAATGGGTCATTACTGCAAATTTACTGACCAGGGAAAGTTGGACCTATGGTACAAAATTTTTTAAAATATAATTTCCCTAAATTTTTCCGGTTAATTTAAAAAATATGACTATTACGCCCCCCCCCCCCTCATTTAAAAATTTTCTTGACCAATCAACTAAAAGTAAATTTATTTTTGTGGGAAAATGAACTCGTTCAATTGATAAAAATCTAATAAGTAATAAAATTCTCAAAGATCCATCTTACCCCCTCTTTTTTTGGAAAAATAAATTATTAATGAGGAATTATTTGGTAAGTATCTACTCGTTTACCGATATAATGATTTTGTAAATTTAAAAAGTTGACAATTGGAGCCGACGTGCCCGAGTCTGTGGTTTAATAATCGACATTCTGGAAGTAGGTGTAGTTTGTGTACTGGTACGAGGAGTGCATAAATTAACCTCCGAAACTCGTTAAGGAAATAACTGAGTTCTAAAGACGTCCGAAATAAATCATTTAACGGGAATAATAATACGATAATCGGAGGACAAGGCTTTTATCAACTACGTCAATAATTTTAAAGTTTTGTCAAACTATGAGCTGGGGCAAGACCTTATTATCTTGTGAACAAAAACCCTTGTGCTTTTTACTACATAATTAATTAATAAATTTAAGAAATTATAACAGTACTGAAAAAAAACGGGTGTAAGCCCGAGTCAAAAAACAAACTCGGGTTCAAGTCTCAAAGTTCTCAATGAGGTTTTTGAGTATCAATTTAGAATTTTAAGATTGACAACAGTAGAAAGTTATCCTAGCTTAGTCCTCAAAGAGTTACGACCCATTTTATCACTTTGAGGACTAAACTGGAATCCCGGGTCAAAAATAAAACTTGATTCAGGCTCGCTTCGCCTTAATTTCTTTTGAAGTTATCGATTTGCCGACGATTTTTTGATAAGGTCTCGACTTTTTCGACTTAAATTTAATTTTTTTCAACTTTTTGAACTTTTTTTATCTCAGTTTCAACTTATTCGTCTTTACTTTGAGCACGATAGTCATTCACATTACTTTTGACTCGCTAAACCAAGTCGAAAAAAAGTCATTTATTCGCCTTACTTTCGCCTTAATATATAAAAATTATTTCACCTTAGTTCTGACTTTTCTGACTTATAATTTAAGTCGAATAAGTCTACATCAAGTCAGTTTCGACTTGATTTAGACATTTTCGCCTTACATTTTAAGTCGAATAAGTCTAAACCAAGTGAATTTCGACTTGATTTAAACTTTTTCGTCTTAAATCGTGACTAAGTAAGCCAGTTAAGTCTAAACCAAGGCGAAAACTTAATATATTTCATACCTCCGTAAAAAAAGTCGAGTTTGTCTTGTGAAAAACGGCTCCAAATTTCGATTTGGTAAACCAAGTCTAAATCAAGTTTTATTTTTGACCCGGGATAACATGATCTGAATTAGAGCTTCAAAAGTCTCATTCGACGTATTTTCTCCCCTCCCTTTTCTATCTAAAATTTTCAAAAGTCCGAAGTATCTTCTCATTCGTTGAGGATTTTGAGGCCTTAGTTATGATTTAAAATTCAGACCTTATAGTTCTCATTAAGTATTTTGAGTACTAAAGTAGAGTTACTTTTTGAGCGGCAAATAAAACATCAAAGGAATCGAGGCTTTTGAGGCCTAAACTAGAATTTGTTTTTTGACTCGGGAGTCCGCACTCCAAGTGTTAAAATCAACCCCCGAAAGCGGTGTTAAAATAAGTAAATTTGAACACCGTTTTATTTTTAAAGTGAGACAGGAAATAGGATGCAGTTATGAACAAAGCTTTGGGTTTAGGTATTAGATAAATGTATAGCGTATAATAAATAGACGACGGGAGTAAATGTATTGCCGACGCCGACGGGCGGCTTGAGGTGATGGCCAGAACTCACTGCCAGAAGAGGGTCGCTAAATATTCAGGCATTACGGCTCTGCATAAATTCATTTCATTATAGCGCCACCAAACATTGCTTTTGATGGTTCCCTCTCGTTCCATGGCATACACAACTAACCCCCACCCTACCAGGAAAACCCTCCATACAACAACCAATAGAGATTCTAATTCCTCAGTACCGTTTGCCTCCGTATGACGGCGCTATTTTCTTCCAACCCTGAGTACTTTGCTTTGGTCTCTTATATCTTATATCTTATATATTACTGTTACTGTTCACCTCTTATTCATAAATTCGATTGTTCATTAGACTATTTGAGGAGCTATAAATGCCGACCGCTAAATAAAAGTCCATTGGTGGTATACGTGGATAGAGGAAGCTGAGACTTAATGAGATATGACTGGTGATGTTAAAAGGTAATGAGTTTTAGTGCAGATTGTATTTAGAGAAACGCGTGTGAGACCCGTTGAAAACATCAACTGTATTCCAGGCTGTCCTTTCTCATACATATGGAACATTTCATTATATCAGACCCGCTCAATGTATAATTTACTTTTGCGTAAGTCACTTCATCTACCGTCGTATATATATATATATATATATATATATATATATATATATATATATATATATATATATATATATATAGTCATCTGCGACATGAGTGCAGGACATTTATGTTGACAAAAAGTCAATTTTACATTGCTAATTTTAAGTCTACTGAAAATAAATAAAGCAAATATTTTATTAAAAATGTTTAATATATTTTAAACCTCAGGCTAAATGAGATGTAGAATACGCTAGTGTAATTACAGTTTATATCATGAGGAGTGGCAAGTTGGATACTTTGGAAAATGCGTTTATGATTATAAATAATAAGTGCGATTTTGATGTATTAGGGATTTTTACTATTTGGAAATATTTTAGAGAATTTTAAGGATTTGATTTGAAACTGATGAGAATTTTACTGGTCGCAGTGACTAGAACCACTTGACATAAGAGAAAAAAAATTTTTCTTGGGACTGTTTAGGGTTTCTTCTACTCGAGGACATCATAAGGAACAAAAAACGTTTGCATTGTATGGAGTTATTCCCAACAGAAGAAAAGTTACGGGTCGATCTTCGAAAAATGCATGACAGTGTCATCTGCCCGCATGTGCCCGTATCTGCCCGACGTCGATTACTCAAAAAATAAATTTTTTTCTAGAGGTTTTGAATCTTTTCCTAATACAGGACATTATATGGAACAATAAACGTTTATATTGTGCAGAGTTATTCTCGACAGAAGAAAAGTTACGGGCTACTTTTCATAAAAATGCATAGACAGTGTCATCTCCACCCATTTCCATCCATGGGCCTGGAAATGAAAAATAAATTTTTTACGGGACTTTTTGTGGTTTCTCCTATTCGAGGACATCATAAGGAACAAAAAACGTTTGCATTGTATGGAGTTATTCCCAACAGAAGAAAAGTTACAGGCCACTCTTCGAAAAATGCATAGACAGGGTCATCTACCCGTATCCGTCCGACGTCGATTACTCAGAAAATAAATTTTTTTCTAGAAGTTTGGAATCTTTTCCTACTACAGGACACTATAAGGAACAAAAAACGTTTGTATTGTGCTGAGTTATTCCCAACAGGAGCAACGTTACGGGCCACTCTTCATAGGAAGACATAAACAGCCTCATCCTCATTTATCTTAATTTATCCTAATTTATCCTGATATGGGTCTGAACTCAAGAAATAAATTTTTCTTAAGACTTTTTAGGGTTTTTTCTACTCAAGGGCCTCATAATGAACAAAAAACGTTTATATTGTGCTGAGTTATTCCCAACAGAAAAAAATTTACAGGCCACTTTCCATAAAAACACATAGATGGCATCCTCCTTCCATTCTCCCTGCCCCGACCGGGCATCATAAGTCAAGAAAAAAAATTTTCTCAGGACTTTTTGGAGTTACTCCTACTAAAGGACATCATAAGGAACAAAAAACGTCTATATTGTGCTGAGTTATTCCCAACAGAAAAAAATTTACAGGCCACTTTCCATAAAAACACATAGATAGCATCCTCCTTCCATTCTCCCTGCCCCGACCGGGCATCATAAGTCAAGAAAAAAAATTTTCTCAGGACTTTTTGGAGTTACTCCTACTAAAGGACATCATAAGGAACAAAAAACGTCTATATTGTGCTGAGTTATTCCCAACAGAAAAAAATTTACAGGCCACTTTCCAAAAAAACACATAGATGGCATCCTCCTTCCATTCTCCCTGCCCTGACCAGGCATCATAAGTCAAGAAAAAAAATTTTTTCAGGACTTTTTGGAGTTACTCTCACTAAAAGACATCATAAGGAACAAAAAACGTTTATATTGTGATGAGTTATTCCCAACAGGAGCAAAGTTACGGGCCACTTTTCTTAAAAATCGAGAGAGTCATTCTTATCTATCCTCAATTCTAACCTCTCTTCAACTTCTCGTGCCTTTTTTTCTATGCTTCAACTTACCCCACGTCTTCCTTACATATATTTACAACCATGCATACATTTAATGAATATTCTTTGTATATTATTATAAATTTCATTAAATAAATTATGTAAATAAGAGCAATAATAATTATTATTGTCATTTCAGATCTCAAATTACGTAACACCCGTCGTTATGTAATGAAAATGAGAAATGAGAACACAATTATAAAATAGGAAACGCCAAGTTAATTAATTCAAGTAGAAAGTAACTTAATGTGTACGTGCTTGCATTTGAGAGGTAATTAATTACAAATTGTTATTTCTGTATTTTCCGCGAATTATAAATAATTAATTTTCCCCCAAAAAAAAATTGTCTTTATTTTTTTCGATAAAAAGTAAACAAACGGTTTAGCAATTGACGTATTCACGCAAATGAATCATGAATTTTTGGGTGGATGTTAAAAAGAGTAAAACTTTTTGCTCATCAGAACACGGAGCGAATTTTTCTCATCCTGCAGCGTAGGCCGCTGTGGGGAGCAGTACAGTAGAATAAAAGTCCACAGGGTGAATCAGACAACGTCAGTAACGCAATTAGACTAACAATCGATCGCCGGTGATGAGTATAAACAAATTGACAATTAAATATTTAAATAAAATACACGGAAAGAAAATTATGGGAAGTTTTGCTATGCATTATGGGAATAGTTCCCATAATGGTATAGGAATTGTACCCATACTATTATAGGGGTGCTTCCCACATATTATTGGATCTATCCCTATAATTGTATGGGTAAAATTCCTATAACATTATGGGAACCATTCCCATAATTATAGGAACTATTCCTATAATTATGGGAACCACTCCAATAATATCATGGGAACTATTCCCATATAATTATTGGAACCATTCCCATAATGGTGTGGGAATCATTCCCATACTATTATGGGAACTATTCCCACAATGGTATGGGAACTATTCCTATAATATTATGGGAACTATTCCTATAATGTTATGGGAACCATTCCCATAATGGTATAGGAGTAGTTCCTATACCAATATGGGAGCCATTCCAATAATATTATGGGAACTATTCCCATATCACTATTGGAACCATTCCCATAATGGTGTGGGAACTATTCCCATAATGGTATGGGAACTATTCTTATAATATTATGGGAACTATTCCTATAATGTTATGGGAACCATTCGCATAATATCATAAGAATTTTTTTTTGCAAAATAGTGTAGAAATTTCCATCATGAAATGGAGAGATTCAAATAAAGTATCTTCGACGCTACATTTATTAAAAAAAAAAAAATTTTGTTAAAAATTTTAATGTTTTTGTCAAATGCAATTTTTTTTTTCAATGTTTGAATTTTTGTTTTCATATTTAATAATATTTCTGTGTTTTATAAAAGTGATTTCCACACTTTTCTTTAAATTAATTTTTTCATGATAGTATGGGAACCATTCCCATAATATTGTGGGAATAGTTCCCATAATGGTATAGAAATATTTCCTATAATGTTATGGGAATGGTTTCTATAATTTATAGGAATAGTTCCCATATATTATGGGAATGATTCCCATAATAATTTAGAAAGTATTCCTATAAATTATAGGAACCATTCCTATAATTAGAGGAACCATTCCCATAATTAAAGGAACTATTCCTATAATTATGGGAAACATTACTATAATAATAGGAACTGCTTCCATAATTTTATGAAATTTATTCCTATACCAACATAGGAATTACGACCATAAATTATGGGAGCAGTTCCTATAATTATAGTAATGTTTCCCATAATTATAGGAATAGTTCCTATAATTATGGGAATGGTCCCTATAATTTATGGGAATGGTTTCTATAATTTATAGGAATAGTTCCCGTATATTATGGAAATGATTCCCATAATATTATAGAAAGTATTCCGATAAATTATAGGAACCATTCCTATAATTAGAGGAACCATTCCCATAATTATAGGAACTATTCCTATAATTATGGGAAACATTCCTATAATTATAGGAACCGCTCCCATAATTTATGGTCGTAATTCCTATGTTGGTATAGGCAAAAATTTCACAAAATTATGGGAACAGTTTCCATAATTTTCTTTCCGTGCAGTAAATTATTATTATTTTTTTTTTTTCGTAACCCCGAGGATGATTTGAAATCCAGTCGTCAGTGAGACGCAATGGGTATAAAAGTCCTCCCTGTCCAGTGTCAGATTTCCGAGGCACTTTTCGCGGCCCCTCTAGCAGCGTATGCGCCACTAATACTAAAGAATCATCCCCTATATCACATTTAGCCTCATTGTACTTTTCCATCCATTGTTTTTATAATTACAAACCCTACTGCCAGCCTATCATACGAAACTCGATTTAAATTTTTATTCTCTCACTCATCTCTCCCACCCTCTATTATTATTATCATTGTCTTTATTATTATTATTATTATTGTTATCGTAATTTTTTTAATTCCAAACAATGTCACTGGTGAAAATGTTCTTTCCCTTGTACACAAACCAAATGACTTTCTATTAAGAGGATCAACTACACAAGGAACAATTACACCGCACTCGGTTTTCTGTTAAAATGTCACTTGACGGTTAACTCTTCATTAAACTTTGCTTTGCAATCAATAAAAACATTTTTAGTTATTGTCCCGAGTGGATTTACACGTAAGTCGGTTGTTTAATTGAAAGACTTTAGTCAAGTTCAAGGACCTGAAAATTGAATCCTTAGCATACGCGGCCGCGGAAAAAGTCGCGGTTTTGTGAGAAATGAATTTTTTTTACTGATGTGTAGTTCCTTAGATAATTTTCTGGGGTTGGTGTCATATGTTGGTCATATATTTGTTGACTATATACAAGAGGGGGGAAATTATTTTGAATTTTTTTTGTTTTTGAAAATCGAAAATTTCAGTGGAAAAATTTTGATGACTTTTGATAAAAATTTTATGAAATTCAACTTTTTTAGGGAGCGCCCATTTTGCCTACAAAAGAAATTTTTTTTCCAATGGCAGCTAAAAATTTTTTCTATTCACTGAATATAAAAAAAAAAAAATGGACGTTTTCTGTTTGAAGGCTGATATCTCTGCGACAAAACGTCCTACGAGGTTAAAAAAAAAAAACAAATTGAAGCTGAATAAATTTGCTAAACGAGCTTGGCATTTGTTCAGTTGAAAGAATTTTTTCGCGGTCCGTGGGCTTTTCGGAAAAAAAAAAAAATTTCTAAATTTTTTGTCTCGCGGTATTTTTCATGTTTGCGCAATAATCAGAACTTTTAAAAAATGCACCAAAACTATAGATTTTAAGCTACAAAATGCTTTTTCTAAAATCTCGATACAATCATTTTTCACCAAGTTACAGCTTTCCAAAAATCACAAAAAAATTTGTAAAATTTTTCTGCTCCTTTAATTTTTTGCATTAGTGTAAAAAAAAAAACGGACGTATTTGAGTCCCCAAAAATTTAGTATTTCCTTAAGTGTCCCGTTTTGCCCCTTTATGCCCTACGAGATTTATGTCTAAGAACAAGATATTTTTTCACAGTATAAAATTTCTGAAATTCAAAAGAACTCGCTGTGAATAAAAACGAAATTGTCATTTCCTAGGCACGGCGAAAAAAGTCGCGATTTCGAGAGAAATGAATTTTTTCTACACCGATGTCTACTTCCTTAGAGAATTTTCTAGGATTAGTGTCATATGTTGGTCATATATTTTTTGACTATATACAGAAGGGGGGAAATTATTTTGAATTTTTTTTGGTTTCTAAAATCGAAAATTTCAGTGGAAAAATTTTGATGACTTTTCATAAAAACTATAAAATTTTTTTTATTTTGCATCCAATAATTTTGTGAAATTCACTTTTTTTAGAGTGTCCATTTTGCCCGCAAATAATAAAATTTTTTTTCAACGTCAGCTGAAAATTTTTTCTATTCACTGAATATCAAAAAAAAAAATTGACGAATTTGAGTCCCCAAAAATTTAGTCTTCCCTCAAGTGTCCCATTTTGCCCCTTTACTCCCTACAAGATTTATGTCTAAGAACAAGATATTTTTTAGCAGCATAAAATTTCTAAAATTCAAAAGAACTCGCCGTGAATAAAAACTCTATTTCCATCCCCTAGGCGCAGCGCAAAACGTTGTCATCTTGACCTTGTAAAACAAAATAAAAAATCATCGATATTCCCGTACGCGGATAGTATTAATAGCATTTCCAGTGTGACGTGTCACACACTGGCCACTAGGTTTGGTGGGCATAAATCATTGAAAACGAAAACATATCCCCGTGGCCACGCAAATTTGCCAACACCCGACCACAGTGGCACGCAAACAAGCACGGCAACGCGGAATCATGACGCCCGACGAGCGACCACCGTCGATGAGCTATCAGCAATGTGTGTAAGCTCACAAGTACTAGTGTCCATTGAGCTGTATCCCGTGTTGTGTATATGCAGGGACACACCAGCTCCGACATATGAACCAATACTGCGAAATAGTTACTGACGATGACTGGGAGTGTAGGTATCAACAGTGGGTAGGTGTGTACACACGATACTGCGGGACGGACACAAACGAGTGACGATCGGTGAACGCAAAATCGAGGTATTCTAGCGTGGATGACTCGTCATTGCCGTGGGGCGCGCGTGCCACGCACACATTGATACCCACTACTGGCATATGCATGTATCATCAACGACCACACTGGTACTTGGCCAGAGCTTTCACATATGCAGCAATAGCTGTGGCTTTTCGACGATCCTGAACGTGGGATAGCGTCACACACACGCACACACACGCACACATTCGAGAGCCGGTCAGTGTTGGTGATGTCCGTGACTGCTCGCATGAATCAGCACCAACACCACCGACCGTCATCAGTCCCGTATGTGCGTATCCATTTATGAATGCGGATGACGGTGTGAGTGTGTGTGAGTGGCATGGTGCGGCCAGTCATCACCAGCGCTCACGGCACCACTCAATTACTCGCGAAACGCTGTGGAATCATTTACCCAATCATTTGGTTACATCAACGCACCGCGACGCGTATCCCGAGAGCGGCCCGAGGCCTTCCAGTCCACGTGGCTTTTAACACACACACTCACACACTCACACATGAGCGAGGGGATGATGACTGTGTACTGGATATTGAAGCTGCTCACACTTTCTCTCTCGGCATACTGTGTTCAGAGGGATGAAAATATTGCGGGGACGAGAGACTGTTGACTATTGTGTGTATCACGGCACGCGGGACTGAGCATTCCAGTCGTGGTGTAGGTCCTGTTGATTCCGCGTTATATCGTTATGATGACGGTATAATAGCCCCCGCCAATAGTCACCAGGATTTAGTTTGATGACCCCGAGCGTTTAACGTATTTTCACTTTATTTCCCACGTCCGTGTCATTAAATCCGCAAAGAGCTAAATATTTTTCATCATTCCTGCCATTTCACCCTTTCGCTTTCACACCTGGGACTTTTACACTCAGGCATTCCTCAGCTCCGACACGGACGTGCCTACAGCAGCTCAGTGGATGGACTCAATGACACCTGGGCGAAAACTTGGGGAAGGTCTTTTCGACTGGGACTTTCGGGGCTTCCGGTGATGACGGGATTAAGAAGTGCGTGATGATGGGATCAGAATTTTTTTGAGGCTCGATCGACCCAAACCGGTCGACAAAACCGATACATGCGCGTGACTACAATATCTCCTCCCGTTGGTCTGCAAGTCCGAATGCGTTCTACTCGGGATGGTAAAAAAAATGCTGGCAGGATTGGGTGGGTATAGACGGTGACTACGCCGAGGGGGAGAGGAAGCGGAAGGTGGTACCACACGTAGTTATAAACCAGGGGGATAACGTTTGGGGTGACGGGGGGAGGGGGAGGTATTTTTTTATTCGGGTGGGTTTGATGTGGGTGGCTGTTGGGTGGTAGGTAGGTAGGCAGCAATAGTAGAGATGGCTGGTGGTGTATTGCAGATCAATACAATTGCACGTTAGTGCTAATAAATAATAGGCGGTGGGAGCGAAAAAAAGCGCGCATTGCAGCAACGAACGCAACACACAAATAATACGCGATACATCAACCGGGCTGCTGGTCGGCTAGGTACCTATTCGCCTCTTCTCCCTTCTACAATTCACCCGCTACTCGCTATACTCTACACTCTCATTCTCTCACACTCTCACCCTCTTCCACAGCATCACAGTCCCCCTTTTTATTTTAAACCATTTTTATTATTTTATTTTACTCTTTTTTTCACAAATTTTTTTACCCATACAGCTCACACACACTCACACACACCTATCACGCCGCGGCACAAGCACCACCCCCGGGGCATCGCCATTTCCGGACAAATAAACTCTAGTCGACGTAATTTTTGGGCTGGCCGGCGCTTTGGCCTCGACGAAAAGTGAGGATCGGCCTTTGCAATACACGCATCTATACCTTTTTTACTCTTGTTTTTTGTTACTCCTACCACTACTGCGAACAACCTATTCTTTTTCATCGGGTGTCGCTGCCTCCCCATTCCTCCCATGTTTATATTTTACATTCTACTGTCATTTCTAATCATCTGTCTTTATTTCCCTACGCCTCGGCTGCTAAATGCCTGCGAAAATTATCCCCCTCGGTGCTCTGGCCTTCGGAAAAATCAAACCCCTATTGATTATCAGGAAAACAAAACCTCGTAAGTTATTTTCTGGGTAAAAAAATATTATTTAATTTTTTTCAATCATGATATATCGCTCCCCGCGGATTCGGCGGGTTTGGAATTCGCCGGCGGTAGCAGTAGGTGTAAAAGACTAAGGGTGAGTGTTGGCGAGCAAGGGGGCAGGGAGACCGAGGCTGTCAAACATTAGTTAATTTTGAAAAATAGCCCTTAACACGCCAGCTCGTATGTTGAATTGGCTTTTCTGTAAGCTTTAACAGGCCAATCGGGAGACACTCTCACCCATTGTTATTTTTATATTTTTTATTTTACCATTTTTACATGAATGTTTTGTTTTAACAGTGGCGTCGTGGCCCCCGTTACGAATCCTAGGCTCACTCATCCGATCCGCCTCAGTCCCTGTCTCTTTTCCCCCTTCCCACCCACGCACACACGCTAATGCCTGAAAAATGTACAGCTATTTTTTATTTTTTAATGCTTACCCACCCTACGTCCCGTCCCTGTTACTATACGAGCCCGGGTATACCGGCACCCAGCCACGATCGGTTTTTATTTCATTTTTTTTTACTTTTTACTATCGATAATTTGTTTGGATAATTTCCAATGCTATTGATCCAGATGTCCTGCATCCTGCAGAACACATCGAATCCCTAGTGGCGCCCAAAAACAGACGAGAATCCTCTAGAACCAACGCACTAATAAACCAAGTGGACGAATATCACCGGGGCAAAACGATACACTTTAAATTTTTATTACACGTGCACTAGGGTGATTCATTTCTGTAAAATTTTTTTTTTTTTAAGAGCTTAAGCAAAATCTCAATCTACATGAAAAAAAAAAAATTCTCACGAAATATGAGCTCTTAATTCCAATGCTAAGTACTTGCCATTTGATTTCAAAGATTTCCCATTTAAAATACACGTAAATTAAATTACTTTTTTTTTAACTTTCTAATACTCAGCTGCGTTTCATGATATCAAGGCGGTTTTGGTCGCAAATTGTAGGGCATTTGGTGTTCTTCAAAAGTGCCCGAAGTTACTTAGCTGTAATTCCAGCTGTTTCACTTGTGTCCGTTGCGGAACTTATTTTTCCTATGAAATTGACCTTTATTGGCTTGCAGAACGTAAACCAATGAAAGTACATCAAAAATGTCAATAGAAATTTTATAGGAAATTTTATTCCCTTCAAAAAATGTCCTATGAATCAAGTCGCTAAAGTCCATAGTTTCCGAGTTATAGTAATTTTAATAATTTGAAAAATATAATATAAAAAAAAATTATAATTGACATTTTATTTTTCAAATCATTAAAATGATTATAACTCGGAAACTATGGACTTTAGCGACTTGATTCATAGGACTTTTTTTGAAGGGAATAAAATTTCCTATAAAATTTCTATTAACATATTTGATGTACTTTCATCGGTTTATGTTCTGCAAGCCAATAAAGGTCAATTTCATAGGAAAAATGAGTTCCGCAACGAACACAAGTGAAACAGCTGGAATTACAGCTAAGTAACTTCGGGCACTTTTGAAGAACACCAAATGCCCTACAATTTGCGACCAAAACCGCCTTGATATCATGAAACGCAGCTGAGTATTAGAAAGTTAAAAAAAAAGTAATTTAATTTACGTGTATTTTAAACGAGAAATCTTTGAAATCAAATGACAAGTACTTAGCATTGGAATTAAGAGCTCATATTTCGTGAGAATTTTTTTTTTTTCATGTAGATTGAGATTTTGCTTAAGCACTTAAAAAAAAAAAAATTTTACGGAAATGAATCATCCTAGTGCACACATTTTATCGAGCAAGAAACAACTGACCGCTTAATATATCATCCGCGAGATCTCCCATCAATCTCAACTATTTCCTCCCGCTCAAAAAATTTTTAAATTTAATTCTAATCCTCGGCAGATCGCGAGTAAACTTTTAATTGGATTTTTTAAAAAAATTAATAATGTAGAAAGAGACGTTTAATTATCAGCCATTACGCGTCTTTGGCCGTTGGTAGAACCCAAGACGGGACTGAAGGTAACTCTGGGGTCATGATGGTCTTGGTCGGGTGCCTTAGGGTTTCAGTGCCTTGGACACTGGCCAAAATTCGTATTAACCCGCGGTAATCTTAATGAAAAGTTTTATTCAAAAGTTAAGTTCACTGGGTCTGGGTTACTCGAGAGATAAAAAAAATATGAGCAAGATATGGATGAGTGGATTTATGTGACACCATAGCAGAAGGAGATCGGAGTAGTCTTGTGAATAAATTTATTTCATCGGCAAATAACCGAGTGAATAAAGTGCCGGACGATAGAGTAGTTTTAAAACACGGGAATAAAGAGAAAAAGTTGTAGGAGTAGCAGAGTAAGGGAGCAGAGAAGTAGAAGGGGACAAGGGGAGGGGAAGAAAGAGGACACAGGAGTGAGACGATGAAATGGATGAGAGACGGAGCAAGGAAGATTGGATAGAATCAGCAGTCTGCGAGTAACAATAGGGGGTTCAATTGAAAAAATAATTTAATGTGTCCTTTTAATTAAACAGAGAGGGACAGCCGGGCATGTGAGGGCAGCGAGACGGGGGCCAGTGGGCGCGGCTTGGATGGACGCGGAAATTTAAAACCTGATCAATTGATAGGACGGAATGAAATAAAAAAAAATTCTGGCTGGAAAAAAAATGTTGAATTGAGGGGTTGCGAATAGGCAGTAGTGGGTGGGTGGGTGGGTGGTGGGTCGCGAGGTGCTCGGGACGCTGTGCCACGGAGTGCGTCGCGACGAGCAGAGCAATAGGGGGACCTGCTACTGCTACTACTACTACTGGTACTACTACTGGTACTGCTACAACTACTGATGCCTGCCTGCTAGCTGCTAGGGGTAGATGGGATTGCCGGGCATTATTCTGAAACGCGAATTTGTTCATTTGTTTCTTTCCTCTGTATGCATCGCGGCGTGTGTGCATCCTTTTATCGACTAAAATCCAGGCTTCGAATTACCGTGCAAATGATTTTTTCTTTTTTTTTTTTTAACTTTTTTTATATTTTATTCCGGGTTTTTTTATTTTTACAGATTCAACCGAGTGAGCGAACACCAACAGCAGACCTACACCCAACGAATATGTATACAAATGTCGTTTGGATCTACGGTTCTCTGTATGGATGTTTTCTAACTGCGCAAGTACTAACGTACAAACTCAAAAGGAATTTAAAACCACCGAGCAACCGTCCTCGCGATAAAAAAATAAAATAAAATACGGATAGAATGAATATACAAAAAGTATAAATAACAGAGCTATGTGGACTCGCATTACGCTAGTTTTTTTTAAACAGCAAATGTGTGAACACAATTGTTTACCTGATGGTTTTTAGTTTTTATTCAAGTAGCTGTCGTAGTTCATTGCTATTTTGTTGGTTCTTTGGAGATAAAAAACAGATTGGAAATAAAAATACATTTTGTCCTGATAAATTTTAGCTACTGGAGGTAAATTATTTGTAACGGGCTAGAAATATCGTCGGAGTCTGAGAAAAAAAATTTTAATATCGTTCAGGTCTAAAAAAAATTATTGAGGGGCAAAATGGGCCGTGATAAAAGATTTTAAATAAATTGTAGGAATAAAAATATGTATGGCAGGTTTAAAATTAAAAAAAAATGTCGGGTGGCATTCATTGGTCCATGGCCATATTACCTCGTAGTAGAATTTAAAAAAAAAAATTACGGAGTCTTTTTGCCCTCCCTGTCCTTAAATATCGTCAGAGCCTGAGAGAAAAATTTTCAAGTCAATGTCTAGGTCTAAAAAAAATTTTTACCGTGGGGCAAAATGGGCCGGGCAAAAAAAAATTTTGATATTCAGCCGTAAAAAAAAATTTTTGGAGTCAATATGACTCGGACCTAAAAAAAATTATTGAGGGGTCAAATGGGCCGTTAGGAGAAATTTTACATAAATTGTAGAAACAAAAATTTGTATGGCGGATTTGAAATTTTAAAAAAATTTCGGGTGGCTTCCATTACTCCATGACCATATTACCTCGTGGTGAAATTGAAAAAAAATTAGGAGTTATTTGCCCTCCCTATTCTTAAATATTGTCAGAGCCTGAGAAAAAAATTTCAAGTCAATGTCTAGGTCTAAAAAAAATTTTACCGTGGGGCAAAATGAGCCGCGCAAAAAAAAATTTTGAAATTCAGCCGTAAAAAACAATTTTTGGAGTCAATATGACTCGGACCTAAAAAAAATTAATGAGGGGCAAAATGGGCCGTCAGGAGAAATTTTGCTTAAATTTTGGAAATAAAAATTTCGGGTGGCTTCTATTACTCCACTTCCATATTACCTCGTGGTAGAATTGAAAAAAAAAATTACGGAGTCTATTTGCCCTCCCTGACGATATTTAAGTCTGAGAAAAAAAATTTCAAGTCAATGTCTAGGTCTAAAAAAAATTTTTACAGTGGGGCAAAATGGGCGGTTAGAAAAAATTTTAAATAAATTGTGGAAATAAAAATTTGTATGGCA
The DNA here is from genome assembly GCF_029852145.1 of Microplitis mediator. Taxonomy (NCBI): domain Eukaryota; kingdom Metazoa; phylum Arthropoda; class Insecta; order Hymenoptera; family Braconidae; genus Microplitis; species Microplitis mediator. Next base: position 2,361,021 of record NC_079977.1, read on the forward strand.
GATTTAAGATTTCAAAAGAATGGCCTCTATTGTTCCACGATGGCCAAATTACCTCTGTGTAGAATGACAAAAAATTATGGAATCTGCCCTCCTTGTCCTCAAATAGATCGCAGCATTACTAATTCAACAGAAATAGCCTCAAGACTTTTTGCTGCCGAATAAAAAGACTTTTTTTACTGCAGATGGCCGAGATTTATAAAAACATTTTCAATAAACTCTCGATATTAATATGTGAGGATGAAACCACTCAAGAGTAACGTCTTGGTAACTCATCAGATGTCACGATATGAGATTTTCGAATCCAATAATATTTGAGTTGACGTTGACGCGACGAAGCGCAACGGTCATCTTCTGGACGGGATATATTATATCGAAATTGAGACAACTTGCGTCCAACTGGAAGTTATTAAATTTATATATCTACCCCATATATACCCATTTATATCACGTCCTCAAACATCTCGAGTAAAAATTCACGAGCTTATTTTAGCATCCGATAGCTCTAATAATTAATCCGGTTCGATGATCATAAAATTAAACTCATTACCCAATAAGAGACTCTGACTCTCGAAGACGTCGCGTTATCAAATTAACTCATCTAATTTAGGATAACCGTAATTACATAAAATTGCCGTGATTTTAGTATGAAGAATTGGTATAAATAACTCAGTTTTATATACGGAAATGCATGTGTGGGCTGAGAGGTCAAACGCCGGGCGACCAAACTGATGCTGATTGGGCGCCATATCGTCGATTCTAAAGGTAATCAACTAAGTAACGTTAACTAGGTGTACCTTTGCTCGTTACTTTGGAACCGACAAAACTCAAACTGACATATTTTACTCGTACCCTTCACTCTACACCCTAAAATACTCACATTCTGTTACGTGTAACTGCCGAGTTACCCATCAGCAGCATCACCAACTCGACAATTTTGCATCATGTTTAATCGATACTGTCTGTTAGACAAAAAATGAATTTTTTTTTGTGAAAAATAAAAAGTGCGAGGATCGACGCGAGGATCAACTGAATAGTCTCATATTTTTTTATTTTTTTTTTTTACGTAGATGATGTTTGCGAGTGATATTTGACAAAGTCCTGTTTCATCTACTATATATATATATATATATGGCACTTATATATGTATATATATATATATGAGTGTATATATGTGATGACGCGGCGTTGTTTGTTCTTTAACAGATTGACAATATTTAAAAATTTCTTCCATTCGGTTTATTTATTTATTTAGTTTATAATGTATACGGCAATTAAAAGTGTAATTAAAAATGTAATTAAAAAATACTGAATAAATTTTCTTGTAAATTGCTGTGTATTATAAATTAAAATAATTATAATAATAATTAAAATAAAAAAAAAAAAAAAAAAGAAAAAAGAGGAAATGAAGAGGAGGGTAGAAAGTAATAATAAAAAAAAGACCGGCATCAGCAGATGCAAATGAATTATTAAAAAAATATTAAATCAATCAAACGGCTTGTGTATACGCGCTCGGTCTCGCTCGCTCTTTAAACTCATCTCTCAATAGATATTTCTGTCCTGCTCTCAACGGGTAACTCTCCCTCGGATTCTGTGTTTGGTAATGATTATTCATGTCGTGGACTGACTCTCAATGCAGAGCAACCAGTATTTATAATTTGTTTTATTTAAATTACTCAAGACGCGGGTAATATTGATAAATTGTTTTTACTTTTCATTGTTTTATAAATTGTTATAAATTTTGTTTTTTTAAAGTGGGTACGGGTGCCCCGATTGGGGGGAAGTTTTTTTTCAACCCTGGTTTTATTAAATTTAATTTTTGATTATAAAACGAGGAGATGGGGTAAAATGGGTCTGGTTGATTTTTTTTTTATTTACAATGAGGTAATATGGGCACCGTGGGGCAATATGGGCCACCAAAAGTTATAAAAAATTCAAATCTTGAATTAATCATAAAAATTTTTATTTAAATTTTTACAGGCAGTTCATTTTACCTCACATTTTTAAATTATTTTTCTTCTACTGTCACATTGGGCCCAAATATTTGAGAAACAAAAATCAAACAGGGTCCGAGTGCCCGAATTGAGTAGAAAAATTTTTATGATCCTGAAGTTAGCAGACAATTAATAATTTTCAGATTTTTTTTTTACCAAATCAATTACAAAAAAAAAAAAACTAAAAATATGAACATGGAGAAAATTTGAAAAACTACAGGTGCAATTTTTCAAATATTTTTCTTTCTATGGGTTATCTTAAAAAAAAAAATCCAAAAATTATTAGACGTCTGTTAACTTCAGTATCATAATTTTTTTCAACCCGCGGTTTTATTGAATTTAATTTTTGATGATAAAAAAATATGGGGTAAAATCGGTCTAATTATTTTTTTTTCCAATTTACAATGAGGTAATTTGGACACAGTGGACAATATGGGCCACCAAAAGTTGTAAAAAAATTCAAATTTTAAATCAACCATAAAAATTTTTATTTTAATTTCTACAGGCGGTTCATTTTACCTCACATTTAAAATTTTTTTTTTCTACTGTCACATTGGGCCCAAATATTTGTAAGAAAAAAATTAAACCGGGTACGAGTGCCCGAATTGAGTAGAAATTTTTTTTCCACCCGCGGTTTTATTAAATTTAATTTTTGATGATGAAAATGGAGTAAAATGGGTCTGGTAAATTTTTTTTTATTTACAAGGAGGTAATATGGGCCACTAAAAGTTATAAAAAAATTCAAATTTCAAATTAACCATGAATATTTTATTTAAATTTTTACAGGTGGTTCATTTTACCTCACGTTAGTTGATTATTTTTTTATGCTGTCACATTGGGCCCAAATATTTGTAAGAAAAAAATTAAACCGGGTACGGGTGCCCGAATTGAGTAGAAAATTTGTTTTCCATTCGCGGTTTTATTAAATTTAATTTTTCATGATAAAAAAATATGGGGTAAAATGGGTCTAATTAATTTTTTTTTAATTTATAATGAGATAAAAAAATTTGGGGTAAAATGGGTCTAATTAATTTTTTTTTAATTTATAATGAGGTAATATGAGCACAGTGGACAATATGGGCCACCAAAAATTAGAAAAAATTCAAATTTCAAATCAATCATAAAAATTTTTATTTAAATTTCTACAGGCGGTTCATTTTACCCCACATTAAAAAATTACTTTTTTTTCTGACCCATCGATCAAATATTTGAGGCAAAAGAAGTAAAATTTTTTTCCCGCCTACTGCCCGCTGAAAAAATTCCCTAACCCGCGTAAAATCTCCCCCATCACTCTCCTCATAAATAAGACTCCCTGATACACGAGTATCGCGTATTTCTCATTCCTTATACAAAATAATATTCTAATGTAATATCGATCAAAATCGGGTCATTTAAATGTTGACCACAGATCAGAATGAAAAATTCAAAGAGCCGGTAAGAAAATATTTTTATACCTCTCTGGGGATACCTTTTCAAATATACTTTCTATATACATGTATACATATATATGGATATGTATGTACTGCCTACCGATTGACTTAATATATTCCTCGGCAATATATGTATGTATGCACCCACTGGGCATCCTCCGACCCGCCATTCCTTTCTCAATGAGCTACTCACGTGTTACTATGCGTGATGGCTGCTATATTTTAAATATATGCTAAATTCGCGGCATATAAAATGCATTGAAAATATTCCGCAACATACATATATATTTTATTTCATTTATTTTATTTATATCATATTTTTTTTTTTTTTTTTTTCAATAAATAAAGTAACCGGCAATAAAGCGAGCGATTAAAAAATATAAATAGTCGGTCGGGTTTATAATAAAAATGTTATTTAGTTAATGGCGGAATTACTGTTAGTTCATGAGCACGAGAGCATTTTAAATACATTGTAAAAAAAAAAAAAAAAAAGATAATAATAAATAAAATAAAAAGGCATCAAAGACGTAAACTTCAAAAGCATATTTCAGGTCATTGAATAATTGCACGATGAAAATATGTAAAAATAATGGGGCAACATGAAAATAGGAAGGCATCACGTCAACCCAAAAAGTGTGTAGAGTTTCGAGTGGGCTAGGGGTGAGTAGAATAGCGATAGAAACCGCCGCCGGTGGAGACAAGAGCAGTGTGGGTGCAATCGCCCAGTTCGCGAAGGGGTAGCAGGAGATCTCGCTCCATACAAAAATTTATTTTATTTTTTTTTCTCTTGCTTTTTAGTTTATTTTCATACTTTTTTTTGAAATACGTTTGCAAGAGTACTTTGTTCGCGAGACACCTCAATTTTTTACCTCCAAATAAATGTGTTCCGGTAAAAATAATATTTAACGTTAAAACGTTAACGTAATGCAGATCTCTATGCAGAATCGCGTACGCGTTTTCGCTGGAGAAACCCGCGGTTTGGGAGGGCGAGGGGGAAAGGGGGAGAGAAATACCGCGTGTTGTGTTATATAGTGTGTTTTTGTCCGTTTTCGAGTTGGAGCAACACGTGCCGCGGGCGAACGCGAGACCAGAGATGGGTTTAAACTTTAAAATTCACCCGAGGATGAAGTGATTAAAAGGCAAGTGCTCTGTTATTTTATCTCCTATGCTCAAGAGAATTTTATACCCACTATTTCATACTTGATTTAATCTATATTTTTTTAAGACACTGTCAATAAAAACAACACCCGTCTGGGAAAAAAGTTTCATCTTTTTTACGACTTTCGCACATGAGAAAATCGGACAGGTTTCATAATAGGGACATTTTGTTGTGATCTAAGGGATATTTTACCACAGGATTTAGGGGAAGGGGGGGTAAAAGGGAGTAGGGTAAGCAAAACGGGGTACCCCCAAAATTTGATAAAAAAAAATTTTATATTTTAAATGGTTTTTAAACATTCCAAAATCACTTCTGTAAATATAATTAAGCGTTACTTTGAATTTTTTTTGGAAAACTTTTTCAAAAATCAATTGTCAGTTGAAAAATATTAATGACGTTTGTTTTATGATAAAAACTATTAAAAATTTTTTTTCTTCTTTTGTATCCAATTAACATGTAAAATATAATTTTTCTTCATATAAATTACTTACAAAAAAATTCAACTTAATCAAATTCGTTTAAAATCCAGAAATTTTTTTTTTTTAACATTTTTAGGGGGTACCCCCTTTTGCCCGCAGAAATGAAAATTTTTTTTTTTCAACGGTAACTGAAAATTTCTTCTATTTACTTTAAATATCATTAAAAAAAAAAAGATTTAGCGTATTTGAGTCCTCGCAAACTTGGCATTTCCTTAAGTACCCCCTTTTGCCCCTCCCTCCCCTACTGAACTTTGGATCACAACTCTAGTGTTATTTTGAATGATGTAAAGTCACCCTTTTCTTCTTGTAATTAATTTAATTCGAATTAAATGTCTACTAATTAAATTTGAGGCCTGTATATTTTTTATAATCGCTTTGGAAAATTTATCTAGTGCTACGGACCCGGGTATCAATAAAATATCACCTCAGACAAAATAAGACACCATTTTTAACCCGAAAATATTTTTTTTTTAATTCCTAGTTATGATTTGTCGAAATTATGGGGTTAACAATTTTCGGATTTTTGTTTCAACGAATAAATTACAAAAAAAATGAAAACTAAAAAAATGCACCTGTAGAAAATTTTAAAAACTACAGGTACAATTTTTTGAAATATTTTTTTTTTTATAAGTTATTGGTTAAAAAAAAAATCCAAAAATTATTAGACGTCAGCTGACTTTAATATCATAGAATTATGATCTTAAAATTGATAGATAATTAAAAATTTTCAACAAAATAATGACAAAAAAAAAAACTAAAAATATGCACATGTAGAAAATTAAATAAACTGCAAGTGCATTTTTTCAAATATTTTTTTTTTATAATTTATTGTTTAAAAAAAAATCCAAAAATTATTAACCGTCGGCTAACTCCAGTATCACAAATATTTTAATTTTCTCAGCCCGAGCAGTGCGATCACTTGAAAATATTTTTCAATCGTGTCCTATTTTACCCCAAAATAAGATTTTTCAGTTCACAGTAAAATATTTTAAATAAAAATTTTTTTTCTGAACAATTTGATGATCCTGAAGTTAACAGACAGTTAAAAATTTTCAAATTTCTGTTTGAACGACTTAATTAAAAAAAAATTAAAAATAAAAATATGCACATGTAAAAAATTTAATAAACTATGGGTGCAATTTTTTCAAATATTTTTTTAAAAATAATTCATTGTTCAAAAGAAAATCCAAAAATCATTGGACGTCGGCTAACTTCAGTATCTTAAAATTTGAAGCCCAACTGATCGATTTACCCCCTTCGTTTTAATGAACCGCCCAATTTTTTTCTCAAGATGTCTCATTTTACCCCGGAAGTCAGGATTCCAATGCGACAAATTGACGTAAAAAATTTTCAATAAAATTTTTTGGTCATCTCATCCTGCCCCACTTTTCTGTTTGCGTGAATATTTTATTCGGACTGATAACGATATGAAGATTGAAAAAGCTTTTTTAAAAAAGAATTTATATTTTTAAATTTATTTTGGCAAATAGCCCGCTCGGGGTGGGAGCCGATTCTTTTGGTCTCTGTCGATAGTGAACCGTTTTTTAAATATTTTTTTACAGCACTCTGGTACTCTCTTCTCTCAATATACATATATATATATATATATATATATACATACATATATATCCGAACGGCGCCGATGAATGACAAAATATAAGCTCGAGCTTGGATTCAATCAGAAATGGCGACGCCCAGCGTTCGATTTTTAAAACTGGTTACACACAAGTGAGAGCACACACTGACAAAAGACTGGGTGGGCGTTTTTAAAAAAAAAATAAAGGAGTACCGCGTTGATGCTCTAATAAATAATCATAAGTTTCCAGTGAGTTTCAGCTTTTTTATGGCCCCATGGCTTTGTTGCGACCAATATCGATCTCGAAGTGATTGCATTTAAAAATCATCCTTTCATATTCGACAATCGTGATTCAAATATCTTTATGAAATATATCCTCGATAATCTATTGCATCCGTATTCGCAAAATGCAAAGCTTCCCACGAGAATTTTAAATATTTCTATTGCCCTAAAAAAATCTCATCGCTGTCTTTAAATATTTAATTAAGGGAATAAATAAATTTAAATAATCGAACAATTGAATTATATCTTAAACAGATACTTTGGAGTGAAGTGGATGGAGAAGAAAAAAGAAGAAGAAGAAGAAAAAAAAATAATAGCCAATATGATTACGTGACTTTGTATTATTATTTCTTTTATTCTCATTCACTTACTCTCCACCTTTTCATCGGCTGCGGCAGCCCCTGTACGTATGGACGCCTTTACCATACGAAGCGTTAAAATTAAAGTTAGTCAGCAGAGAAGCTGCCGCAATTGTGATTGCAAATAATAAAATCTATTTTTGTCGTTTAATTCAGTCCAAGCGGGATAAAAATTTTAAAAGATTATTGAATTATTTCTCTCTATTCACTTTATATATATCTGAATATAAGTAAGCGCGTGTTGATTTTCATATATTTATTTTGGCGTGGAAATTGTCGATTTTTTGGAGTGTCCAGCCAATAGGGTGTTCGAAAGAGATTTCACAAAGGGGAGGGTGGGGCAGAGCGGCTCCCCTGAAATTTTGATAAAAAAAAATTTGTTTTTTTTCGACTTATTACTATAAATCCGATATGTTTGCGCATTTTTACCCCTACGCATGACATTTGGGGCAAAATGAACGAGCCCAAAATTTTGAAAAAGTGATTTTTTCATATTTTTATCGTCAAATTAAAAAAAAATTATTATAATTCCACATTTCTAGCCCTACGTATAACACCTGGGGCAAAATGGACCAGCCGAAACCTCCGAAGAAATTATTTTTTCATATTTTTCGGCCGTTTCTCGAAGTAAGGGGCAAATTTGAACACTAAAAATTTATAAAAATAAAATTTTTTTTTAGTTGATAAATTTTTGAAATAAAGTAAAACTATAGAATTGTTTTTTCTTTTTATTAAATAACAATTAGTAATTAAGGTAATCGAGAGTGAACGATTTATTACACCTTAAAAAATTTTTTTCGAGTAATATAAAACCAAAAATAGTTGTCAAGAGAAAGAAATACATTCTTAATGATGAAAACAATTTAAAAAAAAAAAAAAACGAAAAAAAAAAAATTTTTTATCACTTTTTGGAGGGGGGCCGCTCTGCCTCACAAAATAAAATTTTTTTTTAGAATTTTGGCAAAATGTCCATAAATTTGTTCGAAATAGGACAAAAGTAAAGTGATCTTATGGTTGAAAGCCACAAAAAGTAATAATTGGCTTAGGGGGGCCGCTCTGCCCCACCCTCTCCTACATTTCATTTCCTTTTTGTGAAAACATACTAAAGAAAAAAACTTTTTCGATCCTAATCTCTCCACAGGACATGTCGATGTTCATCCCCTCTATGGGTCAATCGGAATTTTTCTTTTTAATCTGACTACTGATTATCATCCCACATAATTTTTGAGGCCCTTTACATGTAAAATAATGGAAAATACGGGAGGAGAAAATTTTTCTTAGCTCCAGAACATTCACTGGAATATGTGTCTGAATGTGTCTGGGCGTCTCTTCTGTATAAATCCGTCGGTTAATTTTTTTCATTCTGCCTGATCACCATTAATTATTTCCATGTCTCACTCAATGTGAATTAATAGAAAACACTGAAGGAAAAATATATTTTTAATTCCGTATTACAATCATTTCATAAGAGAAATAAAATTTTTTTTCCATCAATTCAATATAATATAAAAAACAAAAAAAATATAGACCCCATAAACCCATCGGATGAAAAAATAAAATTCCAATATAAAATATTCAGCAGTAGAATAAATAAAAATTATATAATTTTAATTTCTTTTTTTTAGGTACACACGAGCAATATCGAGAAAAAAAAATTCATTTCAAATCACCCGCTTATTTATATTGCATCCGCATCGTAAAAATCACGCAATACTTTTGAGATTAACAGGGAAAAAAAATATCACCAATAGCCGGTTCTGTAGGCTAAAAATAAATAAATGAAACGAAAAAAGAAAAAAAGGTTAATAAAAAAAGAGTTTTTAAAATATTATTAAAAGCCGAGCGATTGCCGATACACCGAATTCTAGATGCAAAGTGCACCATTTCATCGTATAAATATCAGTCTATATATGGTTATCTTTTGAGAACAGTCGTATACAAACATTACAACAGATACCAAAGACTTTATAATATCAATATATATTTTTGCCAATCTACTTTTCAAATATTTGACAAAATTTACCTGCCATAAAAGTTTAAAAAATTGTAAAATAAAAAAGTACGAGAGCGAACATCGTTATTTTTTTTTTAACTTAATGGATACACGAAATTGCAGTTAATTTCATAAAAAATAATTCGTCTAAAATCAAAATTTCCAGGCTTAATTTTTCTAATACGAGTATTTGAGGAATAAATTTTTGCAAACGTCAAAATTAAAAAAGTTGTCATCAATTTTCTAAATTCACTTCCAAGGAACCCAAAAAAAATTTAATAAAAATTAATTACCCTTTAGTTAATTAATTAAATGTAATTAAAAATCGCAAGTGAGGTTTGAAAAAAAATGGCGCCAAAAAATCATCCGCGAGATGTCGCGGTCATTAACATGAAAATTTCTACAGAAATTTAAGTTAAAAATTACACTCGTCATTACGCTCGAGGTTTAAAGAAATTAATTAATTGATAATTCGCAAAGTGACAGCGCAAAATAAGGAGATAAAAAATTAATATAATTTTATTTAACTTAATGGCGTGATAATTAGGCGCCAATGGTTACTTGTGGTATAATTTAGTAATTAAGAAAGTTGTCGTAAATTTTCTAAATTCATTTCGAAGGAACCAAACAAAAAATTTAATAATAATTAATTACCGTTTAGTTAATTAATTAAATGTAATTAAAAATCGCAAGTGAGGTTTGAAAAAAAATGGCGCCAAAAAATCATCCGCGAGATGTCATGGTCATTCAAATGAAAACAAAAATTTCTACAGAATTTCAGTTACAAATCGGACTCATTTTTACGCGGGAGGTTTAAAAAATGAATTGGTTGATAATTCGCACAGTGACAGCGCGAAAATAAAGAGATAAAAAATTAAAATAATTTTATTTAACTTAATGGCGTGATAAGTGGGCGCCAATGGATACTTGTGATATAATTTAGTAATTAAAAAAGTTGTCATAAATTTTCTAAATTCACTCCCAAAGAATCAAAAAAAAATTTTTAAATAATTAATTACCCTTCAGTTAATTAATTAGGCGTAATTAAAAATCGCAAGTGAAGTTTAGAAAAAAATGGCGCCAAAAAAATCACCCGCGAGATGTCGCGGTCATTAAAGTGAAAATAAAAATTTCTACAGAAATTTAAGTTACAAATCAAACTCGTTTTTACGCGGGAGGTTTAACAAATGAATTAGTTGATAATTCGCACAGTGACAGCGCGAAAATAAAGAGATAAAAAATTAAAATAATTTTATTTAACTTAATGGCGTGATAAGTGGGCGCCAATGGATACTTGTGGTATAATTTAGTAATGAAGAGGCCACTTTGAATAGACCCGTGTATGTGACAAGTGTATTAAGTGTAAGTATATAAACGTAAAGAAGTTTATTTGGTTGAACCTTATGATAGGATAATAGTAATTTGAGTATGGTTATAATGTGTAATGGTAAATGGTAAATGTTAAATTGTAAATGGAGTCATTCAAGAGTGCCCGAGTTTATTATTCATACAGATGGCACTTCATAATCCTATCACCCCTAATAAGTAACAAGTGGGACAAAATAGCTGGTAATTTTAAAACTCGATCTAAAGTAATCGTTAATTTTTCCATCTCCTCTTAAATATTTTTCTACACTTCCTAGTCTACGCACCGAAATTATACATATGTTTAATCAACTTTGCGTATGATATATTTATCTGATAAATATTAAAATTAAATAACGCAACAAATCGTCAGTGAAAGATAAAGCATATTGAGTTATTTAATTAATGTTCTTTGCCAGCGTAAAATTAAATGCCAAATGCGTTATTTGTAAATGAAATGGGAAATATGTATATATATTTATATAGAGAGGAGTTCAGGAAACATAACTCACCTAACACTTGCTCGCATTATCAGCCGCAGTCAACTAGCCATATTTATCTCATTTCTCCCAACGTCCGTTTAGCCGATCGTTATTTTATTGCCATTCACCGCAGCCTCATTGAAAACCCAGTGGGTAATCTTGTGTCTGCTCTGCAAACCTTTAATAAAATTCAGTAAATTATTATCAATATTATCCGTATATTTATTTAGATTTTTCAAGGTAATTTGGGTAATGTACCGCCGGAGGTCTTGATACGTGAATTGTAATCATTAGATGGTAGACATCAAAATACGATAGATTATTTATTAAATGCAATACAACGGCGGCATGGCTGTGAATATTCTGCACGTGCATTAATTTTGGTAATGGGCGCAGACCGTAATTAATAATTTATCATAAACGCATGAGAACAGTATATATGTGTACAAAAACGATCGGTGCCTCGGGGGATGTTTGTCATTTATACAAACTATCCTACAGTTCATTTCAATTGCTGCTATTTAAAACAATCAATTTTACTTTTTTTTTTTATCATTTTTTTGGCACTTTAATTAATGATTTTAGAGGACTACGGTATCCATTTTTTTGAAATTTATGGGACATTTTTGGGGGATTTAAATTGTTAAAAATTTTGTGAACTGGTTAGTAGACGATTAACAATTTTCGGATTTTTGTTTCGATGAATAAATTACAAAAAAAATGAAAACTAAAAAAATGCACGTGTAGGAAATTTCGAAAACTACAGGTGCAATTTTTTGAAATATTTTTTTTTTATTATTTATTGGTAAAAAAAATCCAAAAATTATTAGACGTCAGCTGACCAGTATCGTGAAATTAACAGGCAATTAAAAATTTTTAACAAAATAATGACAAAAAAAAAAAAAAGAAAAAATGCACATGTAGAAAATTAAAAAATCTACAAGTGCATTTTTTCAAAATTTTTTTTTTCTTATGATTTCTCGTTTTTAAAAAAATCAAAAAATTATTAGACGTCAGCTGACTTCAGTATCATAAAATTATGATCTAAAAATTAACAGATAATTAAAAATTTTCGGATTTTTGTTTCAACAAATAAGTTACAAGAAAAATAAAAACTAAAAAAATGCACATGCAGAAAATTTTGAAAACTACAGGTGCAATTTTTTGAAATATTTTTTTTTTATAATTTATTGGTTAAAAAAAAATCCAAAAATTATTAGATGTCTGCTGACTTTAGCATCAGAAAATTATGATTGTAAAATTAACAGACAATTGAAAATTTTCAACAAAAAAAAAAAAACTAAAAATATGCATATGTAGAGAATTAAAAAAACTACAAGTGCATTTTTTCAAATATTTTTTTTTTTCATAATTTATTGTTTAAAAAAAAAATCAAAAAATTATTAGACGTCAGCTGACTTTAGTATCAGAAAATTATGATAATAAAATTAACAGACAATTAAAAATTTTCAAAAAAAAATTAAAATTATGCACATGTAGAGAATTAAAAAAACTACAAGTGCATTTTTTCAAATATTTTTTTTTTTTACAATTTATTGTTTAAAAAAAAATCCAAAAATTATTAGACGTCGGCTAACTTCAGTATCATAAATTTTTTTTTACTGAATTTCTAGGATTTACTTTTTGAAATTTATTTCTTTGACGTAAATTTTCCAAAAAAAAAAAGACTTTTTTTAGTCTTCATAAAATCTGAGATGAAAAAAAGTGTCGAAGTCTTTAATAAAATTCATGATCAATGAATATTCTAATTAGAGTAAAAATATCCAATTTGTTTGAATCCGTTGGGTTGAACAAATAAAAATGAGATGTTCGACAATGACTACGAGCTATCAAGCATTCGTCAATCTCGTTTGCATGTAAAAGAAGAAGAGTGGACAGTTTTTTATTCGTACCTACTATCTCGGTCTTGAAGTTTAATTCTTAATGAAAATGAGACCCTCGGTCGTCGGTAAAAAAAAGAAATAAACTCGTAAAAGAATGAAAAAATAAAAAGTTAAAACGGGAGGATGGTCATGAGCAGAAAGAAGATGAAGATGATGATGACGATGAGGGGTTGGAACTACAGGGTTGAACAATGAACACAAGAGGGCCGTTGCAGTGCCTTTGGCCACGCGCGCCCCACACTACCCCCTATACTTAACAGTCTCCATCTCCTGGAAGCTTTAGAATTGTCATACACTCCCACACACTTTTAACACTTCCACAGACCATCGACACCCCCACAAATTTCCTATTCTTCAAATTTATCTACCGGATATTCTAAAAAAATTTATTTCAATTTTTAAAAATTTCATTTATCAAAATCATTTCCCGCCATCTTGCGTCCCTGTAAAATATATGACTCGTATGACAATAGTTTGTCAGCGTGAATATATAAGGCAACAAATGAAAAGTGTATATGCTTATATAAAAGTATATTATACATATATATGATGCGCTGACAAACAAAGTACTGACAAGTGACCACTTGGAATTTAACCGCCGGCGTTAATTTTTATTCATGTCTTTGTATCATTTGTTTTAATTACTCACTTAATTATTTATTTATCTTACTTTTTACTCATTAACAAATAAAAATAATTAAGTCTAGGCAAAAAAAACTTCAAAAAATTCTTCTTATGATTTTTTTAAAATTTAATTTTTGACTTCCCTTTAAACAAAAAAATTAATTACGGAAAATAAACGGGCCCGCGAGATTTTTTTCATTAAACGAAATTTAGTTGAGCAGAATAATTAAGAAATGCTCTCTAAACATGAATTATTGAAAATTTCATTAATTACACGGAAAAAACAAATTTCGTCCTGATAACAAAAGACGGGATAACGAAAGATTTTTTTATAATGACAAACATGATTAGCTTACGGTAACAAATCAATTTGTTATAGTAACAAATGAATTTGTGTCGTAATTAAGAGGTCGATTTGTTATGAGAACACATGATGTTTATTATAATAATATCGTCGTATTTTAAAGCCGGCATTTGCTACCGTAAGTAATATTAGCTTATGATTACAAAAATTTTTGTTAATACTACAAATTCATTCTGTTACTTCAACAAATCAGTTTTTCTTTATCCCTTAGTCGAAAGTACGCACTTCCCTCCCTAATTTTAAGGCCTAAAGTCTCATTTCCCTCTCCTAGTGGAGTTACACGCGCCCCACTTACATCGCCGGGAGCAAAAAATTTTTTCGTGCCTACGGAAACAGCCGGCTGCTGCCATCTACTGAACGTCTACCACTTTATCAATAAAATTTTTGACGATAACATCATAGATCGTTGCTTTATTTATATGTACGTCAGTGTTTTCGTGTCTCGTTGTTTGTGATATTTTAAGTAAACAGTGTACTTGCAATAATAAAATGACTGAAAAAGTATCATCTGATGACTCTATGGACGAGGATGAGGTGATAAAAGATTTTGATGCAGAGGCGAGGTTAATTATTGAAAGATTATGTATTCATTTATATATTATTTATTGGCAGGAAAAAAATCTTGTTCATAGGCATAAATTTATTTCTTTCGAAAAAAAATAATTATTTTTTATTTTTATTTTTTATAAGTATAATTATGTCTTTTTTTTTGTTTTGTTTTTGATGCCTGCCCCCGCCGACCAGACGCACTCGCTTCGCTCGTGCTTTCAAATGTCGCGGGGCAGGCATCAAAAACGCAACAAAAAAAAAAAGGGAGACGGAAAAAAATTAAAGTTTTATGTATGTCCGAAAGAGGCGCGTCAATAGGGAGCAAATAAAAAAAACATGGCCGACCTGTCAGCTGAAGGCAGAACGTGGTTGTGTTGTTTATAGTATTCAAAAATGTAATTAATAAACGTACTTTCGACCAGGTATAAAGAAAAATCGTATACACCACACGGGAAGATAGTTAAAAGCCCTGCCCTGTGTGTCATGATGCCCTCGGCTTCGCCTCGGGCATCATATCACACAGGGCAGGAATTTCAACTTTCTTCCCTTGTAGTGTAATATACTATTCTTATTGGAACACAACAGTTTTGTTACAGTTACAAATCATTGCTTGACCCAGCGAAGAATTTGCTAGCATTGCAAAAACATTGTAATCCCAACGAATGCTTCGTTATCCGTATATTAACGCAGAATTTTGTTACCGTAAGTTATCTTATCTTGTGGTCACCAAAAATTTTTTTCCGTGTACGTTAGTGAAGCAGTATTCACTTCATAATCAGTGTATTTAAATAACAAATTAGTGAATTCTCACTAATAAATTTGGTACTATAATTTTCACTAGCAAATTAGTGATTTTCACTACTGAACTGGCGATATTTTCATAATTTCTACAAGTGAAACTGTTATTCACTTCTTAATTTATGAATTTCAGAATTTCACTAGTAACTTTAACTTGCAAATAATTAAATATTTTACTAGATATAAATATAATTAATAATTACGGTGCTATTTTTAAAAATTTTAATAAAAAACTTTCAAAATAAAAAAAAATAGAAGTACAGAACAATAATATATTTATATGAAGAGTACGTCAATCATAACATCACGGATTTTTTATTTCTTCATCAGCTATTGTTTGGTATCATAACGAATATACTATTTACACTCACGCGATCACATGCGTAGGTCAGCGCAGTGGATAGCATCAAAGACTTTGAATCGGAAGGATGCAGGTTCGAGCCCAGCAGTCACCGGGATTTTTTCATCAATCAAAATCATGTATACTTCCTCTAAGTAATGATTCTAATACATTAACCACATTTCGGATCTAATTACAAGTGTCTTATATTTTTTTTCGCAATATAATATTTTTTTTTACCGATGAAATCAGTGGATTCGCATATTCACTTTTCAATTTAGTGGATTCTCATATTCACTTATCAAATCAGTGAATTCCAATATTCACTTATTCATTTAGTGAATAATCACTAATTCTGCGTGGTACGATTGTAGCATTGACTATTAGTGGATATTCACTTGAAATTAGTGAAAAATCACTAATTCATATTTAGAGAGTGGGTTATCAGTAATTGAGTGGGAATGTGTAATTTGTTTGGCTGATTTACAAAAGATGCCCGGGGTATTAACTAGGGGGTTAAAATAATGAAATAGGTATAGGGTTTGCTTGACACGCAGCAGGAAATGTGACTGTAAAAGCAAAGGTACTGTTTAGAATCACTGGACACAGCCAAGTAATACGTAAAATAAAAACTAAGACCCCTTGGTCTTGAGCGAGTACTGCTCCAGAGCTGGTTAACAATAGAGAGAACTGAGACTCACGTGCGCGAGAAATCAAGTGTTCTCACACAACGTTGCCCTCGACTTGTGTAGTACGCTGTAAAAAATAAAAAAAAAAAAAACATTTTAAAAGAGTAGGGGCGTATGCATAATACAATGACCCTGCTAAGTACTATTTTAAAACAATGCTGAAATTGCTTTAGGGGATAAAAATGAACGAGCTGGGTACGTAGGTATATTTTTTCCCTTGACTACTTATTCTTATTCTTCTTCAGCCTCTGACTTTACCTCTACTCTGCCAGCATCAGAACCTTTGCCACTATTCTGTCTCTATCTGCTGGCTGGTTTACTTCCGAGCTTTTATATTTGTAAGTAAAGATGCACGTACGTGGCCAGTAGCAATAGACCCATCCTTGCACCCCCTATTCTGTCGCCGCACGACAAAGTCTGAGCCTTTGAGTCTCCGCCAGCACAATAAGGCCTATGACTTGTGTAAGTATTTTTTTTTTTATTTTATTCTTTTTATATTTCTCCCTTGTATTTTTATTTTTACTTAAAAGGGGTTTTGTTTTTGTGAGCAAACGAAAGCAGACAATGAGCTTTCCGCCACTGGCAACTTGACGAAATTTTATGTCAGAAAAAAAAATTTTTTTTTAATGGTCAATTTTACCCCCTCCCTACCTAAAAAAAATTTAAGATTCATCTGTTTTGAGCGCGCGCAAATTCAAAAATTTAAAAGTCTTAAGATTTAATTTGACATAAAAATAGCAAATAAATTAAATGAATTTTTTTACCGAACTCATAAAATAAAGTTTAATAAAAGCTTTTTACTAAAAAATTACATTAGAGCCCAAGTAAAGGCTTCCCTTCATAAAAAAAATTTATCACAAAAAAATAACTCAATTACCCCAAATAAAATTACCGTTCGGTTGCTAATAATTTATCATACTGTGTTTCGATAACACTATTAGTTTATTTGAACCCCTACAAAAATAAGAGCCCGGAATGCAGAAATGGTTAAAAGTCTCGTCCCTTTAACGGAACCTAACGCAATTCGAACTTTCCATCGCTGTGACAACCAGACAATTCACCAACATTTACCCCCAAATTAACCAGCAAACATATATACATATATATATATATACATATATACTCGGTATTTATATTTTCCTTCACTCTTTCTCCTCTTTATACCTCCTAAAATATTCAAATTCCGCGGCAATAAATTGAATTAAAAATAATGTAAATACACGGATGTGTACACTACTTATCAAAGTATCCAGCGCACTACTCATTTGCTCGAGTATAAACAAACATTAACACTCGGCACGTTTACGTAAACACAGCAAGTAGTTTGCCGATAATTAACCTCCGTAAATGAGAGTTGTATTAAAAGTTTTAAGGGATGTTAATATATAATATATAATAAATATATATATTATACATCAAAGTTAATGGATACTATTTAGCAGTGTGTTAAAGTTGTTGTAAATTCACTTTATAACGAAAAGCTATAGCTCAAAGTAACCTTCCCTTCTCTCCCCTCGCTTTGACTTAATAATTTTCCCGGCCTCCAGGCATAGGCACAAGCACATAAGCATAATGTTGGCCGTCCTCGCGTGAAACCAATAATCCTCGACAGCTAGTAGGGGTAGCAGTCTATAGATTAGACGGGGGATTGAGTTGGTAGCGAATATGCCCGCTAATATCCACGTTAATGAGAGTACTCGCACATGTGGATCGTGAGGTAACATGCTTGTGACATGTAATTTAAACCGCCATTTTACCTCATTATTTATAGTATTTAATTCACAGATTATCATTTTAGTTCATTAATAATTACCGGTACTTACATTAGTAAGAAAATATTTTAACTACAGGTAATTAACGGCAATAAAAATCGATTATTTAATAACGCTGCTGAAAAATAACCTTTGTTGTGCTCAGCGTTGGTTAGAGACGCCGCCACTAGAGGGCGCGCTCGTGAGATCGTAGGCTGGTTTTAAGCTGAAGGGGGGGAAGGGAAGGGCGAGAAGACTGAGTAGGGATAAAGCATGAAGGCTGTCCGTAGCCCGCAGGCAGTAGGTACGTAATTAGGTGATTAAAATTAGATCTCACATCGGCCAGAAACTCAATTAGCAATTAAACGTTGCATTTTCTCTAATTACGATACGTTCTCACTAATTACACGACTAGCTATTACTACTCGTGTACACTCTTTACTTTCCTTCTATTACTTTATTTCACTTACGACAATTTTTTTTAATTTTTTTTTTCATATTTATTTATTCTTTTTCGATCAATCATGAATTTAAAAATGTGGAATTAATTATTGGCAATAAAAAAATAATAAATAAAAGAAAATGTATTTTATTAAATGAATTGTTTGTTTCAATAATTCGTGCAGCAAATATTAATTGGAATATATCGATAAATATATGTAATTAGCTTTTCGTCTGGGATATTATGTTTTTGTTTGTTTATGTTTATATTTATATTTATATATTTATATTTATATTTATAAATGTACGGCGAATGCAAAGTATGCATGTGAGTATGTGTTGGAGGCAAATAAATATAAATATGTTGCCGGCTTTATACCGCAACATTGTTTAATCGAAACAATATTTGAGTTTACAGAATTATGGTTCATTAACGTTACGGTAAATAGTAAACTTTGTGGAAATCAATACCTATATCGGTTGCATTATACTAGGGCATATAGATGGTAGACACCGGGATAGGAGTGTTGGTGTTGATGATGACGGTTAACGCGAGCTAATGATGGAAATAAAAATATTTAAAACAAATATTTACCCTGTTTATTAATTATCATGTGTGGTAATTTATTAAGGCTGTTTTAATTTTTAAATACACATGCGAGTACTCGTGACGCGTTTTCGAGTCAAGGCTCGAAATGAAAAAAAAAAAAAAATTTTCGAGGAAACTAATTATGGACGTGGGTTAAATGGTCATGGAGGGGTGAAAAAAATCAAGACAGACATAAATAAATATTTGATATCAATATGACCCAGTAAAAATATAAAAAAATTTTTTGGGGAGAACTAATTACTCTCGAAACATGAATTAGTGGAAATTTCATTAATTACGTTAGTGAAGCAGTATTCACTTCATAATTAGTGTCTTTAAATAACAAATTAGTGAATTCTCGCTAATAAATTTAGTACTATAATTTTCACTAGCAAATTAGTGATTTTCACTACTGAACTAGCGATATTTTCATAATTTCTACAAGTCAAACTGTTATTCACTTCTTAATTTATGAATTTCACAATTTCACTAGTAACTTTAACTAGCAAATAATTAAATATTTTACTAGATATAAATATAATTAATAATTATGGTACTATTTTTAAAAATTTTGATAAAAAACTTTCAAAATAAAAAAAAATAGAAGTACAGAACAATAATATATTTATATGAAGAGTACGTCAATCATAACATCACGGATTTTTTATTTCTTCATCAGTTATTGTTTGGTATCATAACGAATATACTATTTACACTCGCGCGATCACATGCGTAGGTCAGCGCAGTGGATAGCATCAAAGACTTTGAATCGGAAGGATGCAGGTTCGAGCCCAGCAGTCACCGGGATTTTTTCATCAATCAAAATCATGTAAACTTCCTCTAAGTAATGATTCTAATACATTGATCACATTTCGGATCTAATTACAAGTGTCTTATATTTTTTTTCGCAATATAATATTTTTTTTCACCGATGAAATCAGTGGATTCCCATATTCACTTTTCAATTTAGTGGATTCTCATATTCACTTATCAAATCAGTGAATTCCAATATTCACATATTCATTCAGTGAATATTCACTAATTCTGCGTGGTACAATTGTAGCATTGACAATTAGTGAATATTCACTTAAAATTAGTGAAAAATCACTAATTCATATTTAGAGAGTCGGATCGTGGGTTAAATGGTCACGGGAGAGAGATCTCGAAAAATAAAATTTGTAGGACTTTTTTCAGACACAAATAAATATTCGGCATCAATATGACCCATTGGTAAATAAAATAAAAAAATTTGTGAGCTAAAATGGGCCGCTAAAAAAAAATTAAGAAACTGATTTTTTTTTGGTAAAAATTAATGCTCATTTTCCCCGCGAATTTATTAGTCATTAAAATTATTTTTTAAATTTTTAATAAAAATTCTTGGGTGACCAGTTTACCCTACTTTGCCTAATTAGACTAATTGGAAACATCTGTCATGTAATTAAAATGTAATTGCTCTTAAATTACGTATTAAATACAACTGAAGGTAACGAAAAAAAAAAAAAATATTAAAATTTGCGTTTGATAATCTCGTAAAACTGAGCAATATATGTTTTAAATATTTTTTATATTTGCAGGTGAAAAAAAAAGTCTTAGAGCAATATATCACGATTATTTGACCGAAGCTTTTCACGAGGTCGTATATTTTACTTACAGTCACACCAGGTTGGATCACGAGTTTTTGTTTTTTTAAATATTTTTAGTCCGGCGCCCAGCCCATGGTATTAGATTTTTAAATGGTTTTTATGTTTTGAATAGCAATAGGGTTTTACCGAGCACTTTGCAGTATACGTGTATAATAACTATGATATCACGTGTACGTTTCTCTCAGTTCATCTTGATGAGTCTCTCGCTCTTACTCTAGAGCTATTCTTCCTTTATCGAGTCGACATAAGTACCCTTGCAGTGCTTTGTCCTCTATTGTAATACGAGATGATAGTCTCATGTCAGTCGACTAGACTCAACTACTACAACAGTAGCAGTTGCAGTAGTAGTAGTAGTAGTAGTAGAAGTAGTAGTACAGTTTACTAGCGCATACCCCACACCCACTACATTCTCGATAGCGGTCTCATTTGTCGAGCTTCGCCGCAACTTGGTGGCCAACTATTATTTAAATTCCTTCTTTACTTGTATCATATATCTATTGATATAAATATATTTATGACCCTATCACTCATCACTAAATTAAAAATTTTAATAAGAAAAACTACAGAAAAAGGATTTTTTGGTGCAAATAAAAAATTTTTTGGCAATTTTGGGTGGACTATATTAACGCATGTTCATGTTACCCCTGTGTGATGTTGAAAGAAATTTGGAAGCCACATTTCGCTTCTTGGAATTTTAATTTATAAAAATTATATATGGCCTATTTTACCCTCGTATCAAATTAATTTATTGGCTGTTTTAGGAACGACGGAATTAGAGAAGTCATATATATTTAAAATCTATATTTAGTTACGAAGTTTAGTATTTTTACCCTAATAAATAAACGAGCTATTTATAGAAAAACTATATTAGTGTTGAAAATATATAAATATATATGAGGAAAAAAATAATTTAAATCTACGATGACTTACAGCTTAATTAAGATAAATTATCAAACTCTAAGTATCAAAAATTTCCGATTTTCAAAAAGAGTTTTTTTATTGCGCATTCAAATCTTAAGTGTGTTCTTTCATTTAATTATTTTTGATAATTAGGGGAAAGGGGGCAAAAAGGGGCACCCTTAAAATTTTGTAAAAAAAAAAATTTATTTTTTAAATGTTTTTTAAACATTCAAAAATACGAGTGTGAATATTGCAGACAGGCAAATTTAAATTTATAAATAAATAGAGTAAATAATTTAAAAAATGATATTTTGAAAAAATGCGCTTTTTAATTTAAAAATTTTTTAAATGCGCATTTTTTTAAAATTTTATTTTATTAATTATTTACTCTATTTATTTATCATTTTAAATTTGTCTGACGTCTGCTACATTCACTCTCATTCCAGAATCACTTTTGTAAATATAATTGAGCATTATTTTGAATTTTTTTTTGTTACACTTTTTCAAAAATCGATTGTCAGTTGAAAGATATTTTATGCTAAAAACTAATGATACTGAAGTTAGCCGACGACCAATAATTTATGGATTTTTTTTAAACAATAAATTATTAAAAAAAAAATATTTGAAAAAAATGCACCTATAGTTTACTAAATTTTCAACATGTGCATATTTTTATTTTTTTTTTTTTTAAATTAAGTCGTTCAAACAAAAATTCGAAAATTTTTAACTGTCTGCTAACTGCAAGATCATTAAAAACTATTACAAATTTTTTTTTCCTTCGTATCCAATAATCATGTAAATTATAATTTTTCTTTAAGTAAATTACTTACAAAAAATTTAACTTGATCAAATTCATTTAAAATCCAAAACTTTTTTTTTTACCCCTTTTAGGGGGTATCCCATTTTGCCCACAAAAATGAAATGATCCAGAAATTGGCAGACAATCAAAAATTTTCGGATTTTTTTTTCACTGGAGAATTACAAAAAAAAAAATCGGTCTGTCAGTTGACCCTGCGGGCCAGCCCTAAAACTTCCCGCTGTTTTCGAGCTCAAGAACCTCGAAAACATTATTGTGAATACATTTTTATGCTTTTGTAAAATACTTTTGTATGCTGTTGTTTTCGAAAAAAAACGTTTTTCACCATTTTTTCTCCAACGATATCTCTCAAACGAATAAACTGATTGAGACGGTTGAGGTGGCAATCGAAGCGTTTTATCAAGTTCTAAAGATCATCAAATTGTGAATTCGACTTATCGAGTCGTTTTTGAGATATTTCAGAAAAAATAAAAAAAGTTTTTTTTTTAATTCTTTCGACAACGGTTTCTCTTGAACAAATGAGCCGATTTTGATGGTTGAAGTGGCATTCGACGCGGCTTCTAAAGCTTCAGAGCCCAGTCGATTTTGGAATCAATCCATCGAGCAGATTAAAAGTTATAAAAAAAAAAAAATTTTTGAAAAAAATTTATTTTTGGAATATCTCTGGACGAGCCCTACCGATCAAGCTCAATTTCTCACAGCTTTAAGATATTGACAAGCCGCGTCGAATGACACCTTAAAGTTCAAAATCGGTTCATCCGTTCAAAAGATACAGGTATTTACATACGTACGTACGTACGTACATACATACATACATACACTCGGACATCATCTTGAAATTAGTCAGAATAGCTTCCTAGGACCTCAAAACGTCGACATCTGATGAAAATTCGATTTTCGTAAATCGGACCGAAACCAATAACTTCCCGAATTTTTGAAAATTTACAATTTTCTTAGCGGTAAGTTAATAAAACTAAAAATATGCACATGTAGAACATTTAAAAAACTACCGGTGCAATTTTTTAAAATATTTTTTTTTTATAATTTATCGTTTAAAAAAGAATTTAAAAATTATCAGACGGCCAATTTCAGTTTCATAAAATGAAACATTTTTTTAACGGTAACTGAAATTTTTTTCTATTTACTTCGAATACCATAAAAAAAAAAATTTTGCGCATTTGAGTCCTCGAAAACTTGTATTACCTTAAGTACCCCGTTTCCCCCCTTCCTCCCTCCCCTATATTTTTCACTGATTTAAATTATAAAATTAAAACGCGCGGCTTAAAATCGTTACCGCATCCGAGTCCTTATTAATCAGAATTTATTGCTATTATTATTTTTATTATCATTATTGTCAGTGTTATTATTTTTTAGTGTTTTTTATAGACAGAAAAAATATTTTCAATGATACCATTAATGATTGTTACATGAACAGCTCAACAGTAACTGAAAAGGGTATACTAATGAGCGAGTAGAAAAATCGTTAAAATAATTGGTGCTATCGAATGCTATCGATTCTCGTATCCACCAGATTGAACTACAATAATGAAACTGATTTTCGCGGTTCACATAACCAGGCCTCAGTCTCCTACACTCAAACTACAGTTCCCTATCCCGTTCACTCTCTCTCTCTGACTCAAACTCCGGCTCCAGCACTAGCTCTATACTACTCTGCAATATCATGGCGAGTTGTCGAATCAAGAGTTCGCGTGTAGTTGAACCGCCGAGTGGCTGAGTCACCTTATGTGCACACAGCGGTGCTTAAAACTCATCAACTTCACTAATTAACAAACACAATCCTTAATTTTATCCTCCCGATCCCTAAATTCACATTTTTTTCTGTTATATATTTCCATTAAAAAAAAATCATCTAATTAATTAATTAATTAATTAACTAATTAATTACCCAAAAATTAATTTTTTTTCAAATCGCGAATGAGAATCACTGACGTTCCCTATTTTAGCCAATACACCCCTCAATAATTTCACCGCCCATACAATTATATAGCCCTTGCATTAAAAATACCCTAGTTAATTTTTATATATAAAATATGCACATATATTTTTTCACAATATTTATAATTATTATTATTATTTTTTTTTTTACTCATTAAATTTTTTACATATCCATTAAAAAATAAATTTACATTCAATGTTTAATTAAAAAAATTTTTTACCAAAAAAAAAAATATATGTGTATTTAAAATTGTAATTAAACGGCAGTAAATAATTTATTATTTTTCCTCTTTGATCAATAGACGGTAAAAAAAATTTTTTGTTTCCATTCGATCAAAAAATATGTGAATTAAAAAATGTAATAATAAAAATTACGAATCTGACCGTCGGTAAGGGTGTGTATATATTTATATATATATATAGGAAGTGAAGGGTGTGTGTCCCCTAAGCTCTGCGTGCCCAAGTGCTGGGTACGCATAATGAAAACACGGCTTACAGTATGAGGGATGGGGGGTGAGGAGATGAGGGGGCGTGAGAGGAGACCGCGGGGAACGGGGGCGCTATAATTAGGGGCTCGAAGGGCCATGGGGAGGAAGTAGAAGAGGCTGACAGATGTGGGAGCATTGTTTTATGGGGAACCCACACCCTTGTCACCCCCTTTATTATAGTCTCGTCTCTTTCTTACTCGTGTCTTCGGCTTTGTCGTGTGTTATTCTCTCTCACGTGGTTACAGTACAGTATAAGTATACTACTCTGATGATGGCTATACACCCCGTGGCGTGCTGTGATTTTAAATAGGAACCCCCGATTTTACGAACCCACCGCGGAGCCAAACGATTCGATGTTCGATATTTTATATTGTTTTTGTAATTTAAGAAATTTTAATCAGTATTCGGTATACATATTTATTAGGGTGTTTCAAAAAAAACAAATTTTTTTTTGGTATTCAAAAATTGAAAGTATACCTGAAAATAAAAATTTTGGTGGCAATCCGAGCTCTTAATAATAATATTAAGGTTTGCCTCAATCCATTTTTCTATTTTCCATTTAAATAACATAGGAAAATTTTTTTTTTTTTTAGAATTTTCTAGCTTACAGACCACTCAACGGATTTTTATGCGCAATGAAACTTTGTGTAGGAAATTGAACGCTCTACAAAAAATGTCTCTTATCATTTTTTGATAAATCCCACTGTTCAAAAGTTATTTGAGTTTCAAGTCAAATTTATAGTAAATTTTGAGATCTTTTCACTTTCTGGCGAAACTTTCAGTCTTATTACAAAATGTCATAGAAACTTTTTTGTAGGTAATTTTATTCCTTACAAATTATTACGAATAAAATTTTTCGAAATTCCGCATTGTTTTCAATTTATTTTCATTTCAATGTCAAGCTCTTAAAATTAATCAGACATCTATTTTTTTAAGAGCTTGACATTGAAATGGAAATAACTTGAAAACAACGCAGAATTTTGAAAAACTTTATTCGTAATAATTTGTAAGGAATAAAATTATCTACAAAAAAGTTCTTGTAATATTTTTTGATAAGACTGATAGTTTCGCCGGAAAAGTAAAAAAATCTCAAAATTTACTATAAATTTGACTTGAAGCTCAAATAACTTTTGAACAGTGAGATTTATCAAAAAATGATAAGAGACTTTTTTTGTAGAGCGTTCAATTTCATACACAAAAATTTCTGTGCATAAAAATCCGTTGATTGGTTTATGAGCTGGAAAATTCTAAAAAAAAAATTTTTTTTCCCGTGTTATTTAAATGGAAAATAGAAAAATGGATTGAGGCTTGGAATGGTATCAAAATTTTTATTTTTAGTTATACTTTCAAATTTTGTATACCATGAAAAAAAAAAAAATTGTTTTTTTTTTTTGAAACACCCTAATATTTATCCACGAGTATATTTTTACAACCAAAGCTTGTAATTAATTTCCCCATTAATTAAAAATAATTAACTTCTATTTTGACACGATCCAAAAATTCGACATTGGGCCAAAAATTTCAACAATCACGTATTCAAAAAAAAAAAATAATTACGTGAAGCAAAAAATAAAAGAGTAGAATAATATTTCGTCTGTAATTAAATGAAAAAATATTTCTCGAATTAAAACTGAGAATAATCAGCATCAGAGTACTGCTGAGCAAAAACGTGTTCAGTCACACCTCTCATTAGGTTTTTGACAACCCTTCATATATATACGCGGATCAACCCACTCTGTGCATCCGCCTGAGTCCCTACCAACCCTCTCGACATCGCAGTGTGATCATTCCCTTCCCTTCCCCCTCCCCTTCCCCAAACTGAAACACATCATCATAGATCCTTTGTCCTTTGTCTGAATGGTCTGCGACCCTCTTATTGCTTAAACAAAATGTCTCACATTTGTCATTTGTCATTATAAAAAAATTAATTATCATTTGATAATTAAAAAAAAAACCAAAAATCCATAAAGACATTATTTAAAACTTTGGCAATAATTCAAAGCCCCGAGACCGCACGCGGCAATAATTCAATCTCTTTTAAAAAACGTTAACTAATAAGCAAGGTGTTAATTTATCGCACAAAAAATAGTTTATAATAAAGGCAACTACTACGAAAACAGTAACAAGGACACAAATGACAATGACAAGTCGACAACCGTTGCCGAGAGTTTGAAAGTGCCTTAGCAAGCAAGAAAATAAGCATTTGGTCTGAGGGCGAGTGAGTACGTAGGAGACTAAGAAGAAGAAGAAGAAGAAGAAGAAGTAGGGGAAGGGGAAGGGGGTATATGAAGGGGATTTTGTGTTAAAGAAAATATGGTTTGGATGATGTATATACAAGAACCACGAAAGCTAGCAGAAGGAGAGTACACCAAGTGCGTGGCTTAATTTCCTGCTAAATTACTACTTTAATAGGAAAGATGAACGCCGTTGATGAGGAGGGTTAGTTGGAATATAAATAGGGAGAACGTCAGCAAGCATTGGCCATTACTACAACTACTACTACTACTACTACTACTAACCCTCGTTAAATTTTCTATCTCTCATTTCTTACTCTTGTTATTATGTAAGCACCCCTTTTGATTTTGGATCCCAATACCAATGCTGGTGGGTGGGATCCAAAACTGAAATACTAAAGCGCATATTAGTTTTTGTAAATCACAAGTAATTCACCCTCGATTCAAATCAACTTAAAAATTTATATTTCCTTATTTATTTTATTCAAATTACTTTTTTTTGAATAAATCGTGTTATTTAATATCGACAAAACTAAACAGATGTTTGGCTGATCTCCAATTTTCGATTCCCAATGGCGACTGCCGGATCAGAAAGGTCATCAAGGGTCAATTAACAAGTAATTGATAATGAACTGCTAAGGGTGGGGGTGAACCCATATAGAAAAAAAGAATCGACCCATTACTGGGTCATGAATGGCGGCTAATTTTCAAGCATCGGCCGAAGATCGGCTAAATATCGGATGATAACGTTATGCCAAGCATTGGCCAATCGTGGCAATCAATCAACGGCCAAAGCTTGGTATCAAGATCACTCGATTAAATCGTAGGCCAACGAACGGCGGGTAATTGTGCGCCGTTATTATAAGCAAAAAGACGGCTGCCAATTATTCACCATGCACGGGCCAGTATAGTTAGCCATTTATTGGCCAATCATTGTAAACCAGGCATCGGCTGATCTATGAAAAAATTTTGAAGCTCGGCGAATTTGTATGGGAAAGGGCTAGAAATTTGAATTTACGAAAATTGCATACTCTCTAAATATGAATTAGTGATTTTTCACTAATTTCAAGTGAATATTCACTAATTGTCAATGCTACAATCGTACCACGCAGAATTAGTGAATATTCACTAAATGAATAGGTGAATATTGGAATTCACTGATTTGATAAGTGAATATGAGAATCCACTAAATTGAAGAGTGAATATGGGAATCCACTGATTTCATCGGTGAAAAAAAATATTATATTGCGAAAAAAAATATAAGACACTTGTAATTAGATCCGAAATGTGATTAATGTATTAGAATCATTACTTAGAGGAAGTATACATGATTTTGATTGATGGAAAAATCCCGGTGACTGCTGGGCTCGAACCTGCATCCTTCCGATTCAAAGTCTTTGATGCTATCCACTGCGCTGACCTACGCATGTGATTGCGTGAGTGTAAATAGTATATTCGTTATGATACCAAACAATAACTGATGAAGAAATAAAAAATCCGTGATGTTATGATTGACGTACTCTTCATATAAATATATTATTGTTCTGTACTTCTATTTTTTTTTATTTTGAAAGTTTTTTATTAAAATTTTTAAAAATAGTACCATAATTATTAATTATATTTATATCTAGTAAAATATTTAATTATTTGGTAGTTAAAGTTACTAGTGAAATTGTGAAATTAATAAATTAAGAAGTGAATAACAGTTTCACTTGTAGAAATTATGAAAATATCGCTAGTTCAGTAGTGAAAATCACTAATTTGCTAGTAAAAATTATAGTACTAAATTTATTAGCAAGAATTCACTAATTTGTTATTTAAATACACTTATTATGAAGTGAATTCTGCTTCACTAACGTAATTAATGAAATTTCCACTAATTCATGTTTAGAGAGTAGGGCCCATTTCACCCCTTCTCGAAAAATGTCAACCAACAAGTGGGTAAGAGCTGGAAGAAATTATTTTTAAGTTTTGTTGGAAGTAGTCTTAGATTTTTGTTTAAAGTTCTGGTTCGGCAATTAATGCAAGCGAATCCTTTGGCAGGATGTCAAGACACCCTCTTATTTCGGGTAGGCGATGCCACGAGTAACTAACCCGAAAGAGAAGAGAAGACCCCTTTTATACAACTACTCTCTGATTCGATTCGCGCAACCTTTTCTCCATTTACTTATTTTCCACCCCCTCTCTCTCTCTCTCTTTTCTCAGACTCTGATATCCTTTGCCGTGCTTTTGTTAACGTTTGAGTATTTATTATGTAAATGAGATCTCGGTATATATATGTGTTTGCAAACCAGGCGGGGGAAGGGGGACACTTTGTGCAGAAAGGGGTTATAAGACATGGCATGCGAGACAAAAGATAAAAGACAAGACGAAACTTTTGAGATTAGACGAGAGCAGAAGAGTGAAACTTTATCAGCACAAAGGGACAGTCCATTCTTCTTCGCGATTCGTAATGCTTCATTACAAATGCTATTTAAATTATAATTTTAAATTTACAGCTTCATTAATTAACGGGACAAAACAAATTTTAATACTTTCGTAATCTCGGTCTGGATTTTTTTTTTAATTTAAACAAAATCAACAACAAAATCTTGACTTTTTTTGGCGGCGCTAATAACTCAACTGTTTCGTTGACATTGTAACAGAAAAAAAAAAAAGTTTTTAAATTCCCATGATCGAAATAAATTAAGTCAGTTGAAATAGATAAAACAAATAATGGGCTGGATGAAAAAGCTTTGGAGAAGTTACACGATCAGTCGAAAAGCGATTGGCAACTGGCGTCGATCACCACCTAGTGTATATGTAGGTATATGTATATAATATATATGTATGTGTATATAAATATATATAACTGGGATAGAGTCATAGAGAGAGAGTTCGTCGACCCTCGCGCTTCGATTCTTATTGAAACCCTCACAAAAGGGCGATTGTAGCTTTATCTGCAGTTTGATTGTAGATTATTGATGTTCCTCCCGTGTTCGTTCATCCACGCAAGCGAGACCCGTCGCCCGTTAAAAAAATCCGCTGCCGAAAAATCGACTGCAAAGGCTCTGAGTTGCCGAGCGAGAGAGTCCGGTGGATCTCTTTTTTTCCACCACTTCCAATGGCCGTGCTCTGGGCCCTGGCACTCTCGTTATACCGGGGATACAAAATAAAAAATGTACATAAAAAATAGGTAATAAAAAAAAAAATAATAGGTGGTCACACGCGTGAGAGTATGTGTTGGAAAAGTGTCGGGCTGATGGTATACGCGTCGGCGCGGCAAACTTTTTACTCTATAACTATACCGGTTCTTGTTTTGCACCTATGTAATCTCCATTCACAATCATTCACATACTTTTCCCATTAGAAACTCAAACTCACAAGTGAACGGGCAGAACAATACACACCCTTTTTTTTACAGACCGAAAATTACAAAGTTATTTTTACGGCTCTCAGATAACGCGCGTTTTGGAGACTCCGATAATTGAGCCAACATTTTTGAGGAAAAATTTTTTTTGTTTGAAAATGTCGGTTTTTAATTTTCAGTTTAAAAAAATTCAAATTTCCCGCCAAGAAAATTTAAAATTCAAAAAAGAATGACAACTGACTTTACTCCTATCATTTGACTGGAAAATTACTCTAAGAAATGTATCATATTTTTTTTTGAGTTTATTGGTTATTATAAATTATTGTCATTGTAGAGTTTGCGATAACTCGCTCTTGTTATTTTTTTTTTAATTCAATTTAAATTACAATAATAATCCTGATAAATTATTACGCGAATGTAGCAGACATGAAACAAATTTAAAGTTATAAATAAATAGAGTAAATAATTTAAAAAATAATATTTAAAAAAAATGCACTTATTAATTTTTAAATTTCCTAACTGTGCATTTTTTGAAAATTTTGTTTTATTAATTGTTTACTCTATTTATTAATAATTTTTTCTGATGTCTGTTACAGTTATTAAATTATTTCATTTTTTAAATTAATTATTTTTGGCGCCAAAAATTGTAATTCAAATTTTTTGTGTAAATAAAATGAGTACTTATAAATTATAATAAAAATCAATAATTTTCCGTGATAAATAAAATTTTAAACAAAAAAAAAAAATAAAAACTTACATTTTGTGGAATCGTTACAAATTCACCAGAGCCCTTCGGAAACGGAAGTTGGATAATTATTTGCACTAAAATACACTGACACTCACTTCACCAACTGATCACTTATATTTATTATAAAACACCACTCACTTATAAAACACGACTTGTAATTTTAAAATAAAAAATATGAAAAAATTTTTTTGAAAATCGCGGCACTGAACGACAAAAAAAAATCACTTTTCACGGTAGACACTTGTTTAAAAAAACTCACACTTATGCACAGACACTCACTGATATTTTTTCAACACTTTAATACACGAACACTAATTAATAAAAATTAATTACGAGGATTTTTAATTATTCTGGAATTAGAAGCCAATTAAAAATTTTTGAATTTTTTTTTAATCAATTGATAAAAAAAAAATATGCACGTGTAGAAAATAAAAAAAACTACAGGTGCAATTTCTTAAATTATTTTTTTTTTTTATATTTACTATTTAAAAAAAAAATTCAAAAATTATCAGACGTCAGTTAACTTCAGTACCATGGATTGTTAATCAATAACGCGAACGACAATGGAAAAAATCGTACGATTTAATTTATTGATTTTTTTTCTGTTTATATTCAAAGCACTGAGTAAATTATTATCACAAAATATTAATTGAGTACCGAATCATATTTTAATACACTTGTTTTAATTTATTTCACTGTAAAAACAATTAATTTATTTATTTAATCGCGAACTGGACAGGGCCCGAGTACTCTAGTGGCGTCACTATGAAGTTGGCAACAGACATGCGCAGTAGTTCCGCTATTTGAAATTAGCTGCGCGGGAAAAGCAAGTAAATTTAAAAAAATTTTTAAACCGAAAGTATTTTTTTCCATTCGTTTAACAAAAAAAATTATTGAGATAATTTTTTTACATAATTTAATTATTTTAATTAAAATAAAAAAAAATATTTTTAAAAATTGCACCTATAGTTTATTAAATTTTCTACAAGTGCATATTATTTTTTTTTTTTTTTTTTGTAATTAATCGATTAAAAAAAATTCAAAAATTTTTAATTGTCTGCTCATTTCAGGATCATGTCCACACTCATGATACTGAAGTGAGTGTCTGATAATTTTTGAATTCTTTTCAAAACGATAAATAATAAAAAAAAAAAATATTTAAAAAAATTCCATCTAAGGATTTTTTAATTTTCTACAGATGCATTTTTTTTTTTTTTTTTTTGTAATTAATTTGTTGATGAAAAAAAAAATAGAAAAATTTTTACTTGTCTGCTAATTTCAGAATCATTCAAACACTCATGACACTGAAGTTAGCGTCTGATAAATTTTGAATTTTTTTTAAAACGATAAATAATAAAAAAAAATATTTCAAAATTTTGTAATTAATTTGTTAACGAAAAAAAAAAAAATATAAAAATTTTTACTTGTCTGACACTTTCAGGATCATCGAACACTCACTCATATTTTTTTAACACTTTGATACAGAAAAAAAAAAAAAATTAATAAAAAATCAATAAAACAAACGACAATCAGTACACGCAACTCAACAATGGAAAAAATCGTACGATTTAATTTAATAATTTTTTTCCCGTTTATGTTCCACGTACCGAGTAAATTATTATCACAAAATATTAATTGAGTCTCAAATTATATAAAAAAACACTTTCTTTAATTTATTTAATTGTAAAAACAATTAATTTATTTATTTAATCGCGAACTGGACAGGGCCCGAGTACTCTAGTAGCGTCACTATGAAGTTGGCAACAGACTTGCGCAGTAGTAGTGATATTTTAAATGAGCTGCGCAGTAGACACAAAATTGCGACGCGTCGCGCACAAGCGTCACGCAATGAATTGTGGGTCAGTCTCCATCTCCACTCTCCGCTCGTCGCGTCTTATTGTCGTCGTAATTTTAATTAATTAAAAAAAATAATTTACTACTCGGTTATTAATATTTCGTAATTAATAAATTATTTTTAATTAAGTGATAAATATTTCGTGGTGTGTAATTTCGTGTGTGATCGTGAATTTTTAAGTGAATTAAATTCAGTGTCTGCTCTCTCGTAGTTCGTCGTCATGTCAGTTGTCGTAATTTTTAAAAACGAATAAAAATATTTAAATTTCTTATTTTAATTCAAATTAATATTTTTAATTAATTATTGATGTTCGGTGATCAATTAGCTGTGATAGTTTAATTTTTTTAGTGAGTGTTTGTGTGTGTAATGTATAAATTTGTGCGTCGGTGATGTGCGAGCAGCAGAGAATACAAATGGCGGGAAAAGTGAGTAAATTTGAAATGTTTTTAAATAGAATTTTTTTTTTCTTTGTTTTTAAATAGAAAAAAATTATGGGGTGAATTTATTTGAATAATTTAATTATTTTATTTGATGAAAAGAAAAAAAAAATATTTATTTTATTTGAAAATTTAAATTCCCGCGTCTTGAGAGGGAGCGCGATATTCAAAATGGCGTGACTGTAAACACCTGACATTTATTTTGTTGGAAAAAATAATTTTACTGATAAATATATGAATTAATGGAAGTCATTGATTATAAATAATATATCATACTTAATTACCAGCATCAATATTAATTATGAATAGAAAATTATGATAATAAATTTGGGATAATTATTTATTGGATTGAATTGTTGGCAATGAAATTGTAATTGTCAAGTAGGTTATTGTTGGAATGAACGTAAGTACAAAAAAAATTGTAATCACTTTATAATTATTTGAAATCGATATAAAATTTTTTTCGTAGCATTAAATTTTATTTTTTTGAAAATTAATGTCTAGTATAAATTTTTATAAAAATTTGGAAAATTAATTTTGAGGACGCAGAGTAGTAGAGAATTTGATGCTCTTTCAAACGAGTACCAACATGACATATTTATTTTTAATATTCAACAAGATGTACATATATTTAATTTTGTAAAAATACATATATATGTCAAATATTAATAAAGATAAAGATGTCACCGGTAGTCGTTTGGAAGGGCTTCAAATTTCCTGGAAGAAAAAGTCTGATAGTTTTTGGAATTTAAATAATTGACAATTTATAAATATATAAATATATGAGAATGTACAAAACAATAGACTTTGATCTTGTAGTTTCATAGGAAATCAAAAGTCCTCTCAAACGAGTACCTACATGACATATTTATTTTTAATATTTCCCAAGATATATATATATTTAATTTTATAAGAATAAATATGTATGTATGTTAAATATTAATAAAAAGAACGTCATGTCGGTAGTCGTTTGGAAGGGCTTCAATTTCCTGGTAGAAAAAATCTGACAATTTTTGGAATTCAAATAATTGACAATTTATACATATATAAATATATGAAAATGTAAAAAACAGTAGACTTTGATCTCGTAGTTTTATAGGAAATTAAAAGTCCTCTCAAATGAGTACCCACATGACATATTTATTTTTAATAATTCTCATGATATACATATATTTTAATGTATACTAATTTTTTATATCCATATACTTTAAAAATTCTGCAAATAAGTATGTCATGTCGGTACTCATTCGAAAGGGCTTTCAATTTGCTACCGAAAAAAATTTATATAGATCTCTAATTAAAATATTCTCAAAATAATTTTGTATTCCTTCAAATTCGTAAAATTACAGTGATTATAATTTTTTTTACATTTACAATTTACAGATATTCAATCCATCCCTACTATAGAGGCTCTAGATATCAATTCAATAATCGACGAATTTTTTAAAAATATATAAAAGGATCAAAAATCAAAACGTAATTAGGAATTTTTGGACAAAATTTTTCTTTAAAAAAAAACGATAATCGAAGATCTAAATTAATCTGACTAGATCTCGACTTTTCCGAACCATAAGAAAGAATATTTATCATAAATTCGATTGGCCCAAAAATATGGGCGCTAATGGACTTGGTAAAATAATAAAAATAAAAATGTATAACGTGGATCAAAAAGGTCGTTAATTAAACGTGGTGACATCGAAGGTGGTTGTAATATATCGAATGATGAATCTGCGAATCGTAAGCCCATAAAAAACCCGTCATGCCGGACAGCCGAGATGCGTTTAGTTCTATTACTGTCTGCCAACATATTCAGGCGTTTTTTCCAACTCCTCCATCCACTTCACTCTACTCAACTCAACTTGACTGCTCAACAAACGGCTAACTAAATTATACGATTATTTTTTTCACTACTAATACACCCAGCGGTTAAATTACCCGCTTAATATAAAATATAATACGTAATCGACGTTTTGACGTCGTACCGGGCATCTAATTAACGGTCGAACTCGAACTCAACCCGGAGCCTCCATGTCACCAGTAGTTTTTTTATTTTTATTTATTCTTTATGTAATTACTGTTTACTCGAGTTTATGTCCTCGCTTAATTAATAATGAACTAATAATTAGTACTCAAGGATTCAATTGGGCCAAATTAACGTTTATAGCTCGGGTATAACATCGATGATATATATTACGATTATTAGACACTGACGTAGACTATTTTATTTTTGTTAATCAATATAATGATTGTAATTAGTCGTACAAGTGGCCTTAATCGACGGAAGATGTAATTATAACCTCATCTATTTTATCTATTCACATAATCAAGGGGTAGGGGTAAGACGGCCCTCTATTACTGCCTCCAAAAAATAGGAAAAGACTTTTTTTCTCATTTTTATTTTTACAAGGCGACAAATTTCTGAGTAAAACACAAATTCAATGATCGGGGGTGAGTTGGACCCATGTAAAAAATTTTTAAATTAATTTTTGTCGGAAGCTTCGTAATTTCCCGCCTGGATATGAATGCAAATTTTAGTAAAATCTTTGAGGGTCCATCTTGCCTCGATTTCGAAATTTATTGTCTCATTTTTATTTTTCTAAGGCGATAAATTTCCCAGTGAAACACAAATTTAATGATTGGGGGTGAGTTGCACCCATGTCAAAAATTTTTAATTTAATTTTTGTCTGAAGTTTCGTAATTTTTGGCGCCAGAATTTGAATTCAAAATTTGCTAGTCAGTTTTTTGATAAACGAATAAAATCCTTGCGAGTTCATCTTGCCCCCACTCAAAAATTTTATTTCTCATTTTCATTTTTTCAGGTGACAAATTTCCTAGTAAAATACAAATTGATTGATCGGGGGCAAGTCGGACCCATGAAACAAATTTTTAATTTAATTTTTGGCGCCAGTATTCGAATTCAAAATTTGCTGGTCAGTTTGTTAACAAATAAATAAAATTTTTGAGGGTCCACTTTACCCCCACTCAAAGTTTTTTCTCTTATTTTTATAAGGCGACAAATTTCTCAGTAAAATACAAATTCAATGATCGGGGGTGAGTTGGGCCCACGTAAAAAATTTTTAATTTAATTTTTGGCGCCAGGATTCGAATTCAAAATTTGCTGGTCAGTTTTTTAATAAACGAATAAAATCCTTGCGAGTCCATCTTGCCCCCACTTCAAAATTTCATTTCTCATTTTTATTTTTTCAAGGCGACAAATTTCCCAGTAAAATACAAATTCATT
The DNA here is from genome assembly GCF_029852145.1 of Microplitis mediator. Lineage (NCBI taxonomy): Eukaryota > Metazoa > Arthropoda > Insecta > Hymenoptera > Braconidae > Microplitis > Microplitis mediator. The sequence goes on from NC_079977.1 coordinate 2,397,854, forward strand.
GATCGGGGGCAAGTCAGACCCATGAACAAAATTTTTAATTTAATTTTTGGCGCCAGAATTCAAATTCAAAATTTGCTAGTCAGTTTTTTAATAAATAAATAAAATTCTTGAGGGACCACTTTGCCCCCACTCCAAAATTTTTGTGTCATTTTTATTTTTATAAGGCAACAAATTTCTCAGTAAAATACAAGTTTAATGATTGAGGGTGAGTTGGACCGGTAAAAAAAATTTTTACTCTAATTTTAGTTTGAAGTTTCATAAAAATTTTGCGCCTGGATTCGAATTCAAAATTTGCTGGTCAGTTTTTTAATAAACGAATAAAATCTTTGAGCGACCACTTTGCCCCCATTCCAAAATTTTTTGTGTAATTTTCATTTTTATAAGACGACAAATTTCCCAGTAAAACACAAATTTAATGATTGGGGGTGAGTTGGACCCGTAAAAAAAAATTTTTAATTTAATTTTTGTTTGAAACTTCGTAATTTTTGGCGCCAGAATTTGAATTCAAAATTTGCTAGTCAGTTTTTTGATAAACGAATAAAATCCATGCGAGTCCATCTTGCCCCCACTCAAAAATTTTATTTCTCATTTTTATTTTTTCAAGGCGACAAATTTCTCAGTAAAATTCAAATTCACCGATCGGGGGCAAGTTGGACCCATAAAAAAAATTTTTAATTTAATTTATTCTTAAGCTCCGTAATTATTTTGCCCTGGATTCGAATACAAAATTTATTAAAATCCTTGAGGGTCCATTTTACCCCTTCTCCAAATTTGTTTTTTTATTAAAAAATTTAATAATCCATTTTTTAATCCGACTGTAATTTATAACAATTCATATATCGCGATGTGCTCTCGCATATTTATAATCCTTTTTGGAATGTAATTTACGTCATATATATATATTTATTTCCAATGGATGTAAATAATATAACGCAAGCAAACAAATATATAAAACAGATTAAATGGATTGAAATACAAATCAGTTAAGTGTGTAAATAAATGATCAGCTGGAGTTAAATCAAGTGGATTTGATATTTTAAAAATTATAAAATATTATCCGAAATTCAGGGCAGGGTAGAAATGGAAATACTTGAGATGAGATGGGAAATAAAATAAAATAAAATTTCGTGTAACGCGAGCTGATAAAAGTATGAACGTACCGTGAATGATTGCCGATATTCCCAATGCGCCGTGTAAAAAAGTTATATATTTTTTGTAAGGACTATAATAACTAATATTTACTAGTGTCCAATTTCGCGAGCATCAAAAGAGTCACGGGTTGAAACGGTTAAATAAAATGTTCACGTTTATATACGCCCAGTATACTAGTATATATATATATATATAGATATATAGATATATATAGAGGGAGAGAGGGAGGGAGTACTCAACTCGCTCGTTTCGGAAGTCAGACATTGTAAATTTTGCGACCGTATGCATCAGACAATAAAGTGTGAGCACCAAAGATATCTGGGCAAAAAAAATGCTGATACATATCTGGTATTTTTATTCAGTTGTCATAAAAATACATACAGCTGGTGATGAATTTCTTTGGGTCTTATTTATGAAGATTTATTTTATTAGACGATCGTCAACTTGCGTATAAATTTTTAGTAAACGGGAAAACTAAAAATATTTTTAACGACTCATAGGTTTGGAAGTTTGATAGATTCTGATTTAGGAGGGAAATTTTAAAATTTTAATTATGAGTAAAATGAGGCGTCAGAATTTTTGTATTTTAAATAGGGTAATTTGAGTTACGAAAAATTGGAAAAATTTTTTTTTGTAAACTTGTCCGTAGCCATAAATTTTCACGAATAAATTATACGTTGATTTTTTTAACAGGAAAATTTTTATAACAAAGTACAGAGAAATAAAGAATTTCTTGGCGCGAAAAAAATTTTGAATTATAAAATGGAAGTAAAATTTTCTGAGGACCAGAAAATAATGAAAAAAATTTCTTAGGGTTAGTAAAAATTTTTTGCCTCAAGAAATCTTTTTTTTTTGTGCCCAGAAAAAAAAAATCTTGGCGTAGTAAATAATTTGTATTACAAATTGAAAAAAAAAAATTTTCTAGACCGTGAAAAAAAAAATCGTTCCAAAAAGATTTCAAAAAATTAGAACTTCGAATGGAACTTTTTTGGAACGTTAGTAATTTTTGATGAGCAAATTTCGAGTCAAAAAAGGACGTTCTTGGAACTTTTTTGGAATTTGTTTTTACATTTTTTTAGTTCTATAAAAAATTCAAAAGTAGTATGATTTTGGAACGTTTTTTGAATGTCCATATAAAATTTTTTACCATCAAAATTACTAACGTTCCAAAAAAGTTCCATTCGAAGTTCTAATCTGTCTCACATTAAGAACTTCCACATGCGGAACTTTTTTGGAACGAATTTTTTTTACACGGGGGGAGAAAAAATTCTTAGCTCGAAAAATTTTCTCTCGCACCAATAAATTTTTCTTCTCAACTCGAAAAATTTCTCAGACAAGAAATCCTTTTTTTCTGTATATATTGAGTTAAAAAAATTAAAGCCGATTTATTCTTTGTATCGCATTAAATTTACGAGCGAGTCATAAAATATATTGAGTGGACAGGTGTTTCTTTGCAGAAAGACTATTTAGAGTTGCCCTTGGTATCTTCGGTTACTTTAACATATATATATACTATCGCATGTATATCAGTGAAAGGTATAGAGCAGTGTATCTCGACAATGCAGAGCTGACGTATAAAACGCGGATGGTCGGATTCGAGGCGTGAAGGGTGTAGCTCAAGCGGCGGCAATGTGGAGCTATGTCGATAAAGTTAGAACCGTAGGTTGAACGATATGCAGCAGGGGCCGCGTAATGACAACGCACCGCGTCGTAAACGCGTTTATGTCCAGAGTTGCATTACAGTAATACCTGCCAGCACCCAATGGAAATCCAGAGCTTCCTCTCTACTGGCTGTTACACTGTAGCTCATTTACGACCATAAGCGTTTTGCTACCATATTATCTTCATACACTTACACTTACATTCTAACCCACACTCTTTCATTTTTCGGCCACACTAATAAATACATACCGTAAAACTTCCATATATACACATACATATTTTTTAAAATATATTTATTATAAACATAAAGACCACCGTAACCTTAACATTAAATAATCCTCGGTCGATCTGTAATTACATTTACCGCGAGTTTAAAAATAATTCAAATTTTAATTACATAATGACTTGATTTCGGAGCTCGTGTACATGTACAATAAACTGAAACAATTCTGTAAAAGAATAACTCGCGCATAATACAATAAAGCGACGGTTGATGGCTGATGGGTAATTTAAGGGCTGCCTCGCTAATGTTCAAAAGGACAACGCGAAGGGTTTGAATATCAACTTTCTGGTTGTGACACATCAGTTTGTTTGTTTATGTGCGATCTGCAATATATATGTGTGTATATATGTGTGTCTTGTGTGGGTGAATGCATGTAAATGGAGACTGGGAGGATGAGAAGAAGAAGAAGGGGTTGGGTGGAGGAAAGCTAGAGGGTATGTGGCTCATATTCTGCGTTTATGGGACATAACCCACCACACCAGCCGCTTCTCGTCTAGATTATTTTGGCTTGATCAATTTGATAACTACCCGTTGTTATGACGCTTATGATCATCTCTTGCCCTATACTCCATTGTGTTATTTTGTTGCTGGTTATGTTCACTGATTTTTATTATTATTATTTTTATTAAGGATTTATTTTATTTGTTTACGGGCTTAATATTAAGGAGTTCAAAAAATTTTACTGGGGTATGATCATATAAATTTTGAGGTTTTTTTACCGTAACCTTTTGAAATTTTTTTTCTTTTGAACTTTTGATAAACTCTCTAAATATTAATTAGTGATTTTTTACTAATTTCAAGTGAATATTCACTAAATGAATATGTGAATATTGGAATTCACTGATTTGATAAGTGAATATGAGAATCCACTAAATCGAAAAGTGAATATGGGAATCCACTGATTTCATCGGTGAAAAAAAATATTATATTGCGAAAAAAAATATAAGACACTTGTAATTAGATCCGAAATGTGATCAATGTATTAGAATCATTACTTAGAGGAAGTATACATGATTTTGATTGATGAAAAAATCCCGGTGACTGCTGGGCTCGAACCTGCTTCCTTCCGATTCAAAGTCTTTGATGCTATCTACTGCGCTGACCTACGCATGTGATCGCGCGAGTGTAAATAGTATATTCGTTATGATACCAAACAATAACTGATGAAGAAATAAAAAATCCGCGATGTTATGATCGACGTACTCTTCATATAAATATATTATTGTTCTGTACTTCTATTTTTTTTTATTTTGAAAGTTTTTTATTAAAATTTTTAAAAATAGTACCATAATTATTAATTATATTTATATCTAGTAAAATATTTAATTATTTGCTAGTTAAAGTTACTAGTGAAATTGTGAAATTCATAAATTAAGAAGTGAATAACAGTTTCACTTGTGGAAATTATGAAAATATCGCTAGTTCAGTAGTGAAAATCACTAATTTACTAGTGAAAATTATAGTACTAAATTTATTAGTGAGAATTCACTAATTTGTTATTTAAATACACTGATTATGAAGTGAATACTGCTTCACTAACGTAATTAATGAAATTTTCACTAATTCATGTTTAGAGAGAAAATCTAAAAAATTGTCGTGTTTTTTTGGTTTTCTAAAAAATTCTATCGATCTTTTTTTCTGTACTAAAATTTTGAGGACGGGTTTGGTCGTGGAATGAAACTTTTTTTTTTAGAAAAATATTTGGGACTTTTTTTAGTAAACAAAATTTTTAACCAACAGTCAGAAGTTTAAATTTTGTGAGCCAAAAATTCTTGGGCTTTATGGTGACCATTTTGTCTCTGAAAAATTATTACCCTCTGTAGTACGGATATTAAAGCTTAATAAACATAATAATGCAATCTGCCGGCATAATTTACGGTTTTACGGGCAAAACTGTAATTCTATAAAGTAATGACCGTTTTATTTCTTGGTCACGCATAAATATATAAATTTTTAGTCCATTTAAATCCGTAATATTGTTACTAATAGCAAAATAGCTGAAACCTTAAGTGTCAAAATTACATCAAAAGGTAATGCAGCAACAAATTACCCGGAAGTACAACAACTGCCGGTTAAAAGGGTGCAAAAATGGGTGTCTATAGTCTTTATTGCCCATTGTACTCTACTTGTATATATATTTATAAAAATTTATAAATCACTACTAGCCATTACTGCAAGTAATGTTTTCTGTAAAACCAGATGTAGACTTAAAAATAAATTCCGTCTTACATAAAGGGATTTTAAGGCTATTTCGCGTAATGGATTATCCTTAAACGCCGATGGGAATTCGCGAAAGTTGAGTTATAAAAAATAAATACTCTTTTGAACAGTAAAGAGATTAAGTAATTTCATCTAAAAAAATATAAAAACACCTTAAGGGGAAACTGGACTTAGATACAAAAAAAAAAAGGATATTTTCGTGATTTTTTTTTTCAGCGTCCCTTCATTCTCAAAATTCTCAAAATTTGTGACATTCTTAAGCATCATTTCAAGAATGTTCTCCTAAATTTTCATAAAAAAATATTGAAAAACAAGCCAGTGGTAGCGGGGAGAGACGTCACCTCAAAAAAAAGTCTCCGTGCCGTAGGCAGAATAACTCATGACTGCCTCATCTGAAATAAAAAAACCAAGAAGATTTCTTTAGTACATAAGTTTATCTTGGATTTGAACAAAGGAATAAACAAAATATTCATTTTTGAATTTTTGGTAAATTCGCAATCAAAAAACTCTGTTTTTTCCCAAAAATTCTTCCTTTTGTTTAATTAAAAAATAAGTAGGTATTGAAAAAAAAAATCCTTCGTTCAAATCTAAGATAAACTTATGTACTAAAGAAATCTTTTTGGTTTTTTCATTTCAGATGAGACAGTCATGAGTTATCCTGCCTACGGCACGGAGACTTTTTTTTGAGGTGACGTCTCTCCCCACTACCACTGGCTTATTTTTCAATATTTTTTTATAAAAATTTCACAGAACATTTTTGAAATGCTGCTTAATAATGTCACAAATTTTAAGAATTTTCATATCGAAGCTACTCTAAAAAAAAAATCAAAATATTTGAGTTTTTAAAATTTAATAATTCCGTTAATCGACCGGTAATTTTCTTTTCAATTTAAAAAAGTGGTCTTAAAAAAATAATATATAGATCGCGAACTGCTAAAGGAAATGATAGCTTTCTTCTGCACTGGATAGTTTCGTCCTCGCCCTCGCTCGCGTCCTCATCCTCCGTCTCATAAATACCGTTTCATTCTAAACAACTACTTTGTAGAGTCGTAACATCCAGCACAAACTAGAAAGCTAGAATAATCCACACGCAACATAAAACGTTTCTAGGAAATGTATATTATATCAGTACCGTGAAACCATAAAACCGAGTTCCAATATTGACAGCGCGACAATCCGCGAGTGCCAGTTGATACTATCATCGAGAATTGAACACACACGGTCAAGGTATATAGCATAGACATGGATATATACCGACACAAAACATATCATATTGTTATGAAATTTAACCACTGTTGCTATTTTATCACGTGCTTCCGTCTGCAAACTGTATATAATATCTAGACCCTCCTTTTCGCTCCTTCATATTACATTGGACTAGTGTAATGTACTTTTCCTCGGATTATATAGCCACTTAACGTTTAACAACCTTCGATGTCTGTGCAATTGTTCCTATTCTGTTTGTTTACTTGTCAGAAATATACAAAACACTCTTCCATGTCCAAGTTGAGTTTCGCTCTGGTCCGTTTCTTCGAAACAACCCTCGGGGACACCGACATACCCTAGAGGTAGCCATAGTAACTGCCTGGGATCACCAGAATTGATTAATTTATCTTCTGTGTTGGCCCTTTTACACACCCATCGTCCATCCGTACCAACAGCTTGAGTGTTATTGCGACCAAGGATTTAACGATTCTACATTGTCAAGTACTCGCGATTTATTAACCTTAAAACACTATTTACACTAGTGTTACGCAGAAAAAAAGTCATTTCTTGGTGTAAAAAAATTTTATTTGCTCTAAGAAATTTTTCACTTGACCCAGGAATTTTTTTTTCTGTGCACGAGAGGACATTCATTTTTTTTTTTTAGAGTAAATCACGATAAATTAACATGATTCTGAAGTCAGCGGACAATTAACAATTTTTGAATTTTTTTTTAACAGTTTAATTTTGAAAAAGATGAAAAAATAAAAAAATGCACATGTAGGAAATTTAAAAATCTATAGGTGGAATTTTTTGTAATATTTTTTTTTTGGAATTTTATCGTTTTTGAAAAAGTTCAAAAGTTATTAGACGTCGGTTAATTTCAGAATCATAAAGTAGTTGACTATTAAAAATTTTGGATTTTTGTTTTCAACGAACCAATTACAAAAAAAAAAAAATAAAAAAATGCACATGTAGAAAATTTAAAAAACTATAGGTGGAATTTTTTGAAATATTTTTTTTTTTATAATTTATCGTTTTTTAAAAAATTCAAAAGTTATCAGACGTCGGTTAGTTGCAGTATCATAAAGTAGTTGATTATTAAAAATTTTAAATTTTTGTTTTCAACAAATCAATTGCAAAAAAAAAAAAAAAACTAAAAAAATGCACATGTAGAAAATTTGAAAAACTATAGGTGGAATTTTTTGAAATATTTTTTTTTTTATAATTTGTCGTTTTTAAAAGAATCCAAAAGTTATTAGACGGTTAATTTCAGAATCATAAAGTAGTTGACTATTCAAAATTTTGGATTTTTGTTTTCAACGAATCAATTGCAAAAAAAAAAAAACTAAAAAAATGCACATGTAGAAAATTTAAAAAACTATAGGTGGAATTTTTTTGAATATTTTTTTTTTTATAATTTATCGTTTTTTAAAAAATCCAAAAGTTATTAGACGGTTAATTTCAGAATCATAAAGTAGTTGACTATTCAAAATTTTGGATTTTTGTTTTTAACAAATCAATTGCAAAAAAAAAAAAAACTAAAAAAATGCACATGTAGAAAATTTGAAAAACTATAGGTGGAATTTTTTGAAATATTTTTTTTTTTTGAAATTAATCGTTTTTAAAAAAGTTCAAAAGTTATTAGACGTCGGTTAATTTCAGAATCATAATTTTTTATGGTTTAGGACCGAGTATTTTATTAAATTCGTCTTCAAAAATCTCCAAATTATAGAAAATCTGTTTCTGGGCTTAAAAAATAAAATTTTACCAATGAATGATATTTTTAAAAAAATGTAAATTACATGAATAAATAATTGCAAAAGTTATTTTTATCAAGTGAAAGGATGTTGAGATCTTTAAAAATAATAAAATATAACGAAGGGGTAATAATGTTTTCTGGAGCAATTTTGAGGAATTCATTTTTAAATAACTTAGTCATAACACGCGATCGTTTTCTATTCATTCAGAAATTCAGTAATAAAAATAATATAACATAAATAATACAGGTGTACATATAAACATCCGGATGTTGCTCATCACAAAATTGTTATATGCGGTCAATGTAAACGACAGTGGATAGAGGGACAAAAAGGCCCAAAAATAAAAATCTCAAGAATTCGGCTAACCCATAATTTCCTCAACCAGTAGCACATTGTAGAGATTTTGTTATTTATCAGCAACAATGGGCGGAAAAAAAAACAAAAAATAATGGAGTCGCTCCCTTGCATTATTTGTCCAACTCGAATCCAAAATATTATTTATGCAGATTTTTTGCATAACATTATCGTAATAATAATGCGTGTCATTCTCGAATTTTATTATTATGCATACGACATAAAAATATATTTTCATAAATACTCAGTATTAACTTTTTTATCAAATTCTACTGGATATTTTTTAACTGTCACTCAACGACATATTTTCCTTTTTAAATTTATTCTCAATGACAATTCGTCAATTTTTGTCACGTCACCTCCGACATGCAATAATTTAGACTTTTTTTCGTTTTTTTAAATTATAATCACAATAATTTTCGACTGAGGTCATCAAAATATAAATTTCTTTCACTCATTTCTCAATAATATTTTAAAACTACATAATGATCGGTAAAATTGATCCTCCATTATGACTCATGGTTCCTTAGACAGTCCGATGTCCAGTGTCCAGTTCATGTAAATTTTTTGCTAAACGTGTTCAGTAAATTCGAAAAAGTGTTTTACAAAAATTTTAGATGACTAGTCTGAATTTATACTGAAATCAGCCATCTAATAATTTTTGGATTTTTGAAAAAACGATAAATTATGAAAAAAAAAATATTTAAAAAAATTCCACCTATAGTTCTTCAAATTTTCTACATGTGCATTTTTTTAGTTTTTTTTTTTTTCAATTGATTCGTTGAAAACAAAAATCCATAATTTTTAATAGTCAACTACTTTATGATTCTGAAATTAACCGACGTCTAATAACTTTTGGATTTTTTTAAAAACGATAAATTATAAAAAAAAATATTTGAAAAAATTCTACCTATAGTTTTTCAAATTTTCTACATGTGCATTTTTTTAGTTTTTTTTTTTGCAATTGATTTGTTGGAAACAAAAATCCAAAATTTTTAAAAGTCAGCTACTTTATTTTTTTTAAAAACGATAAATTATGAAAAAAAAAAAAATTTGAAAAAATTGCACCTATAGTTTATTAAATTTTCTAACTGTGCAATTTTTTATTTTGTATTTTTTTATAATTGATTCGTTAAAAAAATAATCCAAAAATTTTTAATTCAAAAAAATTAAAATTTTATTGATTTCGATCAAATTTTTGGAATTGAAATTTTCAATAGAAAATAAATTTTTCGAGATCTAAAAACTTGTGACTATTTTTAGTATGACGTCTTAATGCAAATAATTCTCGTAGCGATCAAAAGGAGTGAGGGGGGGGGGGGATCAAAAATTTTTTTTTCGAAAAAAAATAAATCAATGAATGAAAAATTTTTTCGGGTCGAGTTATGAAGTCAAGAAATTTTTTCATTTATTGTGTTGCTCATCACAAATTTTCTTAAATGAAAATAATTAGGGATTAAATTTATGATACTCAAGTTAACAGACGTCTAATAAATTTTGGATTTTTATTTTGTGACGAGTCACAATTATTTTAATTTTAATTTAAAAAAAAAAAAAAAAAAAATAAAAAAAAAATAAAAAAAAATATTTTATTATTTTTATAAAAAAAATTATACTTTAAAAAAAAAAAAAAAAAAAAAGTATAATACGTTAGAGTATAAGAGTAAGAGAGAAGGAAAAAAAAGAAAAGAGAAAAAAATTCGTGGAAGAGAATTAAAATTCTCGGAAGCGAATATCGGGTGAAAGAAGAGAAGAAGAAGAGAGAGACAGCATCAAGAAAGAGAGAGAGAGAGAATGGGCGATTGCACGCAATTTAGCAGCGGTAGTTCCGAGTGCCGCCGCTAGGCGGAAAAGGGCGCTGATCGCTTTTCGCTTGAGGACGGGATACTCAGAATATTTAAAAGCGATTCAAATACACGGTAAAAACAGATCAGCTCACTACCGGACAATATCTTGTAGAGAGTAAAAGTACCTTAAGGGAAAAATACTCGGGAGCTGACAATTGAAAGCAGTGAAGCTGGAAGAAATTCCAGCTGAAGCAGAAGCCGTGTAGCAGAGCAGCATTACACAGTATACGAGGTATACTGGCAGCGGAGCAGAGCAGCATTACACAGTATACGAGGTATACTGGCAGCGGAGCAGAGCAGCATTACACAGTATACAAGGTATACTGGCAGCGTAGCAGAGCAGCATTACACAGTATACGAAGTATACTGGCAGCGTAGCAGAGCAGCACAACACAGTATACGGGGTATACTAGCAGCAGTAGCAGAGCAGTGTTACACAGTATACAGGGGTATACTGGCAGCGTAGCAGAGCAATCTTACACAGTATACGAGGTATACTAGCAGCAGTAGCAGAGCCACAACACAGTATACGGGGTATACTAGCAGCAGTAGCAGAGCAGTATTACACAGTATACAGGGGTATACTGGCAGCGTAGCAGAGCAATCTTACACAGTATACGGGGTATACTAGCAGCAGTAGCAGAGCCACAACACAGTATACGGGGTATACTAGCAGCGGCAGCAGTAGCAGACCAGTAAACAGTACACAATATACGGGGTATATTGAGAGCAGCAGAGAACAAGTCAAGCAACAGCCAGGCAGCAACCGATTGCAGAGTAGCGGCCAGCCACTGGAAGGAATCCACTACCAAATATAACTTTCAAAATAAATTACTTTTCTTTTCATGTATTTAGTTAATAAGTCATCTTCAATAAATAATTATATATATATATATATCTTAAAAGGGTCTTCTGGTCAAATTAATTTAAATTTAGTTTTTTTTTTAGTAATAGTAACGTCACCACCCTGATATCCTATCCTTAAGAATCCTGGCAATCCGGCGAGCCAATCCACAATAGGGTTAAGGGTTAGAATAAGGATTAATTTAAGTATTTTAAATAAAATAGTAAGTTGAAACGTTACAATTTAGACGATAAACTGTAAAAAAAAATATTTGAAAAAATTGCATCTGTAGTTTTTTAAATTTTCTATTTGCGCATATTTTTAGTTTTTGTTTTTTCGTAATTAATTTGTTGAAAAAAAAATCCGAAAATTACTAATTGTCTGCTAACTTCAGGATCATTTAAATTTACCCTCAGCATAATTACTCAGCTGCATTGAATTTTCCTTTTAATCTTTTTTCAACTTCTTTTTGGTGGTTCTCTTGAATTTATAAAATTTTTTCCACTCACTCGGCCGATACGGCGGTTAACCTCACGCAGACTTTTTGCTCGCTGTAGAAAATACTCAAAAAAAAAAAAAGAAAAAATACTCTAGCATTTCATTATACACATTACACCTGTACGAGAGTAGCCGCGGTTCGCCATGTGGTGAACACGCGGATGGGGTGCCAATAAGAACACAGATTTTGAAAACCTGCGGCTACTTTGTTGCACTAATTTGCAACTAAGTATCTCATTATGATCTCACGCAACTTAAATCGCTTCCAAAAAACCAAAATCCAAAAAAATAATAATTTTATATAAATATATGGGTGGCGCAAAAAAAACCAACTAATTTTTTTTTAATTTCGTATGGAAATTTGTAAGCATCACACATTTTAAGAGTCCCCTGGAAAAATTGTATGAATATAATAATTCTTTGAAGCTGCTCCGAAAATTTTTATTTTTATTACGAAATAATCTAAAAATTTTCCAAAATGTCAATTTCTCTAAAAAATTTTTCATTGTCATGAGTGTGAAATGTCAATTTAAATATTGATATTAAATCTTCATATATATTTTTTTCCTTCGCTATATATATTTATATTTATATCGAAAAGTACTTCGGAAAAAAATAAAAAATGTCATATTGGAAAAATTTCAAGATTTTTGAGCAGCCTCCAAAAATTTATATTTCGGAGTAAAATTTCCAGATAATTTATTTTTTATCTAAAATTTTTTTTTATTCATGAAAAAAAAATTCGAGAAAAATAATCGACTTTTGAAAATTTTAAGATTTTTAAGCAGCCTCAAAAATTTATATTTCGGAGTAAAATTTTCAGATAATTTATTTTTTATCCATGAAAAAAAAATTCGAGAAAAATAATTGACTTAAAAATTTTAAGATTTTGGGCAGCCTCAAAAAATTCATATTTCGGAGTTAAATTTTCAGATAATTATTTTTTTATGTAAAATTTTTTGTTATCCATGAAAAAAAAATTCGAGAAAAACAATCGACTTAAAAATTTCAAGATTTTTGAGCAGCCTCCAAAAATTCATATTTCAAATTAAAATTTTCAGATAATTTATTTTATGTAAAAAAATTCGAGAAAACTAAAAATTCATTTTTTTTAAACTTTCAAAATTATTGACAGACCTCTAAAAATTTTCTGCCGATTTTTGACAGTTCTCAAAATGCGTAAAACTGAAAAATTTTCATACACTGAAAAAAAAAAATTAACCAATTTTTTTTTTTTGCGCCACCCATATATATGTATAATTTAAATAATTTTGAGTTCTCAGGTTAAAACCTGCGTCATTTAGTTACAAGGGTTTATACTTCTGAGAACTATGATCGTAAAGAGGTTTTGACTTTGAATCCAGTCTGTTATTAGTCTCAAAACTTTCGGCTCGTTGCCTTCAGGGTTCCAGCATTTCGACTCTCCACCATTTATTACATTCTATCATTATTATTTATATATATTTATACTAAAAATAATTACTATTACAATTTAAAACCCGGTTATTTAAATAATCGAGTGCGATAAATAAAAAATTATAAACTCACGTTTCCCACTGCGGGTAAAATAAAAAAAAAAAAATAAAAAAATCTCCAGGATTATCTGGGTGATATCAAGACTTATAAAGTGTAGATTAGAATCGTACAATAAAAACCGTACGATAAAGGAATAAAAATAAAAAGAAACTAACGAGAGAAGCGTGTCGGCATTCCGTGGCGAAATAACAGTCAGTTGAAGGAGGATGAGAACGAGGATGAGAATGAGAATGAGGAGGATGAGAAGTCGGTGTGTGAGTTTTAGTGTATTGCCAGTAGAAGTATCGTAAAAGGAAAGAGTTTAACACAAGAGACCAGAGAGAAACATTTGAGGGGCAGGAGGACACCAATAGCCCAGTGATGCTGTAGCCAGCAATGTGGTCGACCACGAACGAGCATCGGTACGAACAGGATACCCAACACTTTGTACTTTTAATTGATCATGTGATAGTATTAGTGAGTACCCGAGTCAAAATTAAAAAGGTAATTTGAGCCTCCAAATCCTACATGAGGGTAAGGAGGTTCAAATCATCTTTTTAGAATATGAAGATCCATGCATTAAAAAGGTAATTTGAACCTAAACGTGGTAACTTTGTCCGCTTTTACCAAGTTTAGGTTCAAATCATCTTTTTAAAAAGGTAAAATAAGCCTCCAGAGCCTAAATTTATAGATCGAGAAAGACTCTCATCGGATCGCGTACAATTGGTAAAGAAACAGAAGGGAAAAGGGGGCCACTAATTAGAAATGGCTGCCATGATCGAAAAAAATTTGAAATTAAAAATTCCAAAAATAATTTCTTAGCAATAAATGTTTTGTTGTGAGTTAAAAAATAACAAAATTTAAAATATTAATAATAATAGCTAAACTTATATGAGTAGGCGTTCGAATAGAATAGTACTATGTCATTCGAAATTCGAATTGAATAATTAGAGCCTTTGACTTATTAGTATATGATCAATTAATTATTTTACGCGAACAATAAATACAAACGAAGTAATGGAAAACGGAAACTGCCGAAGAATTTGAAAAAACCTGCTGATAAATAATCTGCTGCCGCCGGGATTCGAAACCACGACCTTACGAATATGAAGCACAACCACTGCCGCACTGCTACTCGGACGTTCACGATCAGTTGGAAATATCTTTATGTATAAGAATAATATCATGCTAAAGAATTGAGCTCATTCGAAGTTACAGATTAAAAGTATGGTAGGCCATGGAGGGTTAAAATACCATTTTAAAAAGGTGATTAAGTCCTCCACGCGCTTCGTTTAGGACATCGAGGACTTAAATAGCATTTTAAAATAAATGGTAGGCCATGGAGGGTTAAATTACCATTTTAAAAAGGTGATTTACTCCTTCATACGCTACTTTTAGGACATCGAGGACTTAAATAACATATTACATTCAGCGGCAAGTGCAACATCAAAAGAACTGAGGCTTTGGAGGCTCAAACTACTGTTTTAATTTTGACTCGGGTAGCGAGCAGGTAAAAGAGGAACACGTGGTGTCTTTATCATCAGCAGGAGAGACTCCGTCTGCTAGATGGACGAAATATCTAGGGGAAATAAAGACACGAGAATACTAGTTGAGACTGAATGAATGACTGGAGTAGAGGATGAGGGTGAGGATGAGGGTGATCGTGTAGGTGAGGGTGAGGGTAAGGGTGAGTTGCGGTAGTTTGAGTACCAGGGGGTTGAAGGCGGTCTAGATACTGCACTAGTCCAAGAGCAAGAGTACCGAGGGAAGGTGGGTTGAGTCGGCTGTTGAGTAGGTTGGGGAAACAGTTTCGGTTCAGGGGATATATTCCTACACTCTTTAAAAGAGT
Source organism: Microplitis mediator (assembly GCF_029852145.1). Lineage (NCBI taxonomy): Eukaryota > Metazoa > Arthropoda > Insecta > Hymenoptera > Braconidae > Microplitis > Microplitis mediator. The sequence goes on from NC_079977.1 coordinate 2,413,044, forward strand.
GCGAGCAAGACCGCGCCAGGGTGGGAATACAGCAGAGGGTAGTAAGAGAAAACGAGTATGAGACCCACATCTCGCCTCTTCTATACCCGGTGATATAGAGAGCTTGATTCCTACAAGTTTTCAACCAGCTGGGTTTTCCCTCTATCGTTTTCCTGCTCTATCATTTTCTTCCCTTACACGCCGGGTTTGCTGTCTGGTGTCTACTCTCTCGTATCATGGGGGTTATAGTCGTCTGGGTGTGCAAAGTGAAAGAGAATCTTTATATTCTGAACTACCAACAAGGACAAATATATTTCATTCATTCGTTCGTTTTCATGTCACGACGCACCCATCGACTAACACTTTTTTTACCCTCCTTACTCGGCACTCAATGAACCTCTTATCGGTCGGTGTACGACTACGGGAGATGGTGACCTTGTGACGTGTTTTTTATTTTTGGGACGGTCTATTAAAGGGGCATTTGTTGTTATTGTTGATTAATTTTGTTGTTATTAGATGTGAGCAATGTCTATTTGGGGCGTGAGGTTAAATAAAATTAAACTAGTTACCCGCATGTATATTAATCGGAAAGTATAATTTATTTTTAATACTTGGGAGATAGTTACTGGATGATAAAAGCTAATTGTATTAATTTAACTAATTTAGATCGAGCATTAAGATAATTAAGACAGTGGGAAACAAAAAAAATTTTTACGATTGGGGGTCGAATTCCTTATGCTTTATTTTGGGAATAAAATCTATAAATATATATTAATAAGTACTTTTGTTTGAGGAGGGTAATTTTATGAGACTGGATAATATTAACCGTGGATGTAAAATTACTCTTCTGGAATCGAGTTAATTTTTTCTAGGCTCCAAATTTTTCAGATGAAATTCTGAGTCTCGAGATTTTTAGTAGCAGAGGAAACTGGGGACGGGGTGCAAAATTTTTTTAATCTGCGTTTAAAAAACGAGGGTGAAAATGAACCTCTAAAAAAATTATCTGTAAATTTTTTTTTAAATAAAAATTTTTAATGCAGGGTAAAATGGTCTGTAAAAAAATTAAAAATTTTTAAGGCTCGGGTGAAAAATTGTTTTAATCTGCGTTTAAAAATCGAGGGTCAAAATAACCCTCTAAAAAAATTATCTGTAAATTTTTTTTGAAATAAAAATTTTTAATGCAGGGTAAAATGGTCTGTAAAAAAATTAAAAAATTTTTAAGGCTCGGGTGCAAAATTTTTTTAATCTGCGTTTAAAAATCGAGGGTCAAAATGAACCTCTAAAAAAATTATCTGTGAATTTTTTTTGAAATAAAAATTTTCAATGCCGGGTAAAATGGTCTGTAAAAAAATTTAAAAATTTTTAAGGCTCGGGTGGAAAATTTTTTTAATCTGCGTTTAAAAATCGAGGGTCAAAATGAACCTCTAAAAAAACTATCTGTAAATTTTTTTTGAAATAAAAATTTTCAATGCAGGGTAAAATGGTCTGATAAATTTGTGGTGACAAAAATTTTGACGTTTAAAAAAAAAATTTTTTTTCAAATTTTTTGCCTCATTCTGCTCCGGCACTTCCTATTGGTCTTCTAGAATTTCATTAAATTTTGAAAAAAAAAAAAAAAAGTTATCACTCGACCCGTTGTTCCCCGATTTCTGTATGACAATAAAATATTCAAAAAATTTTAGAGACTTAAGTGAGCTCAGAAAAAATAAGTAAAAGTCAAAACTATATATATATGAAGATCCCAAAATCCCTTGGTATTGTAATAACAAAACAATCTAATAAAATAAACAAGATAAAAAAATTTTATTGACATTTCGGGCGTTGGCTAAACATCCGGCCATTGGTATTTTTTTCCAATTTCATTTGTAACATTTTTTTTCTTCTATTACCATTATTATTATTATTATTATTTTCTATTCCAACCCCACTACACCGATCAGCCGGAACTCATCTTGTTCCCCAAACATTTGGGCGTTAAATTTAAATAACGCGGGAAAAAAAAAGGTTTCCATCATCTATTCCATGAAATTCGTGTCCCAGCTAGCTCCCTCCGAATATAAGCTAAAGCCTACACCGCCATCACTGTGCCCCCGTTTTCTTCCTTTTTTATTCCATGCGACAAAAAAAAATAAAAATCGCAATCTGATTTGCATCCCACGGTCACGACTCTCGATTGCTCATTGCACTGCGTTATAGATGATGGAAGGGACCCAACAGAATTCGCGGACCATCAAGGGGGTGAATATCGCAATCTTCACCCCCCGATCTACTCCGCGGTCTCGCCGATCGCTAATTCGCGTCTAAATATCTCCCATCCCCCATCTATCCCGGCCCATATTACCCCCATAATTAATAATACCCTCAATAATAATAATAATTATCAATAATAATGACAATAATGATAACAATAACAAACAGCAAGTAGATTTAGCTAACAAACAAGTCTGATCTTGGACCACCTCCGCGCATGGTATCCGCCCTCGGCACGCCTTTAAATCCCCCACTATTTGAATTAACAAGAGTGCGCAGATCAACTCGCGGACTATCTGGCCGCCTACCCGATGTATGTTAAACAACTGCCGTCACCCGGCACAACGCAGCCAGACTGCGACACGCGAGGTTCTTTATAATATCGCGGGTTTTTTTAAATTTTGCGCGGGTAATTTTGAACACACTTGTCCCATTCAACATAACGCGCAACGTGACTTACACGCTTTTATTATTACAATTAAAATAATACGACAATAATAATAATAATTAATTATTAATATTATTATTATTTTTAAATAAAATAATACTGTGACTGTGTCTCGATATTAATATTTATTATTTTTAAAATAATTTAAAACGAGACTGTAATTTTATTTGGGTGAGTGAGCTGTCAGGTGTATTGCTGTGCATTTAAAGGATTTAATTGATAAAGAGATTAACGTGAGATATAAGAATTCAATTTTAAATCCAGTATAAATAATAATAATAATAATAATAATAATAATAATAATAATCACTTGGTGATAATTGACAATTGAAATAACATAAGTGTGTTAATATAAATATATATATTTATATATATAAATTAAATTAAACGCAAGTGACAGTGACATTGCAAAGATTGTTTTTATTACGCATTGTACAAACACTGTTTTAAATTTACAGTACGATAATAATAATAATTATTGTTATTATTATTAATATATAAATCGAAGGTATGGAATATGTGTGCGTAAATTCTACAGATATATCGTCAAGTTACCAGAGGGTTAGGGGTTAATAAGATTGACAAGCGATCGAGGTGGAGGTTTGTTGCAATAAATTAGTAAAAACGGAGCCGGTCAAAACGGAGCGGGGATTTTCATTTTGGAGCGATGACGTGACTAGTGAAACGTGCAGAAATTTGTTTATGTTTGGGACGTATTCGCACAATAATAATAACAATAGTGCTAGTAATAATAATATTAATAGTAATGGTAATAATGATAATGATAATGATATAAGTAGTAATTATAATAATAGGAGTAATAATAATAATAATAATAATAACGACTGTGGTAATAATAATTTAGATATTAATTTATCTGATGCTCGAGGATCGAACGACGTTAATACAAGAGATCCACACATCGAGGACACGAAAAAATTACTAGGCATTCATACAGGTAAATTATTTTAATTTACTTAAAATAATTTATTGCGTAAAAAATTTCAATTTTTTTTTTTTTATAAATTTTTATATGACTGAAGTTCTCCGCCGATAATTTTTGAATTTTTTTTAAAAAGACATTATAAAAAAAAAGTTATTTAAAAAATTGCGCCTAGTTTTTTAAATTTTCTACTCGTGCATATTTTTAGTTTTTTTTTTTTTAATTAATTGATTAATAACAAAAAATTCAAAAAATTGATTGTCTTGTAATTTCAGGATGACACTGAAGTTCGCCGCCGATAATTTTTGAATTTTTTTTAAATATGACAGATTATAAAAAAAAAAGTATTTAAAAAATTGCACCTGTAGTTTTTTTTATTTTCTACATGTGCATATTTTTATTTTATTTTTTTTTTAATTAATTGATTAAAAAAAAAATTCAAAAAATTAATTGTCTTGTAATTTCAGGATGACACTGAAGTTCGCCGCCGATAATTTTTGAATTTTTTTTAAATATGACAGATTATAAAAAAAAAAGTATTTAAAAAATTGCACCTGTAGTTTTTTTTATTTTCTACATGTGCATATTTTTAGTTTTTTTTTTTTCTAATTAATTGATCAATAAAAAAAATTCAAAAAATTAATTGTCTTGTAATTTCAGGATGACACTGAAGTTCGCCGCCGATAATTTTTGAATTTCTTTTAAAATCACAAAAAAAAAAGTATTTAAAAAATTGCACCTGTAGTTTTTTTATTTTCTACGTGCATATTTTTTTTTTTTCAATTAAATTGCGGAAAAAAAAATCAAAAATTGTCTACTTCAGTATCATAATTTTTTTTAATTTTAACCAAAAATTTTACATTCTAAATTTCATAATTTTTCAAAAAATTTTAATCACGATATTTAATAAAAAAAAAAAATTCCATTCATAAAAAAAAACTTACTAAATTTTTGAAAAAAAAAAAATGATAACATAGTTGACGAGTGAGTGGTTTGCGTAAAAAATGACAGCGACTCTAATAATATCCTAATTATCTTAATAATTACAATGTGCACGTGACCGTAGTCATACGAGAGCACTCATAACTCGTACACATTGTAAACCGTACAGATAAACCGCCTCCACATCACATTCACAAAATAAAATATATATATATAAACACTCGCGAGTGTTTTTCAGCTGAAATTATACGTTTATACGCGAACAACCGAGACAGTCTCGGTAAACACTAAGTAAACCGAGCTCAGGCAAATAGAATAATTAAAAGTGTATTATAAAGCGGTCTTATTATATACATCGTTATCTCAGACCGCAGAATAACTCTCAAATAAACAAACCGGAAAAAGATTTTCTTTTGCATTTAAATAATAACCGACGATAAATATATACACCTTTAATTACGTTATCAAATTTTAAGACTCGTTATCATTTTTTTTTTTTTTTTATAATTATTTATCGATAAATTTATAAATACAATGATATTTTTAAAGAGAAAGCCGAGTACTTTTAAATCAACCGCATCTGGTTGATATATATGTATACATATATGTATATAGAGATATAGGAAGAAACTACGTCATTGAAACGCCCTAGTTACATCAGTCATTTTTAAAATCCATGTTGCTATTGGATTAATAAAATATTGTTATTGTTGTTGTCGTTATTGTCACCATCACCGTCGGGTTAATAGAGAGCTAATATTGATAATTGATAGGTCATTTTGTGTTAGGAAATAAACTTAGATCCATAAATAATATATATGTATATATATATAGTGCGGTGAATTTATACCAAGTTTAATTAAATATTTATTTCTATTCACTGCTTCGGTTATTATATTTTAAGAATCTTACAATGAATATGACTTGGAGATATTCATTTTATAATTATCAGATATATGTCTGATTCATCCCTTAGTATACTTATAAATATACGGAATTAATTATTTATTTAAATGAGAGATTTCAAGAGTTAGTTTGGAAATTTTATTGAATCATTTTTAAATTTATTCATTAATTTCATTAATCGGATTTTTTAACATCATTGAGAAAATGGAGAAAAAATTATTTTTTTTGGTCAGAAATAAAAAAAATTGGATGTGGGGTAAGATGGGCCGGTCAAAAATTTTGGTTTAATTTTTTTACTTAATTTTAGTTGATAGAAAAAATTTTCATTACGATGTGACGTAATAAAAAATTGTGGGGTAAAATGGGCCGGTAAAAAAAATTTAATTTATTAATTTTTGAATTATTTCACTTAATTTTAGTTCCTGGAAAAAATTTTCATTACAATGGGACGTAAAAAAAAATTGTGGGGTAACATGGGTCGGTAAAAAATTTAATTTATTAATCTGAATTATTTTTAGTTCGTAGAAAAATATTTCACTACGTGACGTAAAAAAATTTGGGTAAAATGGACGGGTGTAAAAATTTTGACAGATCAAATATTAAAACAAATTTTGAGAAATTTTTAGCGGCCCACTTTACCCCTGGACATTGTCCCGTAAGTAAAAAAAAAAATCAGTCTTTTTTCCTGACTTTTCTTATATATGTAGAATATTAAAAGTATGAGCGCTCGGAGGTCGCGGTGATAATTTAGCTACTGGCTGTTTAGCTGAGTCCTAGTAATTAGCCGATAATTATGTGCCATCGGATAACGTCTATATGTACATATACATATATGTACATATATGTGGTGGTTCATATTGCATTGTAAATGTTGAGTAGCATTGTGACCTGGAAATGCTAATTGAAGAATTGGAACTAAAGTAAATATGGCTCTCGGTCACGAGTTTCTTAATTTGTGTCAAAAGTTTCATTGCTAAATTATTGATCACATTTTAAATAGTACTAAAATTAAGATAACATCTATAAGAACAAGGTGTCCGAGATAAGAGTAATTTTCCAATTGGTTAAATTTATTATTAATTTATAAAATCAATTTCCATATATATGTATAACTGGACTACTTTTTAAAAATCAATTTACTTTTTTTTCCTCTTAAATATAAATTGTTATTTATTTTTAATGCGGATTTATGGATAAAGTGGAAAAAAAAAAAAAAAGATACGGAAAAGAAATGATAAGGGTAGAAAATTTTTTTTTTTCGTGTGTGGGTTTGGTAAAGTAGGGTTGAGGATCGCCGACGGCATAAAATCCCAAAGGCACTCGACTCACGATATTGTTGGGGTAGGCACTTGAAAAGTGGTCACAAAAGGAAACGACGTTGTATCAAAGCTTACAGAGGGTGAATTTTGCGCGGGAGTAACTCTTGTCGTACTTGAATTCTTACGAGTTTATACTAAAATTTTTTATACATTGTCTTTGATTTTTTTCTTACATAGACTTTAAATTAAATTTAACATTTTTATAATATTAATCTCTCTAAATATGAATTAGTGATTTTTCACTAATTTCAAGTAAATATTCACTAATTGTCAATGCTACAATCGTACCACGCAGAATTAGTGAATATTCACTAAATGAATATGTGAATATTGGAATTCACTGATTTGATAAGTGAATATGAGAATCCACTAAATTGAAAAGTGAATATGGGAATCCACTGATTTAATCGGTGAAAAAAAATATTATATTGCGAAAAAAAATATAAGACACTTGTAATTAGATCCGAAATGTGATTAATGTATTAGAATCATTACTTAGAGGAAGTATACATGATTTTTATTGATGAAAAAATCCCGGTGACTGCTGGGCTCGAACCTGCATCCTTCCGATTCAAAGTCTTTGATGCTATCCACTGCGCTGACCTACGCATGTGATCGCGTGAGTGTAAATAGTATATTCGTTATGATACCAAACAATAACTGATGAAGAAATAAAAAATCCGTGATGTTATGATTGACGTACTCTTCATATAAATATATTATTGTTCTGTACTTCTATTTTTTTTTATTTTGAAAGTTTTTTATTAAAATTTTTAAAAATAGCACCATAATTATTAATTATATTTATATCTAGTAAAATATTTAATTATTTGCTAATTAAAGTTACTAGTGAAATTGTGAAATTCATAAATTAAGAAGTGAATAACAGTTTGACTTGTAGAAATTATGAAAATATCGCTAGTTCAGTAGTGAAAATCACTAATTTGCTAGTGAAAATTATAGTACTAAATTTATAAGTGAGAATTCACTAATTTGTTATTTAAATACACTGATTATGAAGTGAATACTGCTTCACTAATGTAATTAATGGAATTTCCACTAATTCATGTTTAAAGAGAATATTTAATTAAAAGATAAAATTAATTTTTAATTAAGATGGTAATGACCCATTAAGTAATTATTAAATTTGGACATTGCTCGTCTTCTTATCGGTCGTTTGCCAGTTCAAATAAAAATCATAGCTAACTCATATGTATGTAAATACAACATATATTTTATATTATTTAAGATAATGATCTCACTGATAATTATATATCACAAAAAACACTTAACTTTTTCAATTAACGAAAAAGTATTACACTAAATATATATACATATTTTGTTTCGTAATTTATTTTTTTAGTACTAGTCAATCATTCGATTAATCGATGATTTTTATAATTAAAAGCTGTTTACTTGAGCAGTGAATTATCTCGAAAAATGCGCGTAAATATTTGAATTAAATTTAAGTTGGTGTTAAATGAGATTTATGTTTTATCTCGAGTGTGTGAATATGTAGAAGGAATTTATAGAAACTGTTGATTTTACGAGCTGATAAAAGTATTTGTTAGTGAGGTCAAGACTTGATATTTTTTTAACACGAGCGCGAAAACGAGGTCTTTAGTGAGACATTTAAATTTTTTGACTTTTTCTCGGGGTTAAATTGTTGCTACGATTTTTATGACTAAAGTGAGATATAATGCATAGAATTGTAGAGATGATTCGTTAATGAACGAGTCTGACGCGATTTCAAGTCAATTAATTAAAATATTAATGAAAGAAAAAATTATATCAGGATTTTTTTAAATGAACTTAAAATTTTTTATGAATAAAAAAATTATTTTAAATTAAACCTTTGAATTTTTCATTGAATTTTCCTGGAAAAAAATCGATTTCCAGAGGTTATTTTTTCTTATATCGTCGGTCAAATTTTACGAGAATTTGTAATCATGATAACTTCTGAATAACGCGACCAATAGACCTAATTTTTTTTCCTTAGCTTTGGATTTTCATAGAAAAGAATTCTATAGAAAATCACTAGTTAATTCTTTTCCGTTTAATTATAATCAACAATTAAGCCCTAAAACCGATAGTGGATGAATAAGCAGCTGACATTTTTTTTGTGTTTTTGGTTCCTGCCGAGTGGCAACAGCACTGGCGCGGCAGTCGCATAAATTCCGACTTTTGAACCCGCGGAAAAATGGCGGGTTAATTTAAAAAATTGAACGCGACTCAAATCGTAGATATAATAATTCAGACAGATATTTAAATTAATAACCGACCAATGAGTAATTAATTATCGTATTTCAATACCTAAATTAATTATTGAAGCTCTTTAATATCAAATAATAAAATTTATAAAATAATTCATCAGATTCAGTTCTTACATGAGCATTTGACATGTGGAGTTTTCAAAATTTTTTATTAAATTAAATTAAATCGCCATCTGACTTAGACGACTTTCCACTCGATTTTTACACCCAGCGTCGAGCATCAAAGCCACCCTTCGGCCAATATCGCAGAACCCTCGATTTCTAAACGATAACATTTTCGCTCTGGGTACCCACTTTACGTCAATGCACCGCCGTACCTAAACTATTACACAAACTACCCTTTGCCGTTCTCGTATTATCGTTTTCTCGTCTAATTTTACGTCATGCTGGGCTTTATCACCCATCAACGCGTCCAATCGATCTCCATAATCATGTGTCTTGAGCAAAAAAGTTTTTTTTCCCATTCGTTCATAAATTAATTCACTCACTCACTCGTTCATTCATTTTAAAATAATTATAATTTCCAGCAACAAAAAACATTCATCACGATAAATAAAATCCTGATTCACAATTGAACGTGACACGACTCTGCAATGCGTTGAGCGTGTGCTGTCATTAATTCAAATAATTTATAAAGAAGCACGCACGTGCGTAACGCCCAGACCCCGACAGCTTGCCTAGTCTAGCATCACCCAAGAAGGGGTTATTATACTTATAGAAACCAAGACCTCGAGCAATATCCCATGACTCGAGTGTTTTTTGTACGCATCATGTCTCTAATGGAGCTAATTTCCCTTTAAAAGGACGCTTAGACTCAACACACTCTTGTCTTATTGGATCACCCGTTAATGACGTCTCAACAAAATTCACCCCAGTCTATGCCAGATCACGTGTCCTTTCATATTCTCTGCTACGATTTATTCACCAATTATTATAATTTTATCATAATGGAGCTCAGAGGCAAGAGGCTGCTTCGTAGTCGAAATCTAAGGCATACTTTCAGCCTAAATGAGCACCGAAAACCTACATTAGACTTTTTAGGACATAATCATTGCAAAAGCTTTGAATGAACCCTTAGACAAAGGCATGAATTAGACCTACAAACTTATATCGTGAAGCGAACACTGAATTTTTGAATCAACTGTTGGTTCCAGGCTGCTTCTAGGTCCTATTCCACTCCTAGGTGTCATTAATCTGCTGATAAAATCGCTGGATCCCATCAATTTTTTACCAGCCTTAGAATTTTTTTAATCGACCCTCAGTCCCAGGCTTCCTGAGGGACCCAATCAACCCTTGGGTGTCATTAGCGCAGGGAGAGATGGACCACTTGCATCAATTTTCTAGTAGTCCGCAAATTTAACCTATTGTAGTATTCCTTGCAAGTCCTTCCTTCTGTTCAGTTACGTTCGCTCACGATTTAGGTCTGTGTAGGTCTGATTCCCGCCTCCATAAGCCTGTGGGTTCAATTCGAGCCTTTGTAGAAGTAGGTCCATTTCAAGCTTTTACAATGATCATGCCCTAAAAAGTCCAGTGTAGGTTTTCAATGCTCATTTAGGTTCCTTAGAATTTTTTTAAATCGACCCTCTGTTAGTCCCAGGCTGCTTGTAGGACCCAATCCACCCTAAGGTGTTATAAGCCCAGGGAAAGATGACTGGATCATTTGCATCAATTTTCCAGTAGCCCGCAAATTTAACCTAATGTAGTATTCCTTGCAAGTCCTTCCTTCTGTTCAGTTACGTTCGTTCTCGATTTAGGTCTGTGTAGGTCTAATTCCCGTCTTCATAAGTCTGTAGGTTCAATTCGCGCCTTTGTAGAAGTAGGTCCATTTCAAGCTTTTACAATGATCATGTCTTAAAAAGTCTAGTGTAGGTTTTCAATGCTCATTTAGGTTTCTCAGAATTTTTTAAATCGACCCTCAGTCCCAGGCTGCCTGTGGAACCCAATCCACCCTTGGGTGTCATTAGCCCAGGGAGAGATGACTGGATCACTTGCATAAATTCTCCAGTAGTCCGCGAATTCAACAATTTTACCTTTTAGTAGTATTCCTTGCAAGTCCTTCCTTCTGCTAAGTCTACTTACGTTCGTTCACGATTTCGGTCTGTGTAGATCTAATTCCTTCCTCCATAAGTCTTTAGGTTCAATTCGAGCCTTTGTAAGTCTAGGTAAGTCCATTCCAAGCTTTTACAACGATCATGTCTTAAAAAGTCCAGTGTAGGTTTTCAATGCTCATTTAGGTTTCTCAGAATTTTTTAAATCGACCCTCAGTCCCAGGCTGCCTGTGGAACCCAATCCACCCTTGGGTGTCATTAGCCCAGGGAGAGATGACTGGATCACTTGCATAAATTCTCCAGTAGTCCGCGAATTCAACAATTTTACCTTTTAGTAGTATTCCTTGCAAGTCCTTCCTTCTGCTAAGTCTACTTACGTTCGTTCACGATTTCGGTCTGTGTAGATCTAATTCCTTCCTCCATAAGTCTTTAGGTTCAATTCGAGCCTTTGTAAGTCTAGGTAAGTCCATTCCAAGCTTTTACAACGATCATGTCTTAAAAAGTCCAGTGTAGGTTTTCAATGCTCATTTAGGTTTCTCAGAATTTTTTAAATCGACCCTCAGTCCCAGGCTGCCTGTGGAACCCAATCCACCCTTGGGTGTCATTAGCCCAGGGAGAGATGACTGGATCACTTGCATAAATTCTCCAGTAGTCCGCGAATTCAACAATTTTACCTTTTAGTAGTATTCCTTGCAAGTCCTTCCTTCTGCTAAGTCTACTTACGTTCGTTCACGATTTCGGTCTGTGTAGATCTAATTCCTTCCTCCATAAGTCTTTAAGTTCAATTCGAGCCTTTGTAAGTCTAGGTAAGTCCATTCCAAGCTTTTACAACGATCATGTCTTAAAAAGTCCAGTGTAGGTTTTCAATGCTCATTTAGGTTCAAATTTTGACTCTGCCATGAGTTTTTAAGTTTTAAGAAAACACTTGTATATTTTACTGGCATATGTAAAATTGCCACACACAACTCCAATGGCACAGCATGAGATATTAAACTACCAGTTGGGAGCGTACCTAAATACCTCCTATATATATATATATATAAGCATAAACCATCTGAAATATACTACAGTAGGGGAGTTTTTAGTATTATAATCGTTTGCGTGCAACTGCTTAAAAGTTCTATTTGTGGTAATGCAAAGTTTAATGCACCCATACACAGACAGCTAATGTGTGTGTGATGTTGAGTCGTCCAGTCATTGCGGAATTACAATTTTTAGCCAGCCCAGCCCTATACACATATATATTCGTCAGACCGAACACGAGTTAAAGTCTCGGGTCGTAAAAGATAAAATGTTCTTCCTGCATTTTACAACCAGCACCCAGTGGGAACCATAACTCTAATGCTGATCAACTGCCTTAAAATGTGCACGTAAAATAATTAAATCCTTCACCCTTGGGCCCCGTTCTCGCATCCTGTAAAGATATCCGTCAATATCGACTTGTGTTTTGTCTTATTTACTTTTTAATTGCCGGGATAATTTATTGGCTCACTGAATCTGGTACATTGGGCGTTGGCACGCACATCTTCGGCTCACGATTCCCCACTAGTTTTGTTAAATATATACATATATATATATATATTAACACACACTTAAAGGAAAACTTAAACTGTGCAAGTCAGTGAGTATTTAACACTTGGCATTGCATTCGTGTGTTTAATCCTTGTATTTCGTGACTACGAACAAAAGCCCGGTGGATTTCTGACAGAATGGTATCGCACGAAACGAGCATTATCTTGGGTACTTATGCTACATCCATGAATCCAACTACCCAACTTATATATGTGTATATATACATTAAGACTATTTTCTTAAATAATCAGGCCAGGTGTCTTGAGCATCTGTTTTTTAAACGATTTCATTTAGTTTTAAGCATTAACGCTTTGGTTATGAATAAAAAAATATGTGGATCAGTTATTAAAGTACGTTAAAAGTACTCTGACATAATACCACGAGTGGACAAAGTCGCAATGGGCGGTTGCCAACTGCTCCTGCTGAGTTACTTTCATTGGTTGTTTAAATACTTGGTAGGGATATATAAATATATTACTACCATTATATATATATATAAATGAATAAATAACTGGCAATCTTTACCGATAACTTTTATTTGAACCGACTAATAATTAGCAAGCCGAGGGTTCACTGGGTGGAAAAACGTTCAGCAGTTGAAGATTTTTTTAATCTCAGTAATTTAATATAAACAAGAAGGGGTAAAATGGGTCCCCAGAAAAAACAATATATGGTTAAAATATATAAAATCATATATGTTTGCAAAAAAAATATATATGATATATTATATTGTATATTAGAAAAAATCATATAGAGATTTTGGCCGGTTTAATATAAAATTATATACAGTAGTAAATATATGTATTCCATATATGTCTTATATGTTTTTTATATTAAGCTGTATATACATTTACATTTACCTTATAATATATTGTATTGATATATTTCCTTTTATATTCAAAAAATATAAAATTTTTATGTGAAATGAAATATATGGTAGCATATAATTTATATTATAAATGGCACCATATATTTTCTTTGTTATATTTAAGCATATATTTTATTCGGTGTATGTATATGTATATGGGTATATATATTCGCATCAAATTAACTAATTTTGAAAATTTTAACTGCAATTTAAAGAGTATATTAAAATTTAGATCTAATTTAATTGGAGTCGGTCATACGAATAAGAAACTTTTTTTTTCCATACACAATATAAATATATGTTTTTATATATGATCAGAATATATTTTTCGTATATGATAGAAATATATATTTTTATGTGTGATAAAAATATAGTTTTCGTATATGACAAGAATATATATTTTCATATATGATAATAATATATTTTTTGTATATGATTGACATATATATTTTATATACATGCTAAACATATACAGACTCGTATATGATGAATATTATATTTTTTAATATAACAAAAAATATATCAGAAAATATAGTTAAATTGGCAACATATGTTCTCTGATATTTATCATATATTTTTACATATATTTTGATCATATACGTTATTTTCATATTGGTTTATATATGATCAGAATATATTTTTCGTGTATGATAGAAATATATATTTTTATGTATGATAAAAATATAGTTTTCGTATATGACAAGAATATATATTTTCATATATGATAAAAATATATTTTTTGTATATGATTGACATTTATATTTTATATATGCTAAACATATACGGACTCGTATGTGATGAATATTATATTTTTTAATATAAAAAAAAATATATCAGAAAATATAGTTAAATTGGCCACATATATTTTCTGATATTTATCATATATTTTGACTGTATATGTTATTTCATACCTGCTAAGTCGAAATATTTCGATCTATTTTACTCCCGTATATTAAATTTCGCTGTAAAGAAATTTCTATTGAAATAAAAAAGTAAACAGAAAAAAAATTTCACCTGAAAGAAAATTTCTTGAGTCAAGAAAATTTTTTTGAAAATTTCCATTTTCTCAGAAAATTAGAAATTTCCTCTGACCTAGACAAAAAATCTTGTGTCGGTTCCCGAAATCGTTGGTCTTAAAAAATATTTTCTTGACTCACAACTTTTTTGTGTGCAAATTTAATTTTGAAGTTTTAAAAAAAAAATGACCAGAGTACGATAGGAATAAAATATTTATATATATTTAGTTTTGAAAGAGCTCCCATAAATAACGTGATTGAACAGAGCCTAGAGCTAGATCCAACCAAGGGCTGTATTAAAAGGCCTTATATCTTATATATATTTATACTATGTATTTATAAAATCGACGGCGAATGAGTCTCGTAGGATTCTGTCGGTCGTGGCCGTATCGAGTGCTTGCAATTACAAGCTGGTCAACATATAATTATCCCCAATGACCATAAATTACTGTATTTTTATGCGCAACATTCTTAATTACCCTTTGAATTAACATCAATCAAGCCCCTTAATTATATAGTAGAGACTCGGGCTATTGCTGACGATGATGCGGCTGCCAATGCTACACAGCCTTGCTCAAGATAAAACTCAATATCTAAACCACGCATTATACATTTTATTCAAAATTAAAATACCTTTGATACAACTTTTAATTAGCTTTTATTGACACATTGTTATTTGGGCCAAGCGATTTATTCCATTGTCATTTTTTACTCCTATAATTTTGTGTATACCTTTGACATGGGTTCGTTAGAACGTATAATTTTATAACCAGACATATATGTATATATATATGTATATTCTTAATAGTGGTTGCTATCAGATGAGATCTTGACGGATCGCGTTGTTAAATCTTGACCGCTTTGATATAATAATGCAACACACAGCACACACACACACACAGAAAAACACACACATACCGATCATTATTGCATTTAAATCGGCTTTGCTAATTGATCCAGTTTCCAAATAACTGCTATTATATATCTCACGGGATTACTCGATTGTACAATCGCTTCGGGCTAAAATCTACTCTCCTACATATATATTTATGAATTGTACGGTTTATAACCGACAGTTGAAGGTTTAAATTGTTAATTATAGTAATTAATATCTATAAATTAATAAGTATAAGATTCGAGTCCCGAAACAATAAATTTTATTGCTGTTTAAATAAATTATTTAAGAAAAAGGAGAAAGTGACCTCTGAGAAAAACCAGCCGTTAATTTTCTATGTAAAAAAAAAGGGGGTAAGTCCCGAAGTTCGCATGAGTGTGAATGTAGCAGACGGACAAATTTAAATCTATAAATAAATAGAGTAAATAATTAAAAAAATAAAATTTTGAAAAAATGCACTTGTTAATTTTGAAATTTTTTAAATGTGCAATTTTTCAAAATTTTATTTTTTTAATTATTTACTTTATTTATTAGGAATTTTAAATTTGTCTGTCTGCTAAATTCACTCTCATAAGTTAACAGACAATTAACAATTTTTGGATTTCTGATTTCGACAGTTGAATTAAAAAAAAAAAAAAATGCACATGTAGAAAATGAAAAAACTACAGGTGCAATTTTCTGAAATATTTTTTTTTTTATAATTTACCGTTTTTAAAAAAATCCAAGATTATCAGACGTCAGCTAAATTCAGATCATGGTGTAGGCGTTAAAATATTTTTCGGAATTTTTTGACACCGATTTAACACCAGTATTTTAACACCGCCTACACCAGTGTAATTTCAAATTTTTTTCAAAATTCAAATTTAAATTTTCCCGCCGAATCTGAAGTTTAAAAATTTTAATTTAAAATTATTAGTAGTCATGTTGCCCCTTGAATAAAAAAAAAAACCGAGACCCATTAACACCGCCTACACCAGTGTAATTTCAAATTTTTTTCAAAATTCAAATTTAAATTTTCCCGCCTAATCTGAAATTTAAAAATTTTAATTCGAAATTATTAGTAGTCATGTTACCCCTTGAATAATAAAAAAAATCGAGACTCATTAACACCGCCTACACCAGTGTAATTTCAAATTGTTTTCAAAATTCAATTTAAAATTTTCCCGCCTAATCTGAAGTTCAAAAATTTGAATTCAAAATTATTAGTAGCCATGTTTTCCCTTGAATATAAAAAAAAACTGAGACCCATTTTACCCCACGTCCCCTAATTAAAATACTTGGTCATAAAAAAAAAGTTTAGCAGCCAAAAAAAAAAAAGTCCACGTGAATCAACGGGTTGTTTTAAATAAATAATAAAGAGGGCTTAGCACATGAGCCAGACTCTTTGTGCGGTGGCTAAACAAGGGAGAATCAAAGCGAAAAAATTTTTATTATAACCAAAAAATGACGTTGTGTTTCTACTTGATGAAGCGATTAATTGACAGCATTATCAATAGACAGCAAAAGAATAACAAATTTATTTAAAAAACAAATTAAAAAAAAAAAAATTAAAAAAAAAGATTCGATTATCGAGTCGATGAGCCATTCATTTACGTTCTCAAACACAGTCACCGCAATTCGTTTACCTCGGAGCGGTCAATGACGCGGAAGATTTCCTCCACCTCGTGTGTGTTTCGTCGAGTATCCCGTATAGTATCGTTACCCCCCAGCTCACCAGCAGAACCAAACACTCGACCAGTTGCACTCGTGACCTTTAGCTCCCAACACACGCCAGCGATCCATCTGCTCGTCACAATCCCGATCCGTATTAATAAATTTAATACGCATTATAATATAGAGGTTTAAAAAAAAAATTTAACTAAATAAATAATTGGCGCGAAGCCAAGAGATTTTAAAACTCCAAAATAACTCTAGCCAAAGATCCTCCCCATGTACGCGTCCATCTAGCCGCTCCGTCTCGTTTAAGATTAATTCACATGCTCAGATCATAAAACCCAAATAAACATAATTTAACGCCAATGCATTACGACAATTGCCCTTGAACCCATCTCTAAATATACTTGTGTTCAGCCAACCCGACGACTTGGTGTAAAAAGAAAGTCAACAAAACATGTGTAGCAAAAAATGAAACCGGCAAATGTATATTATATATAAGACTTGTTTCTCTTATTTAAAGAGTTTTTGCTTTGAAGTTGACAAAATAAGATTAAGAGGGTGCCCACGTTCCCCAGACAGCTGTTCACAAATTTTTATTACCTCCCAAAAGTCATTAGCGATTTAATTACAATCGTTTTATGACTCCGAGTATCAGTTTTATTTAGTCCCGGCCATTATCATTTTTTAGTCTTTTCTCCCGTGATCGCGGGCTGCCTGAATGCGGACCGCGACGGTAAAAAAATGGACTACGAGCACGTGCGGTTTTAGGGGAGGGTGGGGCAGAGCGGCCCCCCTGAAATTTTGATCAAAAAAAATTTTTTTTTTTGACTAATTACTATAAATCCGATATGTTTGCGCATTTTTACCCACGCATGACATTTGGGGCAAAATGAACAAGCCCAAAATTTTGAAAAAGTGATTTTTTCATATTTTTATCGTCAAATTAAAAAAAAATTATTATAATTCCACATTTCTAGCCCTACGCAGAACAGCTGGGGCAAAATGGACCAGCCGAAATCTCCGAAAAAATTATTTTTTCATATTTTTCGGCCGTTTCTCGATGTAAGAGGCAAATTTGGTCACTAAAAATTTATAAAAATAAAATTTTTTTTTTTAGTTGATAAATTTTTGAAATAAAGTAAAACTATAGAATTATTTTTTTTTTTTATTAAATAACAATTAGTAATTAAGGTAATCGAGAGTGAACGATTTATTACACCTTAAAAAATTTTTTTCGAGTAATATAAAACCAAAAATAGTTTTCAAGAGAAAGAAATACATTCTTAATGATGAAAACAATTTAAAAAAAAAAAAAACGAAAAAAAAAATTTTTTATCATTTTTTGGAGGGGGGCCGCTCTGCCCCACAAAAAAAAATTTTTTTTTTCAGAATTTCGGCAAAATGTCCATAAATTTGTTCGAAATAGGACAAAAGTAAAGTGATCTTATGGTTGAAAGCCACAAAAAGTAATAATTAGCTTATGGGGGCCGCTCTGCCCCACCCTCCCCTAATTATCTAAGAAATACTTTAATCGGTACTATTGTTGTTGTTTAAGATCACGAGTCATCGGGATGCTCGGCTGACATGGCAGAGGGTTCTGCTGAAGAGGAACAAAGCAGTACCGCAGCCCCGGCATCGCCGCCCGCGGATTTACGTACAATAAATACCCACTTATCGCCATCGTACCGACGTCTACAGCCGCCTCAGCCTCAGTCCCAGGCACCTCAGTCCCAGCAGCAAACCCACCATCGTCCTTACGCAAACATGTTGGCCACTGCGGTACCCATGAGACATAACTACAGCATGCTGTCACACGTTAAGACCGAGGCCGCGGACATCGATCCTCCCTGCGACGTTCCATTGAATCTCAAGAGTGAGGTAAGTCCCCGATAATTTAATAATTTATTTATCATACTTGACGATCATCACAACACCACCAACAGTATTATCCATCCTCGGTGTGGGGAACAATCCATTGGTATTGAATAGCAAAGTACATTGACCTGGTTAATGTGTCATTCATTAATGTTGGGCTTTGTATGTCAATGACAATCAATTAGACTACACGCTACTCTCTCTAGTTGGTACACATAAATGTACGTCCCGCAGTACAGTATCTCAATCGAAATCATAACTCTGTGTGTAATCAATTGGAGCGTGTCAAGATGTCAAGAGTCCGGGTCAATGACTTGTAGTAATTTTTTTATAAATTGTTCGCTTTCGTTACTGCGCTACAATCTATCCTTCGTAATTAATTGAGAAAAGAATTTTACAAAGTTAATTAATATTTAAATTTTTAAATTTTTAAATTTTTAAATTTTTCCCGCCTGAATTAAAGACTTCCGCGTTTCTATCAAATTCTATGAAATTTTTGTATGGACATACATTTACCGCGTCACTGTCCCTAGCATCGAGAGAGATCGAGATCGATTGACGTTGACGGCAGCTGACGGTTTGATTATCATCGAAAAAATAACGGGCGGTAAATAATTGAGGTTTAAATAAAGCAACGATAAATTTTTTGATGGAGATTACGCTTGTGAATCTGGTAACGGGATACATGTGTGTATACATGTGTAGTAGAGCAATATGTGTGACGATAAGACGGGTGAATAGTAGTTGTTTGCACTCGGCTTAAACGCCCACCTTTGGGACACACAATACAACAGCGACTACAAATTAAACTACAGCGACGTTAAACATCACAGCTACTGTAGATTCTGTTGAGCAAACCTTCGCCTCTATGGCTCGGGTGTGCAACAGCAAACCATCACATACTCAATATGCTAATTAATTTATATAGAGATTTTTTTAATTTATCGCGAAATTTTTGTCTAGCGAAATTGCAAATCCGTATTTTTGTAATTTGAGTAAATTTTTGTAGAGTAGAGGGGCAAGTTGGTCATCTGAGACAAAAAAGAAATTTTGAAAATTTTTATATGAATTTTCAAAATTTGAATAGAGTCATGTGGGGTAAGTGTGCGCAAACCTATTTATTTTAGATTGAAATGCATGGGTTTGCGCACACTTGCCCCACGTGACTAAGTTTTGTAGGGAAAGTAGAGAAACTTTTATTGAAATTTAAAGAAGATTACGCGAAGTTTTTAAAAATTTGAAATCGGCGGGAAAAATAAAATTATTTAAATACTTTTTTTTTACATAATTTTGAATTTCCAAGTGATAAATTTTAAAAATAAAAATCAGTTATTTTATTTAAACAATTTTTTTAAAAACCGAAATTTTAATTCAAAATTCTATTTTTTCATGGAGGGGAGAGGGGGGCAGAGTGGGCCGCTTAAAGAAAATAATTATAATATCATTAATTTTTTTTACGCGTTTACTTCTTTTTAGACTCGGGATATTTATTTTGACTTCATTATGCTGCGTCTATTAAAATTGAAAAATCAAAAATTCGGGGCAAAGTGGGCCCTCCAAAAAATTTCGGATTTGATATTTTTTATTCTTTACACGTGTGATATTTGCAAATAACTATAAAATAATTTTATTTTATTAATATAAAAGTCATTTTAATAGTCTGCTGCGATATAAATTTAAAACGTAATTTTATTATCTTTAATTTTCTTAATTAATTATATTTAATGAACAGTTTTGGGGGTCTATTTTAGCCCTCATTATATAAGAAACTTTGATAAGCTCATTATATGTCCGAATTGGCGTATAGAAAATTTTGAGGGACCCACTTTGCCCCTTCTCCCCTACAATTAAATTAATTAATTTTACTCACAAAAAAAATTATTTTTTGGCGCGAAAATTTTTTTGAAATTTGAATAGAAAACTAAAATTTTCTTGCGGCGAAAAAAAATTTCTTGCTGAAAAAATTTTTTCCACCCCTAAAAAATTTTTTTTTCAATTCAGTGCAAAATATTTCTCTCGCCAATAAATCTTTTTTTCCTGTGTATAAAATTAATGATACTGAAGTTAGCAGACGTCTAATAATTTTTGGATTTTATTTTAGACGGAAAATTATTAAAAAAAAAATATTTGAAAAAATTGCACCTGTAGTTTTTTAAATTTTCTACAAGTGCATTTTTTTAAGTTTTTTTTTTTTTTGTAATTTATTTGTTAAAAAAAATCCGAAAATTTTTAATTATCTGCTAACTTCAGGATCATATAAAATTAATAAATTTCTATGACAATTATCCTTGAAAATGGATAAAAAAATTAGCAACAGTATTTACTGTTGACCGTAGAGCGCATATAGAAAAAATACACGGGGAATGATGGCCCGAGTGCTAATCACCTGAAGGGGCTGTCATTCATGTTTGACGTTGGTGAAGATCGCCCGGTGTGTAACAAGTCTGACTAATCGCCGCTGCGTGTAGTTTAGCCTAAAGGCACATTCCACCTTGATGGGCTGGGGTTAAATTTATCCAACATACCTCCAGCCTGTGTACGGCTGCTGCGTAAATGCAACTGTCGAGATGTGATTGAAGGTATCGTATCGTATCGTATCGGGGATTATTAAACTAGCGGGAAAAATAAAAAATTAAACTTTTAAATAAAATAAAATTTATTTATACACGGTCTCATTACTTTAAGAATTATTTTGTACGGTTACAATTACATTGGGATCGTATTTCACAATTATACGATTATTATTATTATTCGTCGCCTTGTTAGCGGGCTGTTGTAAATAAGTAAGGCGGGAGTTGACTTAACTGGGCAGCATATTGGGGCACAGGCAACTGGAATCCGGTTACTTTATCGTGCATAATAATTATGTTTGTTTTCTTATTATTAACGTGGCTGCACAATATCGAATTACTGAGTGACCAGAGCTTGGGTTGGGTTTAACTTGAAAAAAAAAAAAAAAAAAATTATTTTTATGGTGATTGAAGTCTGCAGCGCGATTTAAAACTAAATTATTATTATTGTTATTAATTATTAATATTATTATTATTACTGTAAAAAAAATTGGGGTAAATCGAGGCAGTGTAGGTGTGAATATTTTTACTTACGCAATCATTATGAGACAGTATTTTTATTAATTAATTAAATTATTGGTGATTGAAATAGTGGCGGTAAAACTGTGGAATTTTAAAATTAATTTCGTACAACATAAATATATAAATAAGTATGTAGCAAAATTGAAATTTCCTCCGGATAAAATTAATTGAATTTTAAGATTTTTTTATGTGTACAGTAAAAAAGGATTCGTCAAAATCAACACATATTGTGTGTAAAATGAACGTTTTACTCTTATTTATGTGTTATTTTAACATGTTGTAAGTGTTAAAAAAAGTTACACACGTATATGTTGAAAGTAAAAATTTTCCAAGAATTCTTTTGTGATTATTAAAATTATTTTTAACATATTTTGTGTGTTAATTTGACACTAACATATAAAAAGTGTTAATTTCGCAAATAACATTTTTGTGTGTTAAAAAATCAATCGATTGCGACAGTTCAAAAAAAAAATACTGTGTGTTAAATTGACACCTAAAAGTGTTAAAAATTCAACACTCAGAATTTTAACACACGATTATTTTTACATTTTGACGATTAGTTTTTTATTGTTTAATACATTTTTGTTCTAATTTCTATACGTGGAATTTTTTTTTTACACCGATTTAACACTAGTATTTTAACACCGCTGAATTACACCATCTACACCGGTTTTATATTATTTTAAAATTACGCGGTGTAAAATTGAGTCCATTTTTAACTCTACTTTTTTATAGTGTATTATTATTATTATTATTATTATTATTATTATTATTATTATTATTAGTATTATTATTATCCTTAATAGTCTGACTCTACCAAGGGCCTCACCTGAGCACCAAATCGTTGTTGTTATTATTATTATTATTATTATTATTATTATTATCCTCGATAGTCTGACTTTACCGAGGGCCTCACCTGAGCACCAAATCGTTGTTATTATTATTATTATTATTATTATTATTATTATTATTATTATTATTATTATTATTATTATTATTATTATTATTATTAGTATTATTATTATTATCCTCGATAGTTTTACTTTACCGTGGGCCTCACCTGAGCACCAAATCGTTGTTATTATTATTATTATTATTATTATTATTATTATTATTATTATTATTATTATTATTATTAGTATTATTATTATTATCCTCGATAGTTTTACTTTACCGTGGGCCTCACCTGAGCACCAAATCGTTGTTATTATTATTATTATTATTATTATTATTATTATTATTATTATTATTATTATTATTATTATTATTATTATTATTATTATTATTATTATCCTCGATAGTCTGACTTTACCGAGGGCCTCACCTGAGCACCAAATCGTTTTTATTATTATTATTATTATTATTATTATTATTATTATTATTATTATTATTATTATTATTAGTATTATTATTATTATCCTCGATAGTTTTACTTTACCGTGGGCCTCACCTGAGCACCAAATCGTTGTTATTATTATTATTATTATTATTATTATTATTATTATTATTATTATTATTATTATTATTATTATTATTATTATTATTATTATTATTATTATTTATGTGGTAGTTTTTTGTTAAATTGTAATGCAACAATTGAATTAATCTGAAAATTCAATAATATATATGTGTAGAGAGACAAGAAAATATTTGAGGGAGGGGGTAAAAATCGATGAGTGAGAATTGATTGCAATTAAAAAAGAATAAATGCGATTGGTGGTTATAATGAAAATCAGGAAAAAAGCAATATTCGTATGTATGTTAGTGTAGAGTGAGTGTCCATTTTCATCGACGCCTCGTACACTAATACCAGTGTATATAAAAAAGCTATAATACGTCTGATACTCACTAACCGTGCAGGAGTTCTTCATTGAAATTGATATGATATGATATGATATAAAAATGTTTCCCGATAAATTAATTTCCTAGAAGCACGAAAAAGTTTAAAAACATCATCGTGATCTCTTTGTACGATTTAAATCTCAACTGATACATTCAATCAGTTTTATAAATTCGTGGTTGTGTACTACACCCATCTGTGCTGAGTCTGTGTGTGTGGGTGTGGGCGGGTGGGTTTTGTTCCTGTAGTATCAATAGATTGGGCATTTTTTCCATTAGATTGCAAGTTGATTAAATTGAAAATCTGTCAATTGAGGAAAAAGCATATCCGACATTTTCTGGTTTATAACCGCGTCTACGTCATAACATTACTCTACTTGGTTAAAAAATAACCAACACATTGGCATCACGACTCCTTATTCGTTAAATATTTTATATATTTGTCATATTTTTATTTTGTCATCAACTTCCACTACGAAAGTTATCGGCGTCGGTCTGATTTTCAAAAATCGCGGTCTCGTCAGAATTCGAGCTTTCGACCCGTATGAAAAAATATATGGTTGAATTATATAAAATCATATATGTTTGCAACAAAAAAATATATGATATATTATATTGTATTTTATAAAAAAATCATATAGAGATTTTGGCCGATTTAATATAAAATTATATACAGTAAATATATGTATTCCATATGTCTAACTTATATGTTTTTTATATTAAGCTATATATGGGGCATTTCACGCCAAATCGACGTCTTTTGAACCCGACCCCTTTAAATTTGGCTGAAAATTTTTTCTCTTTTTCTACCCCATCAAAAACGTTTCTCATAATTTTTTCATATTTTTTCACCCAACCGAAAAAAAGTTATAAATTTTTGAAAAAAATGGCTTTTTTCATTTTAAATAGCTATAACTTTTTCAAAATTCGACTGATTGGGACGTTTTTTTTTTTCAGAATTTTCGTTTTTAAATGTACTTTTTGAAAAAAAATACAAAAAAATTATTGCACGATCTTCATTGTTTTTTTTGTAGATTTTTAGAAAAAATCAAAAATTTTTCGATGTTTACCATTTTTGATTTTTGATTTTTTTTTTTTTATATAAAACTTTGACATTTTCTGCAGATCCTCAAATTTTTTCAGAGTGATGTTTTTTCGATTTATATTTTTTTTTCCAATTGAAAAAAAAAATTTTTTTAAACTAGCCTTATTTCTCATAACACCATGCTTAAAATTTTTGAGAGTGCTCAGAAAACTTCCAAATTTGGAAAAAAAAAATAAAAAAAATAAATTTAAATGGTAATCATCGAAATAATTTGAATTTTGTTCGAAAAATCAAGTTCAAAAATAGAAGAACCTTCTGAATAATTTTTTTGTATTTTTTTCTGAAACCTACGTTCAAAAACGAAGAAAATGAAAAAAAAAGTTTTCGTTTGGTCCATTTTTGGACAGATGCTGGCAATTCAAAAAAAAAATTCTTTTAACCATGAAACAATGAGTGTAGAAGGAATTTTCTGATATTTATCACATATTTTGACCATATATGTTATTTTCATACGCGTTTATTTCATAAAAAGTCAAAAATTATCAAAAAATGACGTTTTCGAATTTTCTTGCTCGAAAACATCAAGAAGACTTGGGATTGGCCGACAAATTTTCCGAATTTTATTTAAAAGTTCAGGGTCCGGTGAAAAAAAAACTATAAAACAATTTGAAAAAATTACATTCTATTTAATTTAATGAGATCTCGTTAGATCTGAATTATTTTCCCAGATCTATAGGAATTTGCTGTTGCATAAATTTAAATAAAATATTGTTTGTACGAATGACAAGATAATTAGCGAGCTCGCTGGCGTTTATAGAATTATTAATAACGATTTAAAATAGTAAACGAAAAAAACTTGATCCATTGCTCGTCATAATTTTTTTCCATGCGATCGTAAAAAAAGTAACCGTGTATTGTTAAACGTCCATCGAAAGTTGTTGGGAATATTTAAAATTTCTGGTAATTATGAGTGACGTGACTTTAACGCGGATAGCTACATATATATATACATCCACACAAATATATGTCTGTTGTATCTGGATATGGATTATGAAAAAAATTAACAGACTCAGTAATGTATCAGATGAATTATTTTCCACGGTGGATAAATATCTGTATACGAGTCGACAGACAACTAGAACTCGGTTGGTCGTTACTAATTTAATTTCAGTTTGTTTAATCTTAACGAGGTTCCGAGAATTTAATTTTAAAACACGGCAATTAAATGTTCAGTGACTTCGATACTTAGCGAGACTGCTGGGCAACTCGTTACTGATTGGACTCTTTCTCTCTCTCTTGCCTACCGATAATTCACCCAGTGGGCTCTGCTGTATCCGTGATAATAAAACAGGAAGAAGATAAAAAATGGTGAAAATAAAGTATGAGCATAATAAGATTCGATTGAGATTAAACAAGGTCTCTTTTGGAGCCGTCGATCGACGATATATAGGCATTAGCTGGTTCAGCATTATCGTGGCTTTGGCGGTTCGCTGGGAGGGCAGCCGGGAAAAGTTAATTTTTGAGTTTAAAACTTTTGATTAATTAGCTGACGAGCGGGAGCAAAGACAATTTAATTATCAACAAGTATAAATGAGTTTACAAGTGATGAATTTGAAGGTTGGTACACATTGTTCAGCTGGACAATCCGGCTTCCATAAATAGTAGCAGGAAACTCAAGTTGACTACACACACAAGCAGCAGGAACATGCGTCCTACAAGAGAGACCTCGTGCTAGAACTCCCAGGCGGTGTCAAATAACAATGTTGAATCTCATAAACAAGGAGACAAGACAAATACCCGCTGGTCAGTGGTCCTGAGAGGAGAACGAGGAGGAGATGAAGGAGAAGTGCTACTGGACAGAGTCCGTTCCACCGCCCACTCAACATCCTCCCAAGCATGAGAGAGACTCTGCTGGTAATTTCACGGTGTCTTGCATCTCTGAGCTAACCCCTAGCTGGTTACCCCCTGGACTAACCTCCCCCGGCCCCTTATTCTCCTCGGCAACACTATCATTCGACGCTTATACACGTCCGCTGACCAGTCTGTGAAGACTGGTCCTACTGATCCCAACACATTATGAAAACACACCCGCTTCAATTAATTTTACACTGTTCATATTCTATGTGATCCAGTGAAATTCATTTCCCGAATTGCCCCATGATTAATTGCCCTGCTGGACAATAAATAATCCAATATACTTTTTGAGTCCTTTGTCTTGACCCCAGATCCAAAAACTTCTTGATCCTATTCATCAAGATTTTTTATCGCAATTAGCAAATGGACGCAATGCTAATTTGTCTTTGTTCTCTAAACATGAATTAGTGGAAATTTTATTAATTACGTTAGTGAAGCAGTATTCACTTCATAATCAGTGAATTTAAATAACAAATTAGTGAATTCTTGCTAATAAATTTAGTACTATAATTTTCACTAGCAAATTAGTGATTTTCACTACTGAACTAGCGATATTTTCATAATTTCTACAAGTGAAACTGTTATTCACTTCTTAATTTGTGAATTTCACAATTTCACTAGTAACTTTAACTAGCAAATAATTAAATATTTTACTAGATATAAATATAATTAATAATTATGGTACTATTTTTAAAAATTTTAATAAAAAACTTTCAAAATAAAAAAAAATAGAAGTACAGAACAATAATATATTTATATGAAGAGTACGTCAATCATAACATCGCGGATTTTTTATTTCTTCATCAGTTATTGTTTGGTATCATAACGAATATACTATTTACACTGACGCGATCACATGCGTAGGTCAGCGCAGTGGATAGCATCAAAGACTTTGAATCGGAAGGATGCAGGTTCGAGCCCAGCAGTCACCGGGATTTTTTCATCAATCAAAATCATGTATACTTCCTCTGAGTAATGATTCTAATACATTAATCACATTTCGGATCTAATTACAAGTGTCTTATATTTTTTTTCGCAATATAATATTTTTTTTCACCGATGAAATCAGTGGATTCCCATATTCACTTTTCAATTTAGTGGATTCTCATATTCACTTATCAAATCAGTGAATTCCAATATTCACATATTCATTTAGTGAATATTCACTACTTCTGCGTGGTACTGTAGCATTGACAATTAGTGAATATTCACTTGAAATTAGTGAAAAATCACTAATTCATATTTACAGAGCAAAAACTTCTTGATCCTATTCATCAAGATTTTTTATCCCGCGATTAGCAAATGGACGCGATAATGCTAATTTGTCTTTGGGTATCGGACACTCGGACAAATTACGCGCCGACAGTTTTGAGCTTTGAACGTAACCGGGGGTTAGAAAGTTTTTCCTCGGCCTCAACATTAAATCATAAATCAAATTACCGAAGAGATTAGATTTCTGTTTGGTTGTATAACAGCCGAGTTTGGGGACGAGTTTCTCATCTACTGACCAAAAGTCTACGGCAGTGTTAAAGTGGGTGCCGGTTGAAGGCCTTCATTTCTCCTCTCAAGCTTCTACTTCTGCTTCAACTTCAACTTCTGCCTCTGCCTCTTCCTCTACCTCTGGTTGTACTTGTACTTGTACTTGTCTAAGCACTGGGGCGCCTTCATCGGCGTCTCATCCTTCTTTGGTCATTCCCCAGTCTCTTCTACCAGCAGCAGTAGCAGCGGCAGTAAGGTCCAACATTAGTTAACGATTAATCAAGGCGCTTGTAGCTCAACATATATCATTAAACTAGTTAGCGAAGTAGGGTCGGCCAAGTGTGCTGACCACTAGCCAGCTTCAACCCCCCGTAACAATCTCCCGGTGAGGAGTAGGGTGTATATGGGTTGATATGACCGTTCTCGGAGTCCCGACCTCCACCCACCCACTATACGTGCTCGCGTACCAAACCAAAACTCTTAGAGACCCACACCCTCTTACTATATTACCCTCGTATCCTCTACCTTACTCGCCAATCCTTTTGACCCTCAAGAGTTACTCTCTCATGTATATTTCGCTACTCGTTTTATACTTGCTCGTTAAATAACTTGCCGGTGCTTTAAACGATAGCACTTTTGTCACCTCGGATGTCTTATTTACGAATTTATTTATCAGACCCATGATTATTTAATCCTTGTCTGTTCTATTGGATGGATAAATCAAACTATTGGAAATCGGAGAGCAATATATATATGAATATAAATATAAATCAGGATTTGGAGCATGATCTGATTAATTATTTGCCTTGGAAACTTGGAATATAACGAAAAAGAGGAGTAGATTAATATTTATAATTTATTTGCCGAAACAAAGTCGATGACAAATCAATAAGGAGCTTATTCGCGACCTATTTTAGACACTCATAAAATTTTGAATATTCCGAGACAACCTGAACCGAGCAACCACTCATTTAACAAATATGTCGCGTTATAAATCCTCGAGAACAACAACTGGACACTAATGTACGACTGTTTGCGGGCATAACTTGGCCCCAACATGAAGGATACGAGAAATAGTGTTGGTGTACGTTAAGCTGGACTAAAGGCTTCTGCCGACCGAGCAATTCCTCTTCGGCCCTTAACAATCTTACACCTCAGTCTTGGCTGTGTCTTTGGTTCTTATCCCAACGCAAAATGTACCCGGCGTACTGGGTTGATTTATCGACATATTTCGACAGTATTTGCTCAGAAGAAGATTAATTTTTTTAAAAATAGTATGAATTTATCAAAACGACCGATACAGTGTAGAAAATTGGGGGTGAATCTGCATATGGAGTAAATTTATGTACCTGAAGATCGGAACGTTTTTCGCGAAATGAAAAGGAAAGAATCGAAATGAAAAGTAAAAAATCTACTGGATCTAAATTTCTGAAATGTTTTGCACATCACCGGAAAATTGCAGCCTATCTTATTTACTTTTTAAGTAAAATTACATAAATTTTTTTCATTTTCGTTGCACGAAAAACGTTCCGATCTTCAGGTACATGGAAATTTTCTTTTAAGAAGTGAATTTAACTCCGAGGGGATTAAATAAATGAACAGTAGGGTGGTAGTTAAAAATTCAATTTTCTCAGGAGCCCTATAAAAAGCTTCTTTTTGGTGAAAAAATACCTGGGGAATTTGGTTTTTTTTTTTTTTTACGTAAAAAGAACACGTGCCGCAAGATGATCATAGCTCATTTTTGGACACAATCGCGTTTTTTTTAAATATCTCATGAAATATGCAGATTAGAGGAAAAACTCAAAGGAACAATTTTGTAGGAAATTAAATTCTTAACAAAAAAGGTCACATTCATTTTTTTTATAAAATGTGTTTTTACCAAGATATTTAAAAAAAAACATTTTTGGGATCTATGAATTGGGCGTTTTAAGGATTAGAAATGTTTTTTTTAAATATCTTCATAAATATACATTTTATAAAAAAAATGAACATGACCTTTTTTGTCAAGAATTTAATTTCCTACAAAATCGTCCCCATAAGTTTTTCCTTTAATCTGCATATTTCATGAGATATTTAAAAAAAACATTTTTGGGATCTATGAATTGGGCGTTTTAAGGATTATAAATGTTTTTTTTAAATATCTTCATAAATATACATTTTATAAAAAAATGAATAAGACCTTTCTTGTCAAGAATTTAATTTCCTACAAAATTGACCCTACAAGTTTTTCCTTTAATCTGCATATTTCATGAGATATTTAAAAAAAACATTTTTGGGATCTATGAATTGGGCGTTTTAAGGATTAGAAATGTTTTTTTTAAATATCTTCGTAAATACATATTTTATAAAAAAAATGAACATGACCTTTTTTGTCAAAAATTTAATTTCCTACAAAATTGTTCCTATGATTTTTTCCCGTAATCTGCATATTTCAAGAGATATTTAAAAAAAACGCGGCTGTATCGAAAAATGAACTTGGATCATCCTAAGGCACGTGTTCTTTTTACTCAAAAAGAAAAATCCAAAGTCCCCATGTATTTTTCCACTAAACAGAATTTTTTTATGAATCGTCTGTCAAAATTTAATTTTTAACGACCACCCTAATAAACATTCATCTGCTTTTTATTTACTCCGCTAATTTACAGTAAAGTTTTGTTATTTAAAAAAAGGCCGTATCTAACATTTGAATATCGAAACCACTGGAGTACTCGTGTCAGAATTACTTGGGAACTTATTTGACCACTATTCATCGGCATACGCGATGCTGGATGGTATTAAATCCCGTAGCGGTAGTGGTGCTGCAGACAGACTTGTAACCAACCGGACTAGGGACCTGAGAGTTCCAGAGAGGAGGCACCAGTGTCCGGCGGTGTCGTCGGCAAACGTTTGCTCGACAAACAAACTCCACTCGCTCACCCACCAACACACACACAATTTCATCGTTTGCTTCCACATTCTCCATGTACATTCACCAGACAAGTACGAGTCTGTTTTCCTATATAAATGAGATGGTCCCGGTAAATACAGAATGAAACTGTCCGAACACAGATTACCAACTCGAATCACACGAGTCACTAAACAATCTATCGATTCCCGAATTTTAAAAACCCAGAGCCCAGCGTTATCATAAATCCAGAAATCAAATCCGCGGGTTATTTCGCGGTTTCGTATTCCAGTAAAATTAAAATTCTTTCAGCTCCACAATCTATAGGCAAATATTTAATTTATTGTAGACAATTTAAAGTGGTCAAAACTTTGAATTGGGACATTTGATACCCATTGGTCAACATTTAAACCGGCTTGCACTTGTCTATTCAGCAACTAGCAGCAGCAGCAGCAGCGTGTTTGCGAATGGCAGGTGAGGAAGGAGCCGAGGAAAAGAGAAAGCTTTTCCAACTAAACTCTTCCTTCTCTTGATCCTCATCCTCTTTCTCTCCCTTCACCTCTTCCTCATCCTCTTGCCTTACAGATCTAACACGGTACACTGGCAATGTGAATGTTGGCAAAGTTACCAAGCGTCACACTATCCCAAGAATAAGATAATCCTAGGGTACACAGTGTCCAGTATTCAGTATTAATGTTTGCCCGCGATAGTCGTTACCAGACACTACTACTACCGCTTTATTCGCGGCTTTCCTATCTATATATACACATCTATATAGATGTATTTATGTGTAGATGCTGTATAGATGTATATGCATACAAGCTTTACGGGTGTTTGAATATCAGCTGACCACTGAGATTAGGAACTTAGTTCGGACAGGCTCGCCACCGTCGTCTCGGTAGTCTGCTTCGTGCCATCTAAGTTCATCGGTAATAGAGGCAGTGGTGGACGGGGGGAGATACAGGGGGGAAGGCTGAAGAGGGATTCGAGAAAGCAAATTGCAAGCTGGTGGCCAGCCAATCTGCTGCCACGGTCAGCTAACCCCTTAGACAACCGGGTTCCACTAAACTCAAAGATTCAACTCCCAACTCTGACTCATTTCGCCGTGTAAGCAGCTAAGGACTTTTTTGTTTATAGATTTCGATAATTTTACAACGAAGTATCGATTTTGGGACGATAATAATGATATGGCGGCTTAAGCAGCTGTTAATATAATTATCGTTATCGGATTTATCGCAAGTCATTTAGCAGTGGCAAGTGATGACACACTGTTGTTATCACACATGGATTTCTATTGTGTCTATCTACTCATTCATCTGCCCGTGTAATGCGCCTGCGTTTGAATTTAAATCACGCGTGCTGCACATGCTTGCAATTTTTAGGTAATAAATTAATATAGCGGAGGAATAATAAAGAATTGGGAATTCACTTCTTTTTATTTCGGACTTTGAATCTTTCAGTTTTCTCTTGTATTTGAAGAAAATGGAACCGAAAATTTTTTGGGGTTTATGCGTAAAATTAGTCGACTTAGAAAATTTTTTGAGAAATTATGGGGATTTCCGAGTATTTTTGAGTTTGAAAATAATAATTATTCCTCATTTTGAAAGTTACAGGGATGAAAAAAAAATTTTGCAATTTTTGCAAAATATAGATTTTTTTTTCAAAAAGATCCGAAAAATAATTTTTGACAATTTTGATGATTTGAATGGAATTTTTGGTTAGAAAATAATAGCTATTGTCCATTTTGAGAGTTACAGGCATAAAAAAAAATTTTTTTCAATTTTTACAAAATATAGGTTTTTTCTGAAAAGATCAAAAAAATAATTTTTGACAATTTCGATCATTTTAATGGAATTTTAGGTTGAAAAATAATAGTTATTGTTCATTTTGAAAGTTACAGGCATAAAAAAAAAATTTTTTCAGTTTTCGCGAAATATAGGTTTTTTTCAAAAAGATCAAAAAAATAATTTTTGACAATTTTGATGATTTTAATGTAATTTTTAGTTATAAAATGATAGCTATTGTTCATTTTGAAAGTTACAGGGATGAAAAAAAATTTTTTTCTATTTTTGCAAAATATAGATTTTTTTTCAAAAAGATCAAAAAAATAATTTTCGACAATTTCGATAATTTCAATGTAATTTTTAGTTAAAAAATATTAGCTATGGTCCATTTTGAGAGTTACGGGCACGAAAAAAAAAATTTTCAATTTTTACAAAATATATGTTAAAAAAAAAAAAATCAAAAAAATTATTTTTGACAGCATTTAATAATTATGATGTCACAAATGATTATAAATATTACCGCTAATAAATTTTGGACATAAAAACCATGAAAAAAAAATTTTGAAAAAAAGTATAAGTTCCGGACATTTGAAAAATAAAAATAAATGCAATAAATAATAATCCGATATGATTTTTGAACAAATTTGTGATATTCCCGATTTATAAGAATAAAATAAGTTTTCTTAAATTAAATTAAAAAGTATGCTATTTCGAATGTGGTTCAATAAAATGTCAACATGTGTATTTTCTTGGCTGTTTGACGTCAGTTGCTCGATACGTCTCCATATAATATTCTTGTTGGTGTTTTAAATAAACGAGGATCGAAAATTATCAGATTATTTGACGTTAATTAAATACATATCGACGACCATTTGAGACGTTACAAATTTCAAAATAAACGGTTGTATGACAGTGAAATATGTCACGTCGCGCATCAAAACGTAACTTCATATATTTATAATTATAATCACACGTTCTACTATCAGTCTTTTTGGTCTTATATATATACTCGTGTCGCCGAATTACGAGACCGATTGGAAAGGAATACTCTATCGATTTCAATTTGTCTAATAATTAAATAACTTCGTCTTGAGGATACAATTAGACTACGCTATCATTTAAGCTCAAAACATGATATTGATTTTATATAAAACTGCTAATAATTAATAATCAAACTTTTCTTCACCATGTTTTATTTTAAGATACACAGCGCGATGTTATTATTTATTTATATTGTTAACTTATTGACCGACATTTAAAGCAGTTGTCAGTTAAAAAAAAAAAAAAAAAAAAATGACATCTGTCCGCCAAAAATTTAAAAAATAATTTTCAAAATTTCAAACTCATAAAAACTTGTAAAATTATTATGAAATAACCAGGAAAAAATAATTTTGATCCGTGAAGGTCAAATTCAAAAAAATTTCTAATCGAAAATTATAAAAATTCAAAATTTTGACATTTAGTGTTTTTAGGACCTCGTAAAAATTTTCTTTAGTAATTTCAGGTCTAAAAATATCTAATAGATCAATTGACATCAATTTAGATCTAAAATTTTTAAAAAATAATTTTCAAAATTTGTGAACTCCTAAAAATCAGTAAAAATATTATGAAATAACCAGGAAAAATAATTTTGATCCGTCAAGATCAAATTCAAAAAATTTCTAATCGAAAATTGTAAAAATTCAAAATTTTGATATTCAGTGATTTCGGGACCTCGTAAAAGTTTTCTTTAGTAATTTCAAATCTAAGATCTAATAGATCAATTGACATCAATTTTGATCTAAATTTACAAAAAATTAGATTTCGCTAAATCAAAATAATTTTTTCCAAAAAAATTTAATTTTGACTTTAGCTCGCGCATTTTTACATCATTGCTGACTCACTTGATCAGAAAGTGATGACAGTTAAATTTTTCATTTTGAAAATCAAAAATTGCCGCCATTTTTACAATTTCTCGAATTAGCCTAATTTCGATCTCAATCAAGTTAATTGCCCAAAATCGTGCCCACTCCCTTGTGATCGATTAGAAGAATCGCGACTGATCACAAGACCCTCCATATGAACTTTTGAACCCAGTATTTTGTAACCGTCAAATCAAAATCCATATAAGAAGTCACCATGGCGACAAATGCAACATAGAATTAAGCAAAAGCTGAGTAAAAACAGCAAAATGAATTTCGTAGTCGTTAACTATTCCGACTTTATGATAAAACAATAGAGCGATAAAATATTTTGTAGTGTGAGAAGTGAGACGAAGCGTAAGATCTCAACACTTGAAGTCTCTATATCTCAGAGCTGTTGTATCTTTTATTAGCATATCCCGTGGAATAGCTATTCCGTATTCCGAGCTATATAACATCCCTTAATATATCTATATATATATAGCCAAGAATAATATTACAAGTGGCCCTTGCCGATTTAACAGAGCTCTGGTAGGTTGGTGTTGCAGTACCAGTACGTTGGGTATACAGCAAAGCAGAAGTGCGTATTTACGAGCGTTCCCGTCCATAAAGCAACCTCGCGCCTGATTTTGATACATTCTCCATGCCGGGCACTATCTCACGCGCGAATACGACCTACGTAGCCATACACCCAGGATTTATGGAGATACCGTAGGTTATATTCCACCAGTACCACCAGAACTCGCACTGGCTGAGCCTCAACCGTATCACCATCACCAGTTTTGTTTCCTCCAATACTCGGCCCGACTATTGCCCTCGAAGATTCGACACCCAGATACTCCGAAGCATTTCGTCGGTTCGCTTATTTGCATACTCATTTTTATTTTATTCATTTCCATTTACTTATATATATATATATATTTATATATTAGGGTGGCGCAAAAAAACCGACTATTTTTTTTTTTCGATCTGTCATGAAAATTTGTTGGTTTACGATGTTTTGAGAAGCCTCTCCAAAAATCAGCTCGATAAAAAATTTTCAAGAGGTCGCTCACGAATTTTGAAAATATCAAAAATAATCGAAATTCGGATTTTTATTTCTAAATTTTTTTCTTTCTCGTGGCAGCAATAGTTTATATTTGTAAAATCATGACTACGCTGAGAATTTCAGCCCAAAATTTGAATATTTAAACTTCGCTCAAGAATTTTGAATGTTTCCGAGTGCTGTCTTTTGGACGTTTTTGAGCGACCCTTAAATATTAATAATAAAGCTTCTCGATTTTTTCACCGTCAATTTGCATGTCAATGAATGAAAATATAACCCGAGAAATAGAAATATCAAGTTATTTACATACTTTTTTATTTTTTAATTCAATTTGTAGGTTTTTTCGCTTATTCAAAACTTACCAAATTTTATTGTTTAAGACTGTCCTGTATATTTTTGGTTATGCAAAAGTTATATTTAAGTGAAATGACAATAATTGAGTTATAAAAAAATATAAAAACTAATTCAAACTATTAGTTACATATTATCAGTTAATATTCAAAATTCTTGAGCGCTGTTCAAATATTTAAATTTTGGGCTGAAATTTTCAGCATAGTCATGATTTTACAAATATAAACTATTGCTGCCACGAGAAAGAAAAAAATTTAGAAATAAAAATCCAAATTTCCATCATTTTTGATATTTTCAAAACTTGTGAGCGACCTCTTGAAAATTTTTTATCGAGCTGATTTTTGGAGAGGCTTCTCAAAACATCGTAAACCAACAAATTTTCATGCGAGATCCAAAAAAAAATATTCGTTTTTTTTGCGCCACCCTAATATATATAAATATATACCACTTCCAGACCCATACAATCTATATATTTATTTAATGGACTCGACAGCATCAATTCAAACTCATTCACGGATTCCCGCTTCTTGAATAAATATTTCAATTGCTTATTATTTTTATTCCGGAGCTGCATCTTCAGCGGTAATTATTAATTAGCATAATTAATTACTTGATTATATATTATATTAAGGAATAAATAACAGGGCAATTAAAGTAGGCGTAAGCTTTTATTTAGTTATCAAAGTCGCGAAATGCAAAAGCTCGCTCACGGTTTCTTATTGGCGATGCTGCCGGTCTTATATTTATAATGTTGAGTATAAATGAATGGGCCCGGGTTGCATTAGCATAATGTATGTTGCAATTATCGTCATAATTGCCAAAGTTGTTACAAACTTATTTAAATCCAGCAGTTCCAGGAGCACTAGCGCCGGCAGTATTATATAGCGACGCTAAGCTTCTCCTCTTTTACCATAGTACTTCATCTTGAGTGTCGCTTTCACAAGAAACATCTTACCGAAGAGTCGTAATCACTTTCGCATACAACCTATTTAACATCGCACACCAGCACACCCTCGCCCTCGCCCTCACCCTAACAGTCTCCTTGCTCTCTTTCTCTCCTTATTCGTCCCTGTCCTCCCGCCCGAAAAGTTAATTAACTCAATTTTAATCAATACTCTCTCGTCTTTAATGGACTTTGTATTAATTTAATTTTTGCTTTTAACTATTGACTCTCGGTACGGTAAATAATTAGTTTTTTATAAAAATATATAAATAGTAATTATTAAAGATACACAATGTCCTTAATATGAAATTGCATTGCCACAATTCATTTCAACGGCGGTCACGTCGTCGCCACAAAACCAATTATTGGAATCGACAAGGCCAATAATTATGTTCCTCATCACTCAACATACATATATATTATATACAATATATATATAATCTGTCTTGTAGAAAAATAATATTCAATATTTATTGTTTACACGGAAAAAAATTCGGGAATACCCGCATGAAAATATATATGGTAAACGTATATTAAAAAATATATGTAACAGATATAAATATATATGTGACAATACATGAAATCTTATATAGAATTATATATAGATTTCGGCCGATTTAATTATATTTCCATTGAACGTTCCTTAGAACACGCGGCCGCGAAAAAAGCCGCGCTCATGGGAAAATTTCAAGAAAATGAATTTTTTTTACACCGATGTCTACTTCCCTAGATAATTTTCTGGGATTAGTGTCATATGTTGGTCATATATTTTTTGACTATATACAGCAGGGGGGAAATTATTTTGCATTTTTTTTGTTTTCTAAAATCGAAAATTTCAGTGGAAAAATTTTGATGACTCCCGCATGAAAATATCATATATGGTAAACATATATTAAAAAGTATATGTTACAGATAAATATATATGTGACAATACATGAAATCTTACATAGAACTATATATAGATTTTGGCCGATTTTATTATATTTCTATGTATGTTTTCTCTTATATGATTTCATATATTTCCGTATAACTTCAATATATTATTTATATATTTGAAAACTTGAAATTTTGATATATTCAAAAATAAATGTTATTTATATATGGAAACAAATAAGAATACATATATAATTCATCATTATGTGGCACGATATATATACCATGTATTTAACTTTATAAATTTTTGTATATTTTTCGATATATTGAACCATATAAGTCTCCCCATGTACGTAATTTTTGAAAATTATTTCGCGTGAATGTATATGTAAAGAAGCTCGAAAATATTTCCGTACTCAATATAAAGTTTGAAATATAAAAGACGTAACCTCACTATGTATCAGTAATTTTCTCCGCTAGTTTTTACTACGATTTCATTCTGAATTTCCCAAAACTCCTTCGGAGCGAATAAAGAATCATCCAGACCATGTTTACTCCGCAAATTTTTTACAGTAGGGGAAGGGGGGGGGGGGGGGCAAAACGGGGTGCCCCCAAAATTTGATAAACAAAATTTTATATTTTAAATGGTTTTTAAACATTCCAAAATCACTTCTGTAAATATAATTAATCGTTACTTTGAATTTTTTTTGGTAAACTTTTTCAAAAATCAATTGTCAGTTGAAAAATATTAATGACGTTTGTTTTAAGATAAAAACTATTAAAAATTTTTTTCTTCTTTTGTATCCAATAAACATGTAAACTATAATTTTTCTTTATGTAAATTACTTACAAAAAAATTCAACTTAATCAAATTCGTTTAAAATCCAGAAATTTTTTTTTTTACCTTTTTTAGGGGGTACTCCACTTTGCCCGCAGAAATGAAAATTTTTTTTTTCAACGGTAACTGAAAATTTCTTCTATTTACTTTGAATATTATTAAAAAAAAAAAGATTTAGCGTATTTGAGTCCTCGAAAACTTGGTATTTTCGCAAGTACCCCCTTTTGCCCCTCCCTCCCCTATGTTTATTATTTTATATATAAAGACATTTGAATCGGTTATTTACGACAAGTATTTAAACTTCTGTTAATTTTTAAATAAAAAAAAAAAAACAATGACTTGGTCTCGAGAAAGTCTCTCACCTTCGCGGTATTTTGCTTGATTTTATGCTTCGTATTTTTTAAGACTATTTTTTATGCCTATTCAATCCCATATATATATATATATATATATATATATATATATATATATATATATATATATATATATATATATATGAATTTATACTGCCGAAAAGTCTGATCAGGGTGTCCCTTATTCTTAAACCTTTTTACGAGGGACTTTTTATGGCACGTATTACTTTTATACTTAAATATAAGGACGTAAATTAAATTTAATATTTAATTCTGCAGTTTTATTTACGAAAGAGATCGTTGGGAATATTAATCGATCTTTAATCACAAGTTTATTTCTACAAACTATAGAAAATTGGTGCTCGGGGTTTATTTTTTATAAAAATTCGCTCCCTCCGGGGAGTCATAAAAAAAATTACAAGTGTTTTAGTATTTTGTCTGGACTAGTTCTTACCTAGATTTTTTTTTTGTAATTTATGGCTGCCTTCAGGGCACAAGCAGAAATTTTTCGCATAAAATATCAGTAATAAATAAACAAATAATACAAATTCGGATTCCCAATACTAGTTTGCCTCTTCAGATTTTTTAAATTACCAAATTTTTAACCAACACACACATATATATATATATATATATATATATATATATATATATATATTTCTTAATTTTCTTTTTAATTACCCTGCCATTGGCTCTTAAGTAATCAAACAAATACTGGATTTAAACTCAACAATGTTTCGAATAATTAACATTTAAATTGTAGTCTCAATTTATTATAACAAATACCATATTTATGAAGCTATTGTCTGTTAAATAAGAAGCATTACACAAGTATTCTCATTCATGTTTATTTAATTTTATTATTAGCTATTTTTATTTTTATTGCCAATTGAAACTCATTGCGCGCATAAATCCTTGATGAATCTATAGCTCATTAAACTACCATTGACCTGAATGTATCATTCGTCTTTGCAATGAACCGATGATTATCATTATTACGATAATAATAACAATAATTATTATTATTATACAGGACAGATGATGCATGTGAGTAGAAAGCGATGGAGTTGCGGTAAATCGGTAGACATATGCAGGTTGGTTTTATATGTACCACCACCGCAACTCATTATATACGAGAGAAAATAATCATTACACGGGCATTGAATGTCGAGGGCGCAATTTTACCTTATATATCTATATATCTATACGATATTCCTCTCTGACTACGAATGAATGCGACTCTGATGACGATTAGTAGCCCTCTTGGCATCGTTAATGACCGCACTCATCCGCACAGGAATCCCGGCTTGATATGTCATACACATTACCCCCACTCTTCTCTTACTCGCCCTAACCCTAGGCCGTCCCCGCGAACTTCAAAAAACGCGGGAAATTCAAATTCAAAATTTCGGAATCTACGGGAAGTTTTAAACTCCGAATATCTCAATGGCTATCGAGTTTTTCAAAAAAACATAAGAGACCTTTTTTGTAGAGAATTTAACGAGCTACAAAAAAGATATCTTTCAGTTTTTGAATCAGAGCAGTATTTACCCAGATATTTTAAAAAAACCGATTGCGCTTTTTTTAAAAGAAATTTTTCACTTTATTGTGAAAATTAAAATTTATCGTAAGTCTATTGAGGGCAAGTTTTCTATTGTCCATCCATCTGTTCTCACAAATACGCGTTCTATGAACGCCCGTAATCTAATTTTTCTTTTTTCATTACTCACAATTTAATTACAAGTATTTCAAATCGATCCCCATTGCAAAGGCTCTTTTTTAATGAAACAGAAATTTACTTACGTAAAAGAATTTTCTGTTCGATGATTCGACGGTTATTTAAATTAGAAATTCGAGATAATTGTACAACAAAGTAGATTTCAAATTAAAGAATGGACAAAAAATTGCCATAGGTGTTACTTTGATCAGCGAACAGTTGGACACTTAGATTTTTATTTTTACCTTAATCGTAGTTAAAGACAAATCTATAGGCGGAAAAAAAAATATAAAAACCGTGGGAAGGAAGAGGGAATAATCGTTGGACGTTGAGCTGTCGTCAACTCTTGTATTTTCTACTCCATCAGTCTCTACACCGGAATTTGTTAGTCCACTCTTCTCTTCTCTTCTGTACCTCTGTCCCAACTGCTGAGAAAAGAGAAGCCAACAAAATAGACCGACTGACAGGAATTTACATCCTCTCGCGAGCAATCTGCGTGAGTGAATTGTGTCGTGTTACCGCCGCCCGGAGAATTAGATCCGGAAAATCCGTAATAATTACTCGAGCAACGGTTACCCAAGTATCCTACCCCTCTCCCCTCAACTCCCACCTCATTTTTTTTATTTTCCATCACGCTCATCGCGTAAAAACTTTTTTTTCACTTGTCTACTTTTTTTAATCGTCTGGTTGTTCGCGCTCACTTGTCACCCCGCGCTTTTATTTTCTCTCTCATATTCCGCATTACGTCCACTCTATACTCTGTTGTAAAGTAAAACCCGGTGGCTTTAAAACACTAAAATAAACATGATTCATGGGTGCATTTAGACGTATGCCAGCCAGATAAATTCATCGTACTCTTTTGTACTGATGTCCAACAAATCATATATTTTATGATTCTTATATTACTTGACGGTGCTCTTATTCGCTAG
Organism: Microplitis mediator; assembly: GCF_029852145.1. NCBI lineage: Eukaryota > Metazoa > Arthropoda > Insecta > Hymenoptera > Braconidae > Microplitis > Microplitis mediator. Next base: position 2,455,021 of record NC_079977.1, read on the forward strand.
AAAAAAACTGATTCCCGGTCAACCCCAGTAGGCCAACCCCAAAATTTTCCGCGTTATTTTCAAATTTTGAGTTCTTTGAGGCCCGAAACATCTAACGGATGCTCTAATCGGAGTCAATTTACTCATTTGTACACCGGTATGTTCATTTTACTACATTTTTTTCAGTATACCCCCATGAAAAAAATTTCTAAAAAAAATATATGTTAAATATAAAAAAAATATATTTTTCATATAAAAAAAATATATTAAAAATACATAAGAAATATATAATATGTATAAAAAATATATATTAAATAGCTAACTTTTGGCCGATTTTCGTATATATTTGATATATTTTAAATATATTAAAAATATATCGTAGAATATATAAAAAATACATGTATAAAAATATACAAAAAATATATTTTTTATATAATTTTTTTATATTTTCATAATTATATTTTTTATAGATTTAAAATATATTACTAATATATTTTTTTTATATTTTTAAATATAAGAAAAATATATTTTTCGTATATTTTTATACATGTATTTTTTATATATTTTTAATATATAAAATATATACGAAAATCGGCCAAAAGTTAGTTATTTAAAATATATTTTTTATACATATTTTATATATATTTATATATTTTTTATGTATTTTTAATATATTTTAACAAATATTTTTTTTATAAATTTTTTTCGTGGGGGTATTAATTAAAATAAATCAGCATCATTTATTAAATGAATGATGCCTTTGATTTAATATATTTCGCTCCTCGTATCTGGGACAGAATCTCCTAGAAACTAAACTACTAGAGCCCAAGTGAAATCATGTTTGCAGACGTAAATGTATTTATATGTATGTATGTATGTATGTACGTACATGTACATTAACATGAGCATGCATGGGTTTATATACATACTAGATTCTCGTGAATCAACAATAGCAGAGGGCATGCAAGAAGGGATATGACTGCTCGAGGCGCGCGTGCACGTTCACAACACACTGAGGGATGCTCGAGTGGCTGCTGTCGAGACCAGAGAATTTATGATGGCAAAAAAAAAAAACAATTATAAAACAACATTTTTAATTTATAAATTATATTGCCGAGCTTTAAAACCTGCTCTCAAAATTAATCCGCGAAAGTACTCGGAAAAAAATTAAACGACTAATTTTCGGTAAATATTCACTAGTCCTCAGTAATTATTTTTTTCAAAAAATTACAAAACATCAGAAGTCATTGTAGGAACCCAGGTCAAAAATAAAACTTGATTCAGGCTCGCTTCGCCTTATTTTCTTTTGAAGTTATCGATTCGCCGACGATTTTTTGATAAGATCTCGACTTTTTCGACTTAAATTTAATTTTTTTAAACTTTTTCAACTTTTTTCATCTTAGGTTCAACTTATTCGTCTTTACTTTGAGCACGATAGTCATTCACATTACTTTTGACTCGCTAAACCAAGTCAAAAAAAGTCATTTATTCGCCTTAATATATAAAAATTATTTCACCTTACACGGAGAAAAAAGTATAGTAAAAATTACAATACTATAGTAAAATTTACTAACAGATATGAAAAAATACATTCTGTATTGTAATTATTACTAAGCGTTTAGTAAAATTTACTAGTTAGTAATAATTACATAATAAGATATTAAAAATTACTATGCGTAATGTATTTTTTGCTAAGACGATTATATTTTTTACTATTTGTATAGTAAATTTTACTATCAAGTACTATTAATAAATACAAATTTAAGAAAGTTAATTTTCTAATACAATATAGGATTTGTTACTATACAAAATATTAAAAATTACTATACGCAATGTATTTTTTGCTAACACGATTATATTTTTTTACTATCTGTATAGTAAATTCTACTATGTATAGATAAAATTAAAAGTTGGTGGGGATAGCATATACAAAGATGTATTACAAGTTCTGAAACGTTTGTTCAAAGGACACATCGGGCCGTAAGACATTGGAAAGAACTCGCGCGCGGGAGATCAGGGTTCGAATCTCGGTTGAATCAAGTGATTTTTTAAAAAACAAAAATCCACACCAACACCAATACAGATGACAGAAATAATAATAATAATAATAATCAATAATAATAAAAAGTTGAAAAACTATTAAAAATTTAATTTTATTTTTTTCCATTCTAATATAGTAAAATTTACTAAACGGGATAGTAAAATTTACTAAACTAGAATAGTAAAATTTACTAACCGACTTGTGAAATATGCTAATCTGTTTATGAATTTTTCATATAAATCATAAGCGTTTAAAGATTACTATCCAAATTTAGTAATTATTCTCATATTTTTTAGTAAAATTTACTATATTTTTTTCTCCGTGTAGTTCTGACTTTTTCGACTTATAATTTAAGTCAAATAAGTCTAAACCAAGTGAATTTCGACTTGATTTAAACTTTTTCGTCTTAAATCGTGACTAAGTAAGCCAGTTAAGTCTAAACCAAGGCGAAAACTTAATATATTTCATACCTCCGTAAAAAAAGTCGAGTTTGTCTTGTGAAAAACGGCTCCAAATTTCAACTCGGTAAACCAAGTCTAAATCAAGTTTTATTTTTGACCCGGGAATCGGTACCGAAACAGTGACACAGACAAGTCCTTAATGACGTGAATCGTCACCGCGAAATTCGCGGCCTCTTCCCTTCTCTCTCCATCTTCTTCTAATTGGCGTATTCATCTTCACCCAGACATCAGGAGATCGGGACTCAAGTAGATTTTGAGTAGCATTCGACTTGACAATTGTAATAGAAGTTGGAATGGACACAGAAATTCCTAAACTGGAGACCCAGCCTTAAAAACTTCAGTAAATATTTGACTATTAGTAAACTCCCCTCTATTAAAATACCAACTCGTTTCCAACAAAAATCATTATTACGATTCGACTTTTAAATCCGTACAATAATGACGTAACGCAGGCATTCGTATCCATCATCATCATCATCATCATCATCATCGTCATCGTCATCATCGGGTTTTTTTTGTATGCTGATATACATAACCCGCAGGGTATGAATCGAGCAGCAATCACTACGCATAATCTGCGTGCTCATTACTAGGACTCGGAATGTTATATATATATATATATATATGTACATATATAGGGATATATATCTAGCCAGGCATCTATACTATGGTACAGTAGGAAAGGGTAGAGCGGATAAGGGAGAAAAGCATTCATTATGGAGACGATACGCAGCATTGTTTGCACAATGATGAGAGGGACGAAGCAAGGAATCAAAGATATATATGTATATATGTATATATACTTGGGTAGAACAGTATGTAGTGCAGAAATGACTATCCCTTTAATACAGTCCCTCTTTCCTCTAGCCGCTTTCACCGACATGCTTGTTGACGAGCTCCACTATTTGTCCCGCAACTTCGCTAGTCATCAGTTCGCATCATGTCCCATATCTCCATCATCAATACATTTATTATTATTAATATGTCCCAATTAAATCATGATCTATAGATTTTATCGGAGGTAAAATTGTTTTTTTTTTTTCAAGTAGTGTCCAGGTGTGGGGGGAGTTAATCGTCCGCTGGATGATAATTATCCTTATAATTGGAACACGTGTACGGAAATACGTGACGATCCTGTAGGCGAGTATACAGCTCATGTATACATGAGACGCGATTATGATCGACGGATTGTAATCACAATCGACACGGAGTTTTATTGTATTTAAAAAAAAAAAAAGGGATTGGAAATTAAATATTTCGACGCTCAAGGGATTTTTTTGATGTCAAATTAAATTAGTTGAATTTTTTTTGTGTGTTTATTTATGACAGGTTTATATTTTGGACTAGATTTAGCAGTTGATGCAAGATAATTTTTTATCTGGGGTAAAGGAAGCGAATTTGCGAAAAATAACTTTACTAAATATATAAATATATGACTACTTTATCATATTCAAAACAGTTGCTTATATTAAAGGGGTTGTCCACTGGGGTAAAATAGACACCATAATTTTTTTTAACTACAAAGGGGCAACTTGGACACTTAGGCCTCAAAAATTAATAAAAAAAATTTGCAACTCAATTTTTTAATTGGCTCAAATTGCCGGGTCATAATTTTACAGTTTTGCACACCTCAAGCGCGAAAGCGCTGGTGTGCTTTATGTTCGCTCTATATTTTTTGACTCATTCACTCACATTAAATTATCTCTTGACTTTTTCGATTACACTAAAATGGGTCAAATTTTATACCAACACAAAGACAATTTATTAAAGAATAACTTCGACCCAATATTAAGTCGATTAATTATTCCATTAATTAAATATAAATTATTTTAATCCCAGTGACACGAGTTGTCAATTGTCCTGTATGAAACTTAGTAAACCAAATAACTCTCGATAGACACAATTAATCGGCCTAACTTTTTTTTTATTATCTTTGTATTTTTGATCACAAGAACCCTATTGAAAATTACTGTCTAAATCCTTTTAGTTTAATTGTAATTAAATAAAATAATAAGACTGATTATTCACGAAAAGTTTAGCGGCCATTTTTATTTTTACTATTGTTATTATTACAAAAGTAAATTTTTTTTTCTTTTTTTCTCCCCATCAACTACTGGCAGCAGCACTAGCGTAAAACAGTAGGATTGAAAAAAAAAGAGCGACATCTACAACAAAAATGCGGGATATTTAGAAAAAATTTAAATAAAAAAAAAAAATTTAACTGGAATTAAGAAATAAAAAAATCAAATTAATAATTTAAAAGTTGAATAAAAAAATTCATAAAAAAAATAAAAGTAATGATTAAAAATAAAATGAGCGATTGAGGTGTGCAATTTTGGATTTTCCAACATTTTTTTAATTTTTTAACGCGATTTACCCCCGCCTTTCTTAATTTTCTATAAAAAATTTTATTTTTCCAGTCCATACGTTAACAAATCTTACATCTGCACCAAGTAAAATTTTACCATAAAAGTTCAAGTAAAGTCTTGTAAATAATTATTCATGAGTATAAATTAAGGTGAAAACATGTGAATCTAAAACAACATCGATGTAGCACTAATTGCACGTTAAATTTAGTCCTTATGCGTCTATATATATAAACACACATACATACATATATATACATATTGTATACGGTATGTCGGATTAACAATTGCCATTGGGGTGTTGTGTGTAACGGTTCTTGAGTTTGCGGCTCCCGTTAGCAGTGTGTATATTTATTATTGTATGCCAGTATTGTAGACCAGGTATGGGTGTTACAGAAGGGTGTATAACACCCGCCGACGGACAATAATGAACGGCCTCGCTCTTTCCCCCTCCCCTTCCTTTCTCAGTATCGCGATGCAATCTGTGCATACTTAACGATCAAAACTGCATATTCATGTACTGCCGAGCCGCGAACGATGGTCGTACGAGGCGCGACTACCGCTCAGTTATATATTTTTTTAAATTTTTTCATTTTTTAAAAACTAACTGCTGTAAGAGGAGGATGGAAAGAGAGCTGTCATCCCGCAACGATACGTAGACTCGAGTCGGAACTCAACCCAGGGTAAATATTTCATGTCCCACTTGGTTTACCACCACCACTGTCGAGCTACGAGAGCCGTGTTTAATATTTGCATTTATATCGTTTACCAGGGGTTTTGTCGGAAGTTAAGGCGCCCAAGTACTCGTTTTGAGTGACTTTATATATTTTATTTTTTTATTTCACTAGCGTGAAACGTTGTCACGTGTATTTATCTTTAGGCCAGTAAAAATATACGATTTTTTGGTAAACTTTGCACTAAATTTCCGATCCAAATTTTTTTTTTTACAAAATTTAGGATCACTTACTGAGCATAAAATCACAAAATGCTGACAGATCCAGGTGGTGCTACAAGCGCTATGTTGAAAAAATGTTTTCGGCCGATATCTCAGAAATTATGCGCTTTAGGGCAAAAGTCATAGAGACCATTATTATAGAGAATAAAATTTCGCATCTTTTGTTTCCAGTAAACTTTTTTGTAAAACTTACCGTTTACGATTTATGGCCCATTTAATGAACCGGTTTATCTATCGCGGCCAATAACTTTTGAAATATTAGATTAATCAATAAAATGCATCAATCCATTTTTAAAGATCAGTTTATTTTCTACAACTTTTGTTTCAAACTTTTTTTTCTAATGTCAATACTTTTTGAGTTATAGAACGTTTAATGTAGAAATGCCGACGCTCGGCGGGTGACGCGGCAGCCCTACGGTTTTTTCCTATAGCAGGTAACCTGAAAATCTGTGAAAATCTTTTCACCGTTTTATCATATAGTCAATAGACATGAATTGGGAATTCATTATTTTTCATATATTTATTTATGGATGTTTGCAACCAACGCATTGAAAAGCTTTTAACGTTCCATCACAACCAATAATACAAAAATACTTATGGTCTTTCGTTGAAACATTTGGTAGTCGTTTAACCCAGTGACTCTTTCATTTGGTCTAGTGTGAAGACAGAGGACCAACCGCCGCGTTTTATTCCGCGTCTTTATCTAACTCGCGATAGTTACCCACCAACAGTTATACGTTTCTCTTTACTCCGACTACTTTACGCGAGGAAGTAAAGGGTGAGAGGAAACGGTGGCTTTAAATAGACCGCCGCACTCTGGGGCTTTCACTCTCAACGACTACGACGCGACGCGACACGAGGCGACGCGACGCCGTATTTCCAACAAGAAAACTTGAGACTTGTCGGCCAAGTTCAACTCGTTTTCATTCACCGATTCTTACGAGCAAAATTTATATTTTTTTTTTTATTTAAATAATTATTTTTACCGCGTAAATTTAAATTATGAAACATGACAACACAATGCGGACAGTTCGACGGATTTTTTATGTATCGTCTGTATTGATTACTCATATCACGTGTCAATAAATTCGAATTAAAAAAAAAAATATATATATATATATATGTATGTATGTATATGTATATGTATTTTGTTGATATGATTAAAGGGCGTACAAAAAAAATAAACACGGGTGAGTCACTCACTCTCAATAATTATCCATTCTCAGCGGACTCATTGACCTCGTAAGTATTGATTTTTTGTCGAGACACCCTCGGTGGCAAGGCATCCGCATTTAAATCGATTGTACCTACGCGTAATACCAAAGACTATAAAGTAGTTTAAACAATGTACATATCTGTTACGGGTTCCCGATAACCCGCGATGTGTGTATGTGCAAATAAACCCTTTATGCAAGCATATATTATGCTAGTCATTAGAGGTACTAATTTAAAAGTTTGTTTCCATATGTCCGTACGCGACTACGCTTCACTGCCGATTGCTTGGTCTCATTACCCCCACCACGGTGAATACTTCGTTCCCACTGAGCTGCTTGCCCCCACTCCTCGAGCCGAGACTGGCAATCTTCCCCCCACCACTTACTTGAGTAAATTATAGACAGCTTTCGATAGTGGGTGAAAAAAATTTAAATTAAGGGGGATGTTAAAGTTTAGCTGGATCACGTAGGCGCTTTCTCGCGTGTCGTAACATCCTGGTATCTGGTGGTTATGTATAGCGAACCGAGTCGCATATGTGAACATGTAAATTACTATACACAATTGAGAATGGAGGTTTATAAAAAGCACTGCAATGGCATGCATGGAACGCTGGCCGTGAATTGAAAATCCGATTCTTTTGTCCTCGCGGGTACACCCACTGTTATATTTTTATTTTTTTTCATTTTCTTTCGCTTAAGCAGGGGTGAACATATTCTCTACGTATTGAGTTGTTGTAGGTACTGTTCTCAGCTAGTATTTACCAATAGAAAATCACCAGCATTCGTTTTAAAACAAAACCTACTAAATGATCATGCGATTACGGATTTTTTTTCGATAAAAGTACACGCGGATTATTATCGTCATTTTTCACATGAGGAATTTTTTTTTTTTTTTAATTACCACCCAATTAAACACCAGAAAAATTACCTCTAATTAGGTCAGTAACTTTAAATATTTTTTAATTCATTAGTCTAGATAAAAAAAAAATGGGATGAAAATAAATATGACAGGAATCAAAATTAATAATTTATTTAATAAAATATGAACATTTATGTCTAAGAGATTAAAAATTGTCGATCAAAAAATTTCTTGTTTTGCTTCTTATAAATTTTTTTGGCGCCAAAATTCGAAAATTTTTGACAATTTTCTAAATTCACTCCCAGGGAACCTGAAAAAAAATTAATAATTTTAATTAGTCATTTATTTTATTAATTAGACGTAAGTAAAAATCGCAAGTGAGGCTTTGGAAAAAAAAATGGCGGCAATGGATACAAAAATAAAAGATGGCTGATTGATTTTTCTCGTAAATTGAATGAAAAATAAAAATTTCGACTTAATTTCCAAATTTTTAAATTTTTTCAAAATATATAATGAACATATATTTTTTTTTATTAAAATTTATATATGTATGTTTCTTATAAAAAAAAATTGTCGTATATTTTAGTAAATTTCCATCTGAAAGGAAAATAAAATGAGAAGTCGCGAATGAATGGACGAGGAACCGGACGAAGCCAACAACTCGATTCAGAGATTCAACGCGATCGTAGCTCGTATAAATCAGCTTTCTGCTTATCGTCCTTTCATCGCCATCAGCCTGAATTCCATCTAAACGTTCATTTTATTTTTTAAATTATTTATCACAATAAAACCAAAAAAAAAAAAAAAAAAAAGTTCTATTCACGCAAAATATACAAAGTACTAAAAAAAAGTATAATAATATTTTAAATAAATAAATTTTTTTTAGCAATATGTCGGAAAGTTTTTTAATGAGAATGAGGGCGTATAAAAAAATTGAGTCAATAAAATTTACATGAAAAAGAGTTGTGTGATGGAAAAAAGAGGTGAGAAGCAATAATATACATGTAGATGTTGAATGTATGTAGTAGGTGCGATTAATTGACAGAATTCAAGCGACGTAGTCGGGCTCGACGGCACATATATGTATATATAAAGTGTATGTGCGCCTATAAATGAGACAAAAAATTAAAAAACCGGGTATAGGTCTATGCGCTGATGCCGGTGCTAGTGCTAGTGTTTGCTCGACATATCAATCTCTGCCAACTCTGAAGCTCTACTTCATCGTTGCAACTAAATTGCTCGGGCCTTTAATTGAAAATAGATTAAAAAAAAAATAATAATAATAATAAAATAGAGTAGAATAGAATGAAAAAAATTGTAACCATCGAAAACTTTAAAATCCGACGTAACTCAATTGTCGCATTTCAATTTTAAATTTAAATTAAAATTTAATTTTTTTGCAATTGAATCTTAAATTTATTTGCCGTTTGACAATTGCCGGTAATTTGTAATTTTTAGCGATGGGAGTGTGTAAGTACAGGAGTCAAAGTATCAGAGCTTAAACGCGTGGCTTTCGCGCGGTCCGACTTACCGCGTGCGCGAATTAGTTTTACTCAGATGAGTGTACACATTGCAAGAGCTGGGATTTGATGTGTAGCTGGGTGGTACTCTGTAATGTGTGTGTGGTAGTTGAGTATGTAGTGTATATGTACTCTATGTGACGGCGGACGAAATTAAAGAGAGGGTTGATTGAAACGACGCGGCACCGTGAAACGAAGATGAGCAGAGCAATGACAGACATGCTTAAATTGCGTTAAATTCATGACTCAGCTTTTAATTATTTTTTTTTTAATGCAATTTTATGAATAAATAATTTAGCGGGCTTGGGTAAAATGGCCAGGGTACAAAAATTAAATTTTTTAATTCTTACGAAATTTGTTACTTTTTTTCCGTTGAAAAAATTACATGTAAGCCCGTTTTTTAAAGGGCCCATTTTGTCCCACTCTCCCCTAAATGAGATTTTTTTAAAAAATGTCAAAATATTTTTGTTTGAATTCTTTCACAAAATTTGTTACTTTTTTCTTCGTTAAAAAAGAATCAGTTTTCAAATAGAGGGGTGGGGCAAAATGATCTTACATTTATATTACATATACCCTGTTTTTTAATGTGCCCATTTTGCCTCACTCTTCCCTAAATGAGATTTTTTAAAAAAATGTCAAAATATTTATGTTTGAATTCTTATACAAAATTTGTTACTTTTTTTGTCGTTAAAAAAAATCAGTTTTCAAATAGAGGGGTGGGGCAAAATGGGCTTACATTTATATTACGTATGTCCTGTTTTTTTAAGGGGCCCATTTTGCCCCACTCTCTCCTAAATGAGATTTTTAAAAAAAATTTTTAAATATTTTTGTTTGAATTTTTACACAAAATTTGTTACTTTTTTTTTGTCGTAAAAAAATCAGTTTTCAAATAGAGGAGTGGGGCAAAATGGGCTGACATTTATATTACGTATGTCCTGTTTTTTTAAGGGGCCCATTTTGCCCCACTCTCCCCTAAATGAGATTTTTTAAAAAAATTTTAAAATATTTTTGTTTGAATTCTTACTCAAAATTTGTTACTTTTTTTTTGTCGTTAAAAAAATCAGTTTTCAAATAGAGGGGTGGGGCAAAATGGTCTTACATTTAAATTACATGAGCCCTATTTTTTTAAAGTGCCCATTTTGCCCCACTCTCCCCTAAATGCGATTTTTTCAAAAAAAGTAAAATTAAATTTTTTTCAAATTTTGATAAAAAATACGATTCGTGGGAACAAAAAAATTTAATTTTCCGTCCTATTCTACTAGAACTAAAATTAGATTATTCGAACCCTTTGACTTGAAATAACCATCGAGTTTGAATATTAAAAAAAAAATGGAATTACCGTAAAAAAAAAACGTAAAATGATTGATGTTAAAAAGTAATTTTAGATAGCTCTGTAAATGATGGGGTTGAGAGAATGAAAGTAAGATAGTGTGAGATAGCGAAAATAGTATTTATAAGTGATGATTTTCCAGCGTTAACTTAACACGAAATAATGTAGAGATATATATAGTGAGTAGCACGTGTGGCGTGTGTACTCTTTAGAGGCTGGGATGGAAACGGAAACGCCCGAGAGAATATCATTATAAAACGGCGAGTCACGAAACCGGCCATTCCATCGTCCTATTAAAATATTAAAACACCTCATCCAGCCCCGGGGAGTCGTAGTGGCATGGGGTGTGAAAAAAAATAAATCTACCTTGTCATGCACAGGCCCTCACGGTGGCAGCACCGCCACCGCCACCGACACTCTAGTCTCACTATCCTGCTCCGTCCTGGCTCCAGTTCCACACATTTATTTCAGACCGAACAAGTTCACACATCCTACTCAGCTAAAATAACACATCCGACTCTAACTATTATTTATAACTATTTTATTTTTATTTTTTCTTTATCATATTTATCAACCAGAAACAAAACTTATTAATTATTCCCGGGTCAAAAATAAAACTTGATTCAGGCTCGCTTCGCCTTATTTTCTTTTCAAGTTATCGATTTGCCGACGATTTTTTGATAAGATCTCGACTTTTTCGACTTAAATTTAATTTTTTTAAACTTTTTCAACTTTTTTCATCTTAGTTTCAACTTATTCGTCTTTACTTTGAGCACGATAGTCATTCAAATTACTTTTGACTTGCTAAACCAAGTCGAAAAAAAGTCATTCATTCGCCTTACTTTCGCCTTAATATATCAAAATTATTTCACCTTACACGGAAAGAAAATTATGGGAAGTTTTGCTATGCATTGTGGGAATGGTTCCCATAATGGTATGGGAATAGTACCTATACTACTATAGGGATGGTTCCCATATTGGTATAAGAACTATTCCTATAATATTATGGGAACTATTCCCATAATGTTATGGGAACCATCCCTATAATATCATAAATTTTTTTTTTGCACAATAGTGTAGAAATTTCCCAAAATTTAAATTTTCTTGAATGATTTGTGCTGATAAAAAATTCTTGTTAAAAATTTTAAGTTTTTTTTGCCAAATACGATTTTTTTTTTCAATGTTGGAATTTTTGTTTTTATGTGAAATAATATTTCTGTGTATTGTAGAAGTGATTGCCACACTTCTTTAAATTAATTTTTTCATGATAATATGGGAACCATTCCCATAATATTATAGGAATGGTTCCTATAATAGTATGGGAACGATTCCAATAATATTATGGGAATGATTCCCATAATGGTATACGAACCATTCCAATTGCACTATGGGAATCATTCCCATAATATTATGGGAATAGTTCCCATAGTATTATAGGAACCATTCCCATAATTTTATGGGAATGGTTCCTATAAATTATAGGAACCATTCCCATAAATTATAGGTATGATTCCCATAATATTATAGAAAGTATTCCTATAAATTATAGGAACCATTCCTATAATTATAGTAACCATTCCTATAATTATGGGAAACATTCCTATAATTATAGGAACCGCTCCCATAATTTATGGTCGTAATTCCTATGATGGTATAGGAAAAAATTTCACAAAATTATGGGAACCGCTGCCATAATTTTCTTTCCGTGTAGTTCTGACTTTTTCGACTTGTAATTTAAGTCGAATAAGTCTACATCAAGTCAGTTTCGACTTGATTTAGACTTTTTCGCTTTACATTTTAAGTCGAATAAGTCTAAACCAAGTAAATTTCGACTTGATCTTGACTTTTTCGTCTTAAAATTTAAGTCGAATAAGTCTAAACCAAGTAAATTTCGACTTGATTTAAACTTTTTCGTCTTAAATCGTGACTAAGTAAGCCAGTTAAGTCTAAACCAAGGCGAAAACTTGATATATTTCATACCTCCGTAAAAAAAGTCGAGTTTGTCTTGTGAAAAACGGCTCCAAATTTCGACTTGATAAACCAAGTCTAAATCAAGTTTTATTTTTTACCCGGGTTTTTAAATATTACCAGAGCAATGAGTGGTTTAAAATTATATCGATTCTAGCCCATCACCACCACGAGGCTATTCCGAGCTGGCTGGACTTGTCCAGCCGCTCATCAGTCAGAGTCATTACTGGGATAATTAATTACATTTACCAACCCTCGGCTCTTCATCCTCCACCATCAACAACTCCCTTCTCTTCCTCTTCCTATTCCTCTTTCCCTTTCCCTTCTTCTTCCTCTTCCACCCACTCACCCACCCCCACCCCCACCTATCCATACTTACACCTACTCATATTTAACCCACGCGGCCTTGATACCGACACCCCGAATAAATCAATAAAAAAAAACGTGATATTTGAAACAGTATAAATATTTTTTTCACAATCCGGAGCTTGTTGAGAATCTAGAGGATTCCAGGAGAGGTCACGGTGCAGAATTAAAATCTGTTGAAAACTCAACTCCTTCTTTAATTAATTATGCAAATGGCCTCAGGCTTCCATGCTTAAACTTTTCGTCTGAGACCTTATTCGTTTCACTCTAATATATACCGGAGTAGCTTCACCTCATCCTTTGCACTCTTATCCTCCTACTTCTGGTTATTCTTCTTCGTCTTATTCTTATTCTGTTTCTGGTTCTCTTTAACCTCTGGTTCTACTATCAGAGCTGTCTTACTCCCTCGGTAACATTTTATTCTGTGTCGACGCTTCTTCTTTTATCCCAGCTGGTCTGCTACTGCTACTGCTAGTCGATGAGACTGCTGCTGCGTTAATTATACACCGAATAATAACAATTATTACAATTACCACTGGCTTTGCTCCTGCTTCTACTGCCGCTCCGAGACAAGACGGCCTAGCTTAGAATAACAATTTTACTCGAGCGTTTTCTTTATCCAACTACTTATGAACCATCGATGTTTATTGTAATTTTTTAAATTATGGAAACTTTTGAATTATAACGCAATTAAATTCTCACATAAATTTAAAAAAAAAAATTTCTTTAGTAAATTTTCGGGGTAAAAAAATTTCAAGCCGAAAAGTGGCAGGCAAAAGGCTCAGGCAGTGAACACTAGGCCCCAAATTTGGCCGAAGGCATCAAAATTTTGTCTAAAACTTGAAAATTTTCTGTTCTAAATTCATTTGCTCAAAATTTTTCTAAAATTTTATTTAAAAAAAAAAACATGGCTGACAAAAGGCCCAAGTAGTGAAGACGAGACCAAAAATTATCTAGGCCAAAATTTGGCCAATGACTAGGGATTAAAACGATCGAAATTTTGCCGAAAACTTGAAAATTTTATGTTCTGTATTCAGTTGCTCGAAATTTTTATAAAATTTTACTTAAAAAAAAAAACAAAAATGGCCGACAAAAGGCCCAAATAGTGAATACGAGGCCGAAAATTATCTAGGCCAAAATTTGGTCAATGACTAAGGACCAAAACAACCGAAATTTTGCCAAAAACTTGAAAATTTTCTGTTCTGCATTGAGTTGCTGGAAATTTATCTATAATTTTATTAAAAAAAAAAATATGACGGAAAATAGATCGAATCGATTATTCGACAAATTTTCGGCCTGTTCTTTAAAAACAACAAAATTTCGGCGGGTTTTCGGCCGTTTTCGAAAAATTCTACGGCTTTGGCTCAATTTCGGTAAAATTTCGTTTTTTCGCCGTAATTTCGACCAAATATTTTACCCGGGTTAGAAAAAAAAAAAATTACTGAATTAAAATCGGGGTACAATAGGCTAAAAAATTTCCTAAACCGAAAAATTATAAAATTTCAATAAAATAATTATTTAACTATAATTAAATAAATAGTCTGCAAATGAACAAGGATAAAATTTTAATACACAGTGTTATCGTAAGTGGTTGTGCAATAGATAATTAAAAAAAAAATAATAATATATAAATCACGTGTACATTGCTCGTAAACCTGATCCGCGGCGCACAATCACCTACGAGAGCTGATACACTTTGAATTGTCATGGGCGTCTACACTCGTATTTAAATTTCCGCGGTACGTCTATTACACGTCTATTCAAATTCCATAAATAAATATATACATATATACATATAAACAATATGAAAAAAAAAATTTCAAACAAAGAATTAAAATTTTTTTTTTTTCGTTTCCTTCAGAAAATTTCCGTAAAATTTACGAAATAAATTCAAACAATAAATTTATTTCCACGCCTATGTACTCAATCCTCATTACACGGTTTACCAGTCACAAGATCACATTAAAAAAAATATAATTATAATTAAGTCTACCTATGAATTTAATCGTGCATATAAAACTTCATTAATTTTCTAATCTTTAATTACTGATAAAATTTAACGGTTACTTTACGAGTTATTTATTTATTTATTTTAATTATCACTATTATTATTATAAACATGGTTTTATAATTATTAAAGTTGATAAGAGAAAATTAAATTTATAATTTATAAATTATAATTTATAATTTAAATATAAAGATATTTATTACACGGTCGAGTAAATTATAATTGATATCTCTTTCTCAGGTGGACACATGAAACGAGTTAAAGTAATTTCCAGGTTTAAAAAGTTTAATAGAATAAAATGAACCCCCATCAGACATCAAGACTACTCTTGCTCTCTTTTAAACCAACAATTATACAAAAAACCTCGGGTAAAAAAAACTTACCCGAGTTAAAAGACTGCTCACAAACTACTCTGGTGGTTTTCTCCTGTCGGTTTGTGAACGCGCATTTTCTTTCTCATTAGGCGATAGAAATAAAAAAAAAAGAGTTTAAGGATCGTGTTACTAATTAGAAAAGAAATGAGCTTGCGATGTCGTTTGGACACTATTAAAATATTTATTAAATAAAACAGACGGATGATAAAGTAAGAGATTATTTATTTTTTTTTATTTATTTTATGAGACGGAAAAAATTTTATGCTTTTAATATTTTCAAGAAACTTGATAATTTTTTACAATAAATCTTTTAGAGCCGGGTGGGTAAAATGGACCAGCCAAAACTTTTTTTTTTATTTTTCCTCAGGAATTTTTTTTACATAAAAAAAAATTAATTTGTATTTTTTTAGGGGATGATTCGTTTTACCCAGGGAAAAAAATTTTATTTGCATTAAAAAAATTTACTGTATATTCAAGTGCACAAAAATCCATTATTTCTTAGTGACCTGAAATTTTCCACGTTTTCTTTTTTTGAAATTTTTCTTTTTCTGAAAAAAATCCCATGAGTCGGGAAAAATTTTATTCTTTAGTATGTAAAGAAAATGATTTAATTTTTTACGATAAATATTTCAAAGCAGGATGGGCAAAATGGACCACCAAAATTTTCTTTTTTTAATTTTTCCCCAATAATTTTTGTAAATAAAAAAAAAACTAATTTGCATTTTTTTAGGGGATGATCCGTTTTACTCAGAAAAAAAAATTTTATTTGCAATAAAAAAATTTACTGTAAATTCAAGTGTACAATAATTCATTATTTCTTAGCGACTGCTGAAATTTTCCACGTTTTTTTTTTTTTAATTTTTTTTTTTCTGAAAAAAATCCCATGAGACGGGAAAAATTTTATCCTTTAGTATGTAAAGAAAATGATTTAATTTTTTACGATAAATATTTCAAAGCAGAATGGGCAAAATGGATCACCAAAATTTTTTTTTTTTTTTAATTTTTCCTCAGGAATTTTTCTTAAATAAAAAAAAAAATAATTTGCACTTTTTTGGGGGAGTGGTCCGTTTTACCCAGAGAAAATAATTTTATTTGCATTAAAAAAATTTACTGTATACTCAAGTGCGCAAAAATCCATTTTTTCTTAGCGACTTCTGAAATTTTCCGTTTTCTTTTTTTGAAATTTTTTTTTTCTGAAGAAAATCCCGTCTCAAATTTTCCAGTCTCTAAATTAATCAATAAAAAAATTATTAAAAAATTTAATTCGACAAATATTTAAAACTGCATTTAATTTCTTTCCTCGAATAAAAAATTTATTTAAACCAATTGCTCAAAAACTATATCTTTGTTCATATCCACAATTTCTCCCGCTCAGAATCTACTTTTCAGTCTCACAAATTAAAAAGTGCAATTAAAATAAAATAATTGTCAATGTTTATATTTAAATACCGCGAAGTACCGTTCAAAAAGTTTAATTGTCTTAAAAGTTTTTAAAGCAGCTCGAATTCATCGCCGATGTTATATATATACATCTATATAAATATATATTTAAAGAGAATTTATAACCAGTCATGTGCGATATCCACGTCCGTGTATATCACCTGCACTTTCCAGTGGGGTTCTGTCGTCTCTATAATCTACTTGATATCACATACACATAATGATCGAGTAGCTTAACAATGGTTAAAGTGTAATTATATCTGACGAGTAAGACTTGAGTTGTAGACCACCACCGGCACTGCCACCACCATCGCGTCATTGACAATTCAGTTTTAATCACCGAGCAGCAATTTCAAAGAAAATTGGCCTCGTACTATCTTTGTCCCCGGGTATAAAAGACTAAAAAGGGTTTTTGATGTTAAATTACACCTTGGAAATATAAAACCGACGAGCTGACATAAATTTACCTCAAGCAACAAACGTTAAAACATCAAAATACTCTTCTTTACATAATTAAAATCTACCCAATTACAACCCGCGATATAAAATTTAAATATTCTATCTGGTTTTTATCGTTATCGAATTATTATTATTTTTATTATCATTCCCTGGGTTGATTCCCGAATGCGTTTTCCTATCAAGCTCAGTAACGAAACTCCACGTACTGGAAAAAATGCCGTATCACAATCTCGTATCGACGCTCAATCACATTTGCGATGCAGTAATTTTTTTTTAGTTTTACTTTTTCATATTTTTTTTTTTTTTTTTTTTTTTCATAAAGCTGGATTATAATTGCATCGCGAGTTTGAGTCGCGATCTATAAAAAACGAACGGACGTACGTATATGGCCGAGTGTTAGTGCGCCGATAGCTGGATCAGGGGCCGGTAGGGAGAAAGGGTATACGCGAGGGATGAATCACGGGATGAATCAAGGGGAACTTAAAAAAAAACTGATCAAGTTTTGAGCTGGCTGATTGGTAGATTGCTCGATAGGAATAGTAAAGGCACCTACTGCCACCCACATACATTTATATTCAAACTAAAACCTAACCCGATCCATATCGCTGTCCATCTCGGGGTTCCCATTTAAATATATCGCTTCGAATTATATCCTCGGTGAATTAATAACCCGTCGATACATCGTTAATCACTCGGACACGGGCACGGAGACTACAGAAGATAATTATCTGGGACTTTTTGGCTTAGCCCGATATTTTATCTCATTATATTAAATATAATGGTGTGTTGTTACGAAAGTCATCGGTCAGTCGGGGGATGTTTGTTTTGGGATTTTTTAGTATTTATCGAAAACCGCTTGCCGTCAATGTCTGCACACGTACGCAAAAATGTACGGACGAGGACATGGAAAAATACAAATATGAGAATTGGACACTCGCACGTACACATTGTCCTGCGATCGGATTGTATGGATTTTTTCCGGGAGCGAAATCTCCCACCACAGGCCACCCTTTGGACGAAAACTACGACCTCGTCCAGGCGTTACTGCCAGCCGACGACCCCCTTGCAGATTCGTTTGCTGTAATTTTAAGCTGCACTAATTTTTCACTCGATTATTTGACGCCCGATGCGCCACTTGGGTCATGGAAATTTTTTTCTGTCCATCGGTTGTCTAAATGCGGGAAATTTGAGTTAATACTTTAAAACACAATGAGAAATAAATAAAATTGATATTAAGTGTGGAGTAAAAAAAATTAAATCAAAGACACTCGTGTCTGGAATTCCCAGTCCTGAATAAATAAATAGCAGTCGGCCATATTACACAAAGGGTCGTTGCAAATACCTCATCCCTTCTCCACCTCCGCCTATTTTCAATCCCCACAATTTTTTTTTCTGTCCTCTCACCACCGCCGATGGCTCAATGGAATTCATAACGTTTGCGCAGATAGAAAAAACATAAAAAAAAACGAAAAAAACGGGGAAAAAAGGTTTGCTCGGCTACCAATAGGGTGGATCGTCCTCCACATCGGGACATTACTCATAGTCCGGCGTTGGCGCAATTTTTCGCTCGAAAATAAATCATCATTATTGCAAAGGGATACGCATTATAGGGTGGGCCAGGCTTGGGTAGATTATCACACACACACACGCAGATTTATTTTAAATATTTAAAATCTGATCCATTGGATACCAGAGTATAGGAACCCAGCATATTCTCAGGCCAATTAAATGAATACTCTTTAAATATGAATTAGTGATTTTTCACTAATTTTAAGTGAATATTCACTAATTGTCAATGCTACAATCGTACCACGCAGAATTAGTGAATATTCACTAAATGAATATGTGAATATTGGAATTCACTGATTTGATAAGTGAATATGAGAATCCACTAAATTGAAAAGTGAATATGGGAATCCACTGATTTAATCGGTGAAAAAAAATATTATATTGCGAAAAAAAATATAAGACACTTGTAATTAGATCCGAAATGTGATTAATGTATTAGAATCATTACTTAGAGGAAGTATACATGATTTTGATTGATGAAAAAATCCCGGTGACTGCTGGGCTCGAACCTGCATCTCTCCGATTCAAAGTCTTTGATGCTATCCACTGCGCTGACCTACGCATGTGATCGCGTGAGTGTAAATAGTATATTCGTTATGATACCAAACAATAACTGATGAAGAAATAAAAAATCCGTGATGTTATGATTGACGTACTCTTCATACTCTCTAAACATGAATTAGTGATTTTTCACTAATTTCAAGTGAATATTCACTAATTGTCAATGCTACAATCGTACCACGCAGAATTAGTGAATATTCACTAAATGAATATGTGAATATTGGAATTCACTGATTTGATAAGTGAATATGAGAATCCACTAAATTGAAAAGTGAATATGGGAATCCACTGATTTCATCGGTGAAAAAAAATATTATATTGCGAAAATAAATATAAGACACTTGTAATTAGATCCGAAATGTGATTAATGTATTAGAATCATTACTTAGAGGAAGTATACATGATTTTGATTGATGAAAAAATCCCGGTGACTGCTGGGCTCGAACCTGCATCCTTCCGATTCAAAGTCTTTGATGCTATTCACTGCGCTGACCTACGCATATGATCGCGTGAGTGTAAATAGTATATTCGTTATGATACCAAACAATAACTGATGAAGAAATAAAAAATCCGTGATGTTATGATTGACGTACTCTTCATATAAATATATTATTGTTCTGTACTTCTATTTTTTTTTATTTTGAAAGTTTTTTATTAAAATTTTTAAAAATAGCACCATAATTATTAATTATATTTATATCTAGTAAAATATTTAATTATTTGCTAGTTAAAGTTACTAGTGAAATTGTGAAATTCATAAATTAAGAAGTGAATAACAGTTTCACTTGTAGAAATTATGAAAATATCGCTAGTTCAGTAGTGAAAATCACTAATTTGCTAGTGAAAATTATAGCACTAAATTTATTAGCGAGAATTCACTAATTTGTTATTTAAATACACTGATTATGAAGTGAATACTGCTTCACTAACGTTATTAATAAAATTTCCACTAATTCATGTTCAGAGAGTAAACAATAAATTTTTTCTGTTCTTTGTTTCAGGTGAGTAAACTATCGATGACGGAACTTGGATTGAGTTTGGCAGCCGAGTCAGAGTGAGTAGTATTAGTAGTTGTAACAATTGATCTTGATCGAAAAGCTCGTTTCCTACATTTCACGACATCCGAGCGCGACGTTGAAGCCGTCAGACGTATAGTTGAATTAGGAGCTTAATGAGGAAGGAGTTACACCGCCCAGAAATGGGTGATTCTGTAGCTGTGTAGGTTCCCAAGTACCAGGGTAGCATCATTAACGTGATTAATGTTGAAATAAATCAGAAACTATGCAGCGGTAGTCGATAAATCCCGTAATTGCTGGATTATCATAAGTAAATAGGTAAAATCGATGCGATGACATATCCGGCTATTCGAGCACCTGTTATTAGATATACCACTGCATAGCTATACCTCAATATATATATCTCATCAAGTATCGTATCGTATCATTGTGCATTTCATAGGCAAATATTTAATGACTCCCGACTTGGAATTGAACAAGCTAACAGTTGAATCGATATTCGAGACCAAGTTTTCGAGGGTTCGGTGCAATACAAAGTATCATTACTTTCCGTGGCATTGTTTCGGTTGCTAAGAGCATCAAAACATCCATAACTCGGTCCCTGAGACGCGAATGTGGGGCGTGTAGATGTGAATACCGAATTATGTGGAATTTAACGTGTCCCGTGTGGGCATTACCCTGGAAGAGGATGAACAGACAACGGAGTATCACACCGTGTCAACCAACACGATGTCCTTTAAACACACCAACGAGACAATCGCCATCCGATGATACATAATAAGCGTAGTAGACTCTGTTCTGGAGTATAAACGATGAGGATGATGATGATGATGATGCCAGCGAACGTCTGGAGGCTTAATGCTAGTCCACAGGATCGCGTTGTCTAGCTTTAGCTGCACTACCACTACCGCAAGCAGAAACAGTAGAAGTGCCAGCAGAACTAGTACCGGCAGTAGCGTCACCGTGAGAGCTAATGAAGCCGGGATAGTTGAGTACGATGTTAATTAAATGATATGATCATTAGTCATTATAGCGTCATTGTCCGAGCAACAACTTGCCATCGGGCACGTCGTCTAGGTGTCCAGGGAGCTTTGCTCTGTGTTGCAGTACGTGTTAAACGCGCATAGAACATGCAAACTAACAGCAACACTACCAGCAATAGCAGGATGCCACACCCGTTCTCTATATACGACCACGAAATTTCTATAGCCGCATAATGCTCGCGTAAGCAACGATCGGATTAGACGCGGCGAATGCTTACTACTACCAATACACCGTTAGGCTTCTGATCATGATCATGGCATATTAGGCTAGACTACTGCCTGCTCCAAGAGCTATGGGTAAGCTTCATCATTCTGCCTCGAATATGAGGGATGAGAACCGGGGATGGGGCTCCGGGAACAAGAGGGAGAATAAGCGTTAAAGGGGCTGGAATACCGGCCACGGGAGGCCAGGAGGAATTTAGATGCCGATCCTTCTCACTCCACTGAGTCCAATTTCGAGGACTAGATTCCGATGACACCGAGTTGCTATCATGTCACTTCCTTCCATAGCTCATCATCATCAAACGCTGCCCGAATACCTATGCTACAAACATCGTTGGGGCTGACAACCCAATTCATTCATCCCAATTTCGTTCTTTCTTGCGAAATTTCGTCTGTAAACGCATCCCCGGTTATCACAAGTGACTATACCACGCGCTAATTAATTGGTTATAATCTAGGGCATTTAATAATTGTTATTATGTTGAACATAATGAGCAGGCTTCTCTTGGGCAACTGGCTCGAGTATGGCTTCGATAATTAATTAGCTATTACACTCCGCTATTGCTAATCAGCGGTCGTGTTCCGAGCCTCGTATATTGAATTAAAGTTTTTTTCGGTATTTATTTTATTTTTAGCAGGTGGCTTTATTTTTTTTAGAGAGCTAGTGATTACAAGTATAGTTTAATTTAGTGACAATGAGAAAATTTTTGAGCATCACAGTAGTCAGTAGAAATACGTACAGACGGATAATCCTCTTCGAACATATATTCCGTAATGTGGTAGTACTAGTGCGACCCTCCAACTACGATTCACTGTTCTGTAATTTAATACACGCACGGAACTGGAGACAGTAATGACTCGTAGGGTTTCAGGCTTAAAATTAAATGCGACTATCCGAGTTAGTAAAATTTCTAATTCGTCCCTGCGTACTCTCTATATCCCAAAGGTAAAATGAAAAGGAGCAACAGCACTATTATATATACATACAATACAGTATAACTCCAATGGTATTTACGTAAGCATATACATTTTTCCTGTGATCTTCCGGGGCTTCGTACTCTAGCGGACCCGCGCCTTATACTCCTACTGGACGCGTTCCAAATTAAAATTTAAAGATTAAAAAAAACAAAGTGAATTATATTTTTTACTTTTACTTCTACTGCAAATTGAAACTCGTCTCCACTTTTCCCCATTTTTTTATAAGTCCTCTTATCCGTCTAATTCTTCTTTACCTCTCGTAAAATCTCAGTGGCTGGTCTGAATACAGCCACTCTGACAAAAATGAACCCAACCCTATCGAGATTTACCCGCATCGTGTTATTCCTTCTTTACACTTGTGGCTACAGGATGCGGGCGACTGTTCTTTCTTTCGGGTCACTTACTAACAACAGGCAACATCTTTAAACAAAGCAGCCACAAGTACTTGAACCAATAGAACTGACACTGAAAACGAGTTTTAAATCTCAAAGTAAATGCTATCAAATTAATAGACGACGAAAGTTTGATGAAAATTAGTCCAGGTACCGAGTTCCGAGTGTTTGTTTTGATGTACAAATGTTTCAGCAGATGGACAAAATAATGTGGTCAAGTAGCCAAGGCAGCATTATGAAGCCCCTAGAGCATTGTGCCTCATATAGTTTTCACTACACATACTGACTAAGGTTTCAATAACCTAATGAACTAAACTTACACACTTGAGTCAGCACATGAACGCAAACTGTCCTCTGTAATTACTATTTCATTCACTTAAACTCCGTGTGTACTCGGTACCCCCGAAAATCTCTCCTGTAAAAACAGCTTTCAGAGGCCAAAACTTTTACATCAATTTAAGCTCTTAATTAACAGCCAAAGCCACCCGAGTTAGAAAATTTGATCAGTTTTAAATACTTCGTTGTTTCTATTCGATTTTACTTCTAAATGTATTGTTCATTATTGAGACTATTTTTAGACTTGTTTTCGATCATTGGCAGGCTGGTTTTGATCGAAATTATACTTTTTCTGTGCATTATTTTTAGTGTTTTTGATCCTCTTTAGATCAGAAGCAGCTTAGAATTTTTGAAATGAAGACCGAGCAAATAATTCAAATTCAGGCCAATTACGAACGGGACCAAAATCAGATCAAATAAAACTTTTAAGTTACTTCTATTCAATTTTAGTTCTATCTGTGGTTAATTGACATGTGAAATTTAATCAAGTTTTTGCACACCTCAAGCGCGAAAGCGCTGGTGTGCTTTATGATCGCTCCAAATTTTTTGACTCATTCACTCACATTAAATTATCTCTAGATTTTTTCAATTACACTAAAATGGGTCAAATTTTATACCAACCCAAAGACAATTCATTAAAGAATAACTTCGACCCAATATTAAGTCGATTAATTATTCCATTAATTAAATATAAATTATTTTAATCCCAGTGACACGAGTTGTCAATTGTCCTGTATGAAACTTAGTAAACCAAATAACTCTCGATAGACACAATTAATCGGCCTAACTTTTTTAACTTCCCGCTAAGAAAATTGCAAATTTTCAAAAAAGGGAAGTTATTGGTTTCGGTCCGATTTTCGAAAATCGAGTTTTCATCAGATGTCGACGTTTTGAGGTCCTAGGAAACTATTCTGACTATTCCCGGGTGGACGTCCGTGTGTGTGTGTGTGTGTGTGTGTGTGTGTGTGTGTGAACTTTTTTTTGTCCGACGATATCTTTGGAACGGATGAACCGATTTGAACGTACTTGGTGGCGATCGAAAGAGCTCACCAAAACTTAGTCTTGATTAGATTTTGGGGTAAATCGGTCATGTAGTTTACAAGTTATAGAAAGAATAAGAATTAAAATTTTTTTTTTATTTTAGTTTTTTATTGATTTCTCAGAAACGACTTATACGATCAACTTCAAAATCTAATCAGCTCTAGAACTCAATAAAACGCGTCGATTGCCGCCTCAACCATCAAAATCGGTTCATTCGTTCGTGAGATATCGTGGGCAAAAGAAATGCCAAAAAACGGTTTTTTGCGAATATCTTTGAAACGACTTAACCAAACAATTTCAAAATTTGATCAGCTCTAGAACTCAATAAAACACGCCGATTGCCGCCTCAACCATTGAAATCAGTCGATTCGTTCGTGAGATATCGTGGGAGAAAGAAATGCTAAAAACGGTTTTTTTCGAAAAGAATGGGATACAATAGTATTTTTGAGCTCGAAGAGCTCGAAAATGTACTTACAACAATGTTTTCGAGCTCCTTGAGCTCGAAAACAGCGGGAAGTTTTGGGGCTGGCCCGCAGGGTCAACCGATAGACAGATTTTTTTTATTATCTTTGTATTTTTGATCACAAGAACCCTATTGAAAATTACTGTCTAAATCCTTTTAGTTTAATTGTAATTAAATAAAATAATAAGACTGATTATTCACGAAAAGTTTAGCGGCCATTTTTATTTTTACTATTGTTATTATTACAAAAGTAAATTTTTTTTTCTTTTTTTCTCCCCATCAACTACTGGCAGCAGCACTAGCGTAAAACAGTAGGATTGAAAAAAAAAGAGCGACATCTACAACAAAAATGCGGGATATTTAGAAAAAATTTAAATAAAAAAAAAAAATTAAACTGGAATTAAGAAATAAAAAAATCAAATTAATAATTTAAAAGTTGAATAAAAAAATTGATAAAAAAAAATAAAAGTAATGATTAAAAATGAAATGAGCGATTGAGGTATGCAATTTTGGATTTTCCAACATTTTTTCCGTACTATTCCTTATGTAGACTATTTTCAGACTTGTTTTGTTCGCCATTAGATCGAAATTTTGCTTTTATCAGACCAAAATCCGACTTCCCGCCCATTATTTTTAGTTCCCATTATTTTTGATCGTCTTCAGATCAAAAACGTCTTAAAATTTTTATCAAAATTCAAAGACAGATCAACGAATACTTAAAATACAGACCAATTAATCAAAATCCAGTCTCGTTAGACTAAAATCAGATAAAATTTTTCTACCCGAGCAAGTAATTAAAATATTTGATTGGTTAGACCCCGAAAACTGGCGCAGTAATTCCGTTCTCGAGTATAAGTAGGCCCAGTGGCATATAACCTACTATTCAGCATCATGTTTACTACATTACATGTCGTGGTATCGTGGCTCAGTTTAATTTGAAATGCTAAACAGCAAATACGCCTAATGAACACGTACATTTGCCGCCCGATGTCTATCTACATTGTAACCGACGATCCAAACATTTATCATTTGTGTTCCTCCCAAGTACCCGCGACTTGACACAAGAATCACCAGCTTCGTATCCAATCCCATTTTTCAGTTTGTCTCTGTCACGCAAAATTTTTCATTGTTTTAAAACGAGCGTAGTTAAATTATGTTAATTTATTGTTCTATAAACGGAATATTTTATTCGTTATTATTTTTGAAATCGGTGCGCATGAAATGACGGCAATATAACGGTAATCAAGTGTATAAATTGATCAAAATATTGTAATATTAATGTTAATTAGTAAAATCAATGATGTAATCATTGAGAGTAAAATGTTAATTAATGTGATTATATTCAAAGTGGTAATATTTATGGTTTGAGAGAGTAGATATATATAAAATTACCATCGAAATGCGATTAAATGCTTTTGTGGATACCAACGAGAAAGAGAGAGAGCGATAGTAGGCTGGGTTGGGAAACTATCGATAGCATAATCATCAGCATCGTCATCATGCTAGAACTGTATACGCGTATTTATAAATATATATCATCAATATACATATATGTATTAAATATAGGATGGGTAGTTGGTATACAGACGTAGCAGGTATTCACGTCACCGCGGAATCCCCTGGAGCTTTCTTCTTCCCCCTTTGGAAAATGCTTTGCATTTTGTTGATCGGCCACATCGACAACTACCACGAGACGGGGCTCGCGTTTTTACAGGAAGCATCAATATTTATATTGCATAATGCATCTGTAATTGCCGCGCATGTACACTCTATTTGTTTTGATTTTGTAATTCCATTAAAATGTATGAACCAATAGACGCTATTATTAGGAGTTAAATGCAAAATAATATCGTCGCGAGTGTACGCGAGTTTAAATAATGATATAACAATATTCTGGTCTCGCTTCTTTCACCCACCTGCTCGGTAGGATGAAAAAAACATCAAACATTAGCCTGGAAGAAAACAATCCTGGGAGATTTGAATGAACTTTCGGGAAGTGTTTACCAGTTGAAGAGTTTTTTACATCAAGTGTCTCGTCAGACGTTGATGGGAAGTTGGGAGGCTGGAAGCTCAGCTGGAATTGGTCGGTCAAGCAGCCGTCGGTCTAGTTTCTCGGACGTTGTTCGAAATACTACTCGGCAGCAGTATTTCTGGATGAGAAATCGCCGTTGGATTCAAAGGCACTCGGCCGCTAGTTGAATTTATCGACAACCTGTATACGCGCGTACAACCACTACTAGTTTAGTCTACTAGACTAATGTAAGAGCCTAACACCAGGAAGGAGATGCAGGATAGATGGATGGAGAGAATTTGGGCAATGGAGGAGTAGATGCTTTTGGGTAATCCCGTGTAACACAAGGTCGAGGAGCCAGAATGACCGCTTGCCAGCTATTTCAACCAGACACCCTTCTTCAATCCACGGAGGGTTGAAAAGCTTCACTGGCTTTGCTATCTCTCTCCTAAGGAGGGTCCAAATAAGTTATCTTCAACCGACATCCCCTTCCCATCCTCCTTTCGTGTATCAAGTGGACAGTCGCTCAAGTGAGACGCCTCCATCTGCTGGTTCTGCTGGTGAAATCGATCGGTTATATACTTCCAGACGTTATTAAATCAAAGACTAAGTCCAACTGACCACTTTTTAGTGAATGACAAAGCTCATCTAGTTCCTCTTTTATGGAGAAAAAGTGTCGGACAATGAAACTAAAGTTCTGAGCATAAAATTTTCGCATTATACATCGATAGAGTTCTCATTTGGAGGGTTAGTTTCTGGCTGGAACCTATTGCCTGAGGGAATAAACGTAGCAAGGAGGAAACTCAGAGGCTGGGAGGGTGAGTAGTCGTAGTCGTAGTCGTCGTATCCGGTGTCTCGACGATGGTGCGACGGTAGGGTGATTGTGGCCAGTCACGAGGGGGTACTAGCCAAGGGTGAAGAGAAACGAGGCTCTGAGAAGAGAAGTGGACTCGGGTGGTATATAGTTTAGTCTCTTGTACACGAGCCTGGAACTTGAGAGATCAATAAACGACCCTCCTGGACATCTCATCCTTGTCATGGACCTTCGTCTGTTCATTAGCAACTTTAGTAATTCCCAAATGCTTACTAAAGTATATACCTGTACATATTCATACTTACATAAATATATATGATATATTACAGCATCTTACATCCAGCAATTCCATTTTATTTATTTCCGACGATTTAAAACTGGGGCACTGCTGGTTTATTTGTGTCGATCGTCGAATCTATAGACAGACCCAGTTCTGAACACCGGAATTAAAGCATTTGCCGGTGTGGTGGCTGTCGAGGGTGTGCAAGAAGAGACCAAGTGCCGAGTGAAAGAGACTGAATAAGCGAGAGCTGGATCGTCAAGTGTGCCGGCGGTATATAGATATATATAAAGAGTGAGAGAAGTAAACGACGCAGGGAGTTTGGGACTTTTACGGTCTGTGTTTCTCATGCCAGAATCGCGGCGGTTGCGTCGGCATCAGCTATAGTGCCAGAACGAAGGGGTGAGGAGCCAAGCAGCAGAGTTTGCGGATGCCGCGAGCAACTGGTGGTGGAAAAACACCCTCGTTCGCGCTCTACTCTCACCACTACCACCCTCACAACCCGAGCCCAACAACGACTACGACTACGACTACGACGTTGACGACGACTATCACCATCACTCGTACCAGCAATATACCAGCATCTCCTTTTAGTGGCTTTCGACGTCGATGCTCTCAACCTTCTCTCCCTTATTCATTAAACTCTTTCTCTCTCCCACTACACTCTCAGCGACACCCCGCTCGGTGATGCTCGTCCGTGTGTGTGCGGGTGTATCTGTATCTGTACCTCCATTGGTCGTGTTCTCTGTCGCGCCGCCGCATTCAACGGCTCAAAGCCACTGCAATTCTTCGAGCTTTATGAACACATAAATGCCAAAGGATATAATACGCGTTTATATAGAAAGGGAAAGTTAAACGTTTTCTTCTCTCCCCTTTTACGCCTCGATTCCATCTAGTTAGCCACTTGTCAACCGTCAACTCGTTTTTTCTTCCTCTTTTTCCCTTTTTTATCTTTCAATTTGACGTGTTCTATTTATTCAATCCTTTTTATTAACAGATGCTTTATTTAGATACATAGTCCTGTCCCGTACTTTTTTTTCCTTTTTCTATTCTCTTCTCTTTTCTGGGTGAAATCCCGGCAGTGAATGTGTGGACAAAAAGAACAACTTCAGTGTTAAAATAACGGATGTAAAAAGCAACATTTGGATTATCCGATTCTTTCGGAAATGAAAATCCAGACGAGCGCCTAATTCCCGGCTGTTCATTAGACCTCGCAATATTCACGGCCTAATCCCTCAGATCAGTGGGCCGGCGCTTAAGCCATCATTAAGACTCGAATAATTCAAGTTAACAGCGAGCAGGAACCAGGGGTAATCTAAATTTGCATTTTCTGGTTCCGATTTCGATGTTTGTGTGACCTCGTAAAAATAAACAATGCAGAATCACTTTGTTTTATTTTTAATTATTTTATTGGGCAATGGTCCAGAAGTGGGGCTCCACATATTTTTAAAAGTTCCAAGTGCTTACACCTTAAATATCTATAATTAAACTTTTTCCACGTGTTCAGCTACATGGCGGATTAAATTTTCTGTATGTGTTTTTGTCTTTAACACTAGATATCTATCCGAACCTTGTAACTGAAGTGTACAAAATTGATAAAAATAACATAAAATCATGAAAATTTTCAAAAATAAATTTAATAAATTTTATAATAAATATAAATAATTAATTTTATTAATACCGTAAGATGGACGGTGGCGATAGAAAGGTCTAACTAAGAGCTACAAAGATTTTTTGAACTCTTGTACAGTGAAAATTGGCATATTTCTGTTATTTCAATACTTTAACGATGTACAACAGCTCACCTAACATTTTCTTGCAAGTAGTTTGGACGGTATCCGCCTTCCTTTGCTAGTATAGTGTCTGGCTGAAGCCCACAACACAGTTTTACGCCGGCTTGTACTGGTAAGAGATGTAGTCTAAGGCAAGAGTGCGTTAACGTACTTAGGACGAAACTACAGAAATTATGGCAAATAGGCAGCTACCTTAAATTTTAGTGTTTGATTTAAGAGTCAATACACAGAATGAAATGAAAAGTATGTCAAATAATGCAGTGTTGCACGGAACTGAAAATTCATGAACTTAACATCTAAATCAAGCATAATTTATACCTTTGGTATACACTAGGGTGGCGCAAAAAAACCGACTATATTTTTTTTTTCGATATCGCATGAAAACTTGTTGGTTTACGATGTTTTAAGAAGCCTCTCCAAAAATCAGCTCGATAAAAAATTTTCAAGAGGTCGCTCACGAATTTTGAAAATATCAAAAATGATGGAAATTTGGATTTTTATTTCTAAATTTTTTTCTTTCTCGTGGCAGCAATAGTTTATATTTGTGAAATCATGACTACGCTGAGAATTTCAGCCCAAAATTTAAATATTCAAACCTCGCTCAAGAATTTTGAATGTTTCCGAGTGCTGTCTTATGGACGTTTTTGAGCGACCCTTAAATATTAATAATAAAGCTTCTCGATTTTTTCACCATCAATTTGCATGACAATGAATGAAAATATAACCCGAGAAATAGAAATATCAAGTTATTTACATACTTTTTTATTTTTTAATTCAATTTGTAGGTTATTTCGCTTATTCAAAACTTACCAAATTTTATTGTTTAAGACTGTCCTGTATATTTTTGGTTATGCAAAAGTTATATTTAAGTGGAATGACAATAATTGAGTTATAAAAAAATATAAAAACTAATTCAAACTATTAGTTATATATTATCAGTTAATATTCAAAATTCTTGAGCACCGTTCAAATATTTAAATTTTGGGCTGAAATTTTCAGCATAGTCATGATTTCACAAATATAAACTATAGCTGCCACGAGAAAGAAAAAAATTTAGAAATAAAAATCCAAATTTCCATCATTGTTGATATTTTCAAAACTCGTGAGCGACCTCTTGAAAATTTTTTATCGAGCTGATTTTTGGAGAGGCTTTCTAAAACATCGTAAACCAACAAATTTTCATGCGAGATCGAAAAAAAAACTATAGTCGGTTTTTTTGCGCCACCCTAGTATACACTTATAACTTATTAAGGCTCAAATAACACCTAAAGGAGCAATTATATCTTCAATCCGCCGACAAATGCTAGAGAAAAAAATTGGTTTCAAATCAATTTGTCTATATTTTGATTTTTGCTTGATATAAACAGGTGGAGCCCCGATTATAGACCATAACCTTTTATTGAATTAACTAATTATTTTGTTCTTCGCAATTCAATTTATCCATATCCGCTGTAAAATTGTCTGTTTTCATAAATAACAAATTGCTGGGATGAAAGGAACAGAGAGATAAAAAAAAAACAAGTAGCACAATCTAGTATTACTACTAAGCATCCTTTACATCCATCCGAATCGGATGAAACGTCTACCCAAATGCATTTTGTAAATCGAAACAGTCGACGGTGCTATCAGCCGTAACAACTATTCACCGGTAACGTGACGGCAGGGGGTGGCTGCATGGATAGGGTAGATCACCAACTATAGCTTTGAAAAATCACCAGTCCCCTTTACCAATTCACAAGCCCCCTTCGATCTCTCGTCATTACTTGCATGCGTTTCATTCTCTCCACTAGAACGGGAGTAAAAAATACAAAAAACCGAAACAGAAATACGGTAAAAAAATGCGACTGGTTAAAAAGAGAAGTAATTCCAATAAAAGGTTTCCTATCACGATGTATTTGTTTCAAAGGCCATACTATTCTTTTAACTTTTTTTAAAATATACATCACACTGAATTCAAACGCAATTCCATCAGACAGAATAATATTCTTTATCAACAATTATATCAATATTATCAAAGCGCCCGGTTTTAAAATAAATAGTCGGTCTATAAATTGGATGGCAGGACAGTGTAGCGTGAGTAAGTGTGTAAAGAAGTTATAGAAGCAAGTTTAACAATCTATTCCCTGATGGTGGAACGTAGAATAATGACAGAATCTTATGTATAGTTGTTAGGTAAGGACTCAAATAGCTCAAGTCTCGTCCCCGGTCCAGTTGCTCGGAGGATCGTCCGGTCGGTCAGTCCTCTATAGCTCGGGGTGGGTGGATGGGCAAATACTGACTATGCATAACAATCGATCTACCTTCCCAGGAAACTGCGAATAGGACCCGGAGCTTTCCTACTACTAGTATTAGTAATAGAAGTGGTAGTGGTCAGCCGGGAGAAATAGCCAAGAGCCAGTGCCAGTGGAATAGACGAGATCCTCAAACTCCTTTCCCCTCCTCCCTAAGGGTGTAAGTAGGAGGTGATGAGACTCGGTACGAACTGCATTAGAAGCACCAAGGACCTTGCTGGTGTTGAAGCTGTGGTAGTGTAGGAGTAGTTCGAAGATGGGAGGACTTAAACAAGATGAACCAAGTCTGAGAGATAGCCACTAAAACACCCTGTCCATTTCTCTTCAGTTACTGCCAGACCAATGGCCAAAAAAGCCTTTTCCCAACCAATAGTTATCACTGTCAGTTTATCAACACTTTCTCAATCCGTTTGTTCTCGCGTCAATGTTACGAAATTTGGGTTAGAAGGCGTTCGATAGATCTTCGACTGGGAAAGAAGGAGACTTCTATCAACGAAATCGTGATCCACAATGGGGGACATGTTTAAAAAAATATTTACTGACGAGTTTGCGGGTTTTATGGAGCACGTACGCGTTGATGTAGAGCTAGAGGTAGAGATAGAGGTGAGTGGGAGTTTGGATGAGCAGAGTCATCAGTCAAGTAGCATTACGGTATTTGCATGTTATTTACTCGCGAGCCACCGAGTGCATTTATTTGGATTATCCCTCAAATAAACTAGTTTCTCTGAAGCTCAAACTCGATTCCGAGTCTTTTGCTTTGCTTTTGTTTTACTCTCACTCAACCTACAGATTGTCAGAGCTTTAAATTCTCTGAAAGCTGATGAACGTATCCCAGAAAGAACAAATAAATGGCTTACGTTTGTCCACTTTATACGCAACTACATCATCCTGACAACGTTTTATTGTCCTGTTATTTTTCATTTCAGTCATCCGTTTATTTATTTTTTATACATCAGACCTGAAATTATGGTAGTTTATGTTAAATATTTTAAATGTCATCTTCAAGTAATCGCGAAATCCTGATGAACATCGTGATTGCTGCTGGTACACGGGATTGATTTTCTTGGATTCAAAGGGTAAAAATAATAAAATTAAAATTACAATCGTAAATTTATGGTCATTCCGTCAATTAAATCGAAGCATTGCAGCGGATGGTCATAACATAAATATGTAAAGCTGCATTGAAGAGGCTCCCTCTTATATTCAATACCCATATAAGCATACGCTTGTCCATCAATGTCTCTTGGGATTCGAGTATCGACATGCTTTACCCAATCTATACTTTATACTGTCTCTCCCTCTTCTACTGCCGCTATTGCATCCGTTATATATATATATATGTATACCAATAAGCCTTATCATATACATTTTAGCTTTGTATAATTTAACGTTTATCATCAAATGATACTTTTACGGAGCTGAATATACCCAAGGATTTATTGCGCAATTTAATACTGGCGATTGTTAAACTACTTTATTATTTTACCGTCGAATCGGACGGATTAAAAATTAAAGATCTACGATAGACGAAAAAAGAATATGGGATTTGGTGTCAATCCGCTTTTATAAAGTAATGATTTTAATAAAAACCAATAATTTGCTTCTAAATAGATTAATATATAAATATATATAAATAACAGAATATAAACGTCAAACTAATTATTTTAGTTAATTTGAGAAACGAGAAATAAACGATGGAATATAAATAAAATAAAATCAATGATAACCTACATAAATAAATATAACTAAATAATATAAATAAAACATGGATGGAAAATTTTAGAAACTTTTCTTATACTTCTATAGGAATTTTTCCATTGTGGGGAAAAAAACCCATAAGTATGGGAAAAGTTTCCGTAAGAACAAGAACTGTTTTCTTAATGTACGCATGTTATTGGAACAGTTCCTATAAATTATGGGCATGGTTCCCATTTTTTTTCTCTCCGTACACTTATGGGGGTAGTATCTATACATTCATGTAAAACCTATCAACAGTATATGGGAACCACTCCCATAAGAACAGGAACAATTACCACAATGTATGGGAATCATGTTCCTTTTGTAGGAACAGTTCCTAATTCTGAAATTTTTCCCTTATGGAAAAATTAATGGAATCAGTCCTTATAGTCTACAGGAACTGTTCTTATAAATTATGGGCGTGACTCCCATAAAATATTGGAACCGTTCCTTCATTTTTCTCTCCGTGCACTCAGAAAAACAAATACGCAAGTCATAGTTTCGATATACATATGGCGTTAGTCTCGATACATTAATAGAAACCATAACAATAGTGTATGGAAATAACTCCCATATGTACAGGAACGATTCCCACAATATATGGGAACCATGTTCCTTTTGTAAGAACAGTTCCTAAGTCGGAAAATTTTTCCTTTATGGGAAAATTAATGGAATCGGTTCTTATAGACTACAGGAACGGTTCTTATAAATTATGGGCATGACTTCCATAAAATATTGGAACCGTTCCTTCATTTTTCTTTCCGTGCACTCAAAAAAACAAATACGCAAGTCATAGTTTCGGTACACATATGAGGGCTGTCATCATAAATTAGTAAAAATCATACCCAATATTCTATAGGAATCACTCCCATAAGTACAGGAACGATTCCTACAATGTATGGGAACCAGATGCCTTTTGTAAGAACAGTTCCTATGACCTCTGAAAATTTTTCCCTTATGGAAAAATTAATGGAATCAGTCCTTATAGTCTACAGTAATAGTTTCTATATTCAAATAGACAGGAACGGTTCTTATAAATTATGGTCATGACTCCCATAAAATATTGGAACCGTTCCTTCATTTTTCTTTCCGTGCACTCAGAAAAACAAATACGCAAGTCATAGTTTCGATACACATATGAGGGCTGTCATCATAAATTAGTAAAAATCATACCCAATATTCTATGGGGTATGAAAATCACTTCCAAAATAGAACCAACCCCATAACCAGAAAACATTAACTCCTAGAAAATCAGCGCACTTTTGCACGCTAGTAAAAAATTTCAACAGTCCACTAAAACTTCTCATTTTCCGTATATAGAGCAAGAAACTGAAATAATTCCAATAGAGCAGATTATTTAAATTTATCGAACCGGCTCTATATCGCGTCTGCTCTTACTTATACGACTGTAATTAATGTTTAGCATAAACATTATTTGTTTAGTTTCATTTAATTATCTTCGGCGACGAGGGATAAGGATTTTATGCAAATAGAAACGAGACCTAAAGTTTAAACCCCAACCCCGGTGTCTCATTTTAACAATATAATAATTTATATCTTCTCTCTCATTCCGTTCCTTTGTCTGCTCAGTCCATTCCGTATCATCGTCATTATTATTATTATCATAATTATTATTATTATTTAATAATAATATTATTGCAGCGATAATTTTGGTTATTACCTAGCTCAGCGCGCCTTTTCTCTCATAATAAATGTCATTCATAATTCATTATGCTTCTTTGGTGCTCATTAATCCTTTGATTAACTGTATTTCATTATTTAGATTAGCCGTTCTTGTCGCAACTTTTGCCCTCCTATATACATATCCAACTACAGAACAGAGCTCTGTAGTCTACTAAAGTATCCATTCTCAGCTCAACATTTTCTCCTTTTGATCCCTTCATCCCCTTCGCTCTTTCGCTTTATATCTTTATTTATATCCATCTCTTTTCTTCAACACTTTTGTACTTCCAGTGCCTCATCTACGTGATATTCCGACGGAAACTGTCGTGCTGCATAATATATATACATATATATGTATATTTATATATTCACATATATTTCCATCCATCTATACAGGGGAGAGACGGAGAGAGAGAGATTTGTCGCGTGTTAATGAGACACATTCACAAAGTTTGTCTTACGGTAAAGCAAGTCGATTGTATAGAGCGAAAATTGGCTTTTCAATTCTCGTGGTCCTGTCCCATAAGCGTTACCATCACTAACACATGACTGTAAACTTTATAACATAAATTTGAACATTACTGTCCGAGTATAGATATCGCCGTCAGTTATTGTGCTGGGGAAATAATAAAAAAATGGGGATAGTAAAATGAAGCCTCTCATGAAAATATTATAAAATATATGTTACAGATATAAATATATATGTGATAATATATGAAGTCTTATATGGAACTATATATAGATTTCGGCTGATTTAATTATATTTCTATTAAACGTTCCTAAGAACACGCGGCCGCGAAAAAAGCCGCGTACTCATGGGAAAATTTCAAGAAAATGGATTTTTTTTACACCGATGTCTACTTCCTTAGATAATTTTCTGGGATTAGGGTCATATATTGATCATATATTTTTTGACTATATATAGGAAGGGGAAAATATTTTGGATTTTTTTTGTTTTCTAAAATCGAAAATTTCAGTGGAAAAATTTTGATGACTTCCGCATGAAAATATCATATATGTTACAGATATAAATATATATGTGACAATAGATGAAATCTTATATAGAACTATATATAGATTTCGGCCGATTTTATTATATTTCCATTGAACGTTCCTTAGAACACGCGGCCGCGAAAAAACCCGCGCTCATGGGAAAATTTCAAGAAAATGGATTTTTTTTACACCGATGTCTACTTCCTTAGATAATTTTCTGGGATTAGTGTCATATGTTGGTCATATATTTTTTGACTATATATAGGAGGGGGGAAATTATTTTGCATTTTTTTTGTTTTCTAAAATCGACAATTTCAGTGGAAAAATTTTGATGACTCCCGCGTGAAAATATCATAAATGGTAAATATATATTAAAAAGTATATGTTACAGATATAAATATATATGTGACAATACATGAAATCTTGTATAGAACTATATATAGATTTCGGCCGATTTTATTATATTTCTATATATGTTTTCTCTTAGATGATTTCATATATTTCCGTATAACTTAAATATATTATTTATATATTTGAAAACTTGAAATTTTAATATATTCAAAAATAAATGTTATTTATATATGGAAACAAATAAGAATTCATATATAATTCATCATTATATGTCACGATATATGTACCGTGTATTTAACTTTATAAATTTTTGTATATTTTTCGATATATAGAACCATATAAGTCTCCCCATATATGTAAGAATAAATAAAATCTATTCTTTTCTGTCTTCCTCTCTCTGTTATAAGATTCAAACATTGTGTTCAAAATATATATATATATGTGTGCTAGCTTACAAATTTACATATATAATTATCAATATATGTAATACATATATGTGCTAACTTATAAGTTTACACATATGATTATAAATATATATAATACATGTATTAACTTATAAACTTACGTATATAATTAATTATATTAAAACTTACTATATTATATATAAGAACATATATATCGTTTTTGGCCACTTATATGGTCCCATATTGATTACATATTTTTCCATATATATTTATCATATATGGTATTTTCATGCGGGCTGTAAAGTATAAAGTAAAATTGAAAAAGTACTTTAGTATAATGCGAGCAGTGTATATAAGAGAGTTAGATATTTTTATTATGATCATCCGGGTTTAATTTAAGCGGCGTTAGTCGGTTCCGTCATGGCTCCAGGTGTGAATTAAGCGTCGAGTTCGCGTATACTCTTATGGTAACAATGCACAGCATAATTAAATGTGTGTTATAATAAATGCCCCCATGAGTAAAAGCGGTTGAGTTGTAGTTGTAGTGTCTTATTCTCTTGCACTCGTGCTGCCTCCTGCTTTCTCTCTTTTACTCTATTCAACTCTGTTCTTTACACCAGCACTCTCTTGCAAGAAAATGATGCTCTATTTTAGCAGTAGTGGTTATTATATTACTTACAATACCACCACTACGACAAAACTTCGTCATGCAAAACGTCTACGCAGAGAAATCCCTTCCCAGGTGTATATTTAAATATATGTGTATATAAATATATTTAAATTAACCGCGAATATTGAAATTAGTGTTAATTATTTTGGGAATTCGGAGCTTGGGTGAAAAATAGGGTGGAAAATTAATTTTTTATCAAAAATCCGACTCTGTAGCTGTCAATATATCGACCTTCGGCGCTTTTTTTATTTATTTAATCATTAATTAATGTGACTAAAAATAATTGACCGAAAAACGCCGAAAAAGTAGAATTTTGCGGAAATTAAAGAATTTTTATCTAAAAAACCGAAATTTGGTCTAATTTACGCTGAAACTTTAGAATTTTAGTGGAAAAGCAGAAATTTGGTCGAAATTAGAGAATTTTGTTCTAAGAAACCAAAATTTGGTCAAATTTACGTTGAAACTTTAGAATTTTATTAGAAAAATCAGAATTTGACCGAAATTAGAGAATTTTGTTCTCCACAACCGAAAGTTGGTCACTTTACGCTGATACTGTAGAATTTTGTTCTGAGAAACCAAAATTTGGTCAAATTTACGTTGAAACTTTAGAATTTTATTAGAAAAATCAGAATTTGACCGAAATTAGAGAATTTTGTTCTCCACAACCGAAATTTGGTCACTTTACGCTGATACTGTAGAATTTTATTGGAAAAAGCAAAATTTTACCGAAATTAGAGAATTTTGTTCTAAGAAACCAAAATTTGGCCAAATTTACACTGATACTGTAGAATTTTATTAGAAAAGGCAGAAATTTGTCCGAAAACCCGGCGAAATTTTGTTTTTCTTAATGAACAGGCCAAAAATTAGTTGATAAATTGACCCAGCTTATTTCGGGCCTCATTATCGACCACTTTTCGGCAGATAATTAATTTTGTTTGCTTGAAATTTTTTTATCCGGGTAATGATAAATAAAATAATGGATTTTGCAGACCTGACACGTTCTAATTTATTTTGCTTAGTAAAATATTTAAAATTTTTACTGTCCTGCATTAAAAACGAAGTTCAGGTTTGTATAATACAAAGTTTTGGTGACTTGACAGTTTAGAGTGAGCTGGCAAATGCATGACGGCATGTTCCAGTTAATAAGTCACTATTTCGTTATTTTCGGTCGTTTATAAACTCATACATTTTATTTTCGTTACATATATTTTATCTCAAGTAAAAAAATTCCATTAATAATTAATTCGATTTTTTTTATCGACAATTCTTTTATAAAATTTCCACAAATGAACAAATTTTGAATTTCGATTCAAAAAACTTTTTTCATTTTTCGACAAAATTTTTAAAAAAGTTCCGGCATCTAAAATATCTTTAAAAAAATAATATAATTTATGAATTAAAACATAAAACTATTTTTTATAAAAAAAATTGTGATTTAAATTTTTCG
The DNA here is from genome assembly GCF_029852145.1 of Microplitis mediator. Taxonomy (NCBI): domain Eukaryota; kingdom Metazoa; phylum Arthropoda; class Insecta; order Hymenoptera; family Braconidae; genus Microplitis; species Microplitis mediator. Next base: position 2,494,456 of record NC_079977.1, read on the forward strand.
CGCCCCATTTCGCGTGTTCTGAATATAAATAAAAACTAATTAATATTCCTGTTAATTATAAAATCGTTAAATTTGTAAGTTAAGCGATCCAATGAAATATTCATAACCAAAAAAAATAAAAAAAATGAAGATTTAATGACAAGTGGAATAAAGTGTAGTTATGATGTTGAGATTTAGCATGTAGGTGTTGGTAGTTGTAAATAATGAATTATTGACACGGGATTTTCTCTCTCTTTCTCTCTATGCTTTGCGTCAGGTCATGCTTTAAAGTTTGAATTTATGCTTGGTTGTTTATGATCGAGAGTGATAAGGGATCTAGGGTGTATGACAAATGATCCAGTAATGAAAAGTGAAAGATACTGTATGCAAGTATATACATATTTCCATTCCCGCATAAATTTAAATGATTTAATGGTATTGAGGGTGCCGGTGCATCCTCATTGAATTTAAATCAATAAAAATTACACTGATCACGACTTTGTTTAAATAATTAATTTATTACCAGAGTTTATAGGATTTGAATTTACCGGTTCTCTATCTATCGATACACTGTAACCAAAACACCGGTATAAGTCCATGCTATCGAAAACGGTGTTAAAAAGTAGTTCTATTTTTCAAGGATCAGAAGCCAAATTGGATTTCGTAATTCAAAAACATATTTTCGCGCCCTGATAAATTTGTCTTTGATTCATACCCTTGTAGAAAAAAACGGACCCAAGGATTGGCGCAAAAGTTATTAACTCTGGGGAAAGTTTTAAATCCAAGCTTGGCCTAAGTCTGTCTAAGCATCGAAATGATAACAGAAGTCAAGTTTGAGTGCCATTCACTCCAAAACCAAGTGTGTAGTCAAAATTAACGTTAAAACGCTTCAAGCAATCTATAGATATTTAATACACCGTAAATCGTGTTTTAGGTGACTACAAAAAACTATACTCTCTAAACATGAATTAGTGAAAATAAGTGAATATTCACTGATTCCAAGTGCAAACCGATCCACTAAATCCAAAAAGTGGTTCGGTTGGCACTCATAATTAGTGAATATTCACTTATTCATGTTTAGAGAGTAAAACATACATAAAAAGTCATATATTGACAATATATTCTAGCAATATATTTTTTTTCAATATATTATCATATATTAATACGGCAAAAATATAAATATTATTTTATATATTGTACAATATATCACATTATAATATTCATATATTCTATCATATATTTTTTCACATATAAAATTTTTTCATGCGGGCGGGAATGGAAAAAAATGTAATGATAATAATTATCGTGGGTTAACATTTGTTATCTAATTTAAAATGAATAAAGTCACCCGGGAAAAGGAGCTTGGGTATTTATTTCAAAAGTTTCGAGGGCTTTGTAACTGAAAAGCAGCTCACTGAAGTAATTACGAACGCCCGACGCTTATGTATTCTCCCGCTGGTCCATTGCGCGGTTGTATTTAAACATTGGGCGGTTTATGTCGATACGCGACCCCTTACTTGGAAACGGGAACGGGATTGTGAATGGGAATTGGAACGCTAGGGCATCTCGTTCCTCTCAATGGGATCTTTGATGTAAAGTATAAATTTATCTCACTTACACATGCATGTAATTGTTGCCTGAGGATTAAAGCTCGCGGATAGACGAGTCAAGTTCGAAAGACAGGAGACGAGAGACGGATGGAAAATGGAATAAGAGAGATGAGAGATTAAGGAATAACTTGCATTATTCATTATCGATTGATAGACTGCTGCATTAATTTACTCACAATTCCTTTGACAAGTTTCTCATGTAACTGATGATGCTAAAGTATTTCAAGAATTTATCCATTGATTATTTCAACAGTTTGAGTTTAATAAAACCCACTGATCATTAACACACAAAGTATATATAGGTACAGAAATAAAGAATTTCTTGGCGCACAAAACATTTATTTGATCTAAGAAAACTTCGGGATTACCCTAGTATAGAAAAGAATTTTGAGAACGGGGCTGTTCTTAGCACAATATTGGGTTACCCATTCTCTGAATGGGAAACGAATTAGTGAAAATCACGTAACAATGACTATTTGGCAGTGAATAGTCACTTATTACTAGTGAATAGTATACCACTATTTGAATTAGTGACCTATTTATCACTAAAAAATAGTGAATAGTCACTACTTTCACTATTTCAAATTTAAGAGAGCAAGCACGGTCTCCAAAAGTCGAGATGAGACCAATGTCCGAGATCTGACCATTGTTCAAGTCCGAGATCTGACCAATGTTCAAGTGACGAGCTTCGGTTTGTCATTCTTGAGCCAATACTCAAATAACAAATGTACCTGAAGATCGGAACGTTTTTTGCGCAACGAAAATGGAAAATTGATGTACTCTCTAAACATGAATTAGTGAAAACAAGTGAATATTCACTAATTCCAAGTGCAAACCGAACCACTAATTTCAAAAAGTGGTTCGATTGGCACTCAGAATTAGTGAATATTCACTTATTTCACTTATTCATGTTTAGAGAGTATATATTTTAATATATCTTTTTTATATTGATACATTATATTGAAAGTAGCATATTAATTAATATATAGTATTTTTTATTTATGTTTTCCAATATATTGGAAAATATAAGTTTTGATATACTGGAAAAATATAATTCCAATATACCGCGAACCATATCTTTAATCATATAAATTCTTTCATATATAATTAATTATATAGAGACCATATACCACTAATTATATGAGTCAAAATATATGAATATACATATCAAGTTTATTATATTATACTTATAAATTATATATATATACTATCCATATATGATAAGAATATATTGAGCATTATATGAGATAATATATATAGAAAAATACAAAACATTATATACAAGTAAATATATTATGATAAATATATAATCCAATATATGTAAAAAACATATATTTTTCAATATAGATATTTTTGCCGCTATATATTTATCACATATTCACCATATATTTTTTTATATATTTTTAACAATATATAGCTTTTCCATGCGGGCGGTTTTTAATTTCGATCGCCGTCGAATTTTATCAACATTTTATTTAAATATTTTTTTTATCACTTTTAATAATTTTCTTCATTATAAAATTTTTTTTGTGTGAGAATGTAATTAAAAGACAAGATGGAAAGTTATAATTATAGAATATAATTAGTATTATATAGTAAGAGGGAATATATATATATATATATATATGTATTATAAAGAGAGACAGATATAGAAGAAGGAAACAAAGAGAATGAGAAAGACCAATGAGCACTTCTCCAAAGGAACCTACTCAAGAAGGTTAATTAACTTCTTAATATAACTTATTCTTGTACAACCTCCAAGCTATTGACTATTACTTCTTCACAAATTTATATATATATGAATATAAAAATATAATTTATATTTTTATGAATGCATGGATGTATATATCGACCTTGAAGACAATAGATGCTCTATTTTTAGGTCAATTTATTTTACCCCCGGTAAATAATGTAATGGCTTTACTAAAATGATGGAGTTATAGTTTGTCATTTCCTGTTGCTACTATGCTCAGTTCCATATACAAGATTCATTAGCACACGGAATTAAATTAACACTTTATATAAATATATTTTCAGAACAAAAGGATTTTACTTTTTTTTTTTACTCACTTACGTTGAGAAATTATTTTATCAAACGGAGCAGACTGATAATTATTTATGATAGTAAAGTTGGCGGACATCTGACAATTTTTGAAACTTTGAAATAAAAATTAATATGTTTATAAAATAAAAATAAAAAAATACATGTTTAGAATTCAAAATTCAGTACATGCATTTTTGAAAATTTTTTTATTTTGATTATTTAATTTTTTTATATGTAATTAAAAATTGTCGTATGTCTGCTAAATTTATACTCATTAATTGTTTTGGTTGAATTGAGTATGAAAAAAAAATTAGAAAATTTGGGATCCATTTTTTTAGACCTCGAGTACAAAAAATTTTTGGATTCATTTTTTTAAATATGTTTTTAATAAATATCATAATATTTTAAATCAATTTTTTGAAAATATTTTTGAATCGAAGCTCAATTCAAAATTTTGATAAAAAAAAACTAAATAAAATTTCGTAATGCACAAAAAAAAATTTGCACCAAAAGTAAATATTTTTGATTCAAAAAAATTTTGAAAAAACCTCAATTTTTTTGGATGAAGTAGAAATTTCCTCTGAAGGAAAATTTTGGCTCAAGAAAATTTTGACAGTTTCCGAAAACGTTTGTCTTAAAAAATATTTTCTTGACTCAAAAATATTTATGATACTCAAATTAGCCGTCTAATAATTTTTGGATTTTTCAAAAGACGATAAATTATAAAAAAAAAAATATTTAAAAAAAATGCACTTATGGTTTTTTAAATTTTCTACATGTGCATTTTTTCAGTTTTTTTTTTTCTTCAAATTTAGTTCTTCAAAATAAAATCCAAAAATTTTTGTCTGATAATTTCATGATCCAGAAATTAGCAGGCAATTTAAAATTTTCAAATTTTTTTTAATCCCATTAATTTAAAAAAAAACAAAAATCTAAAAAAATGCACATGTAGAAAATTTAATAAACTATAGGTGCAATTTTTTCAAAAATTTTTTTTATCACTATTTATCATTATAAAAAAAACCAAAAATTAAAAGACGTCAGCTTACTTCAGGATCATAAATATTTTTGTGCAAAAAAAAATCAAAATAAATTTTGTGGTATCAAAAAAAAAAAATTAGACCTTGATCTAATAATTTTACTACCTCTTCCGCAAGTATATTTATAATTCCACCACAATCTGATACATAATAATAATAATATTTTATTAGGGGCATTATTATAATTATAGAACAGGCGTTTTATTTTCCTTCGGCAGCAAACCGTGAAGTGAATTTACTTGTTCGCTTACGAGTTAGATACGAAAGTGAATAATAAATGTATGAGCACATTAATAAAAGTATTATACAATTGAACTAGCATATATATTTAAGTACCCAAGGAGAATAAACACTCGTGCATATATATATATATATATGTATATATATAGAGTATGGTAAACCTGGTGAATGGATTTTAATGAGCCGGTTATACATATTATCAATTAAGAGTCCGGGTTACACTCGAAAGACATTTTTAGGTCTGGTTATATTTATATTATTATTATTAGACTCCTAATAGACTTTAATTGCGGGAGAGGTTGTGAGGATGATAATTGAACAATAATTAATAAAGTAATAAAGAGATGATGAATAATATACGAAGCCGTTGATTTCTGGGAAAACCTTGAAATGTATATAATTTCTTAAGAAACGTAGTAGCGTCATTAACGAATGCCTGGGTGTTAATGAGCGTAATTTCACATATTCCAATGACGTTTGAGAGTGTATGATATTATACATACAGCCTGCCCGCGTACCATCAAGGACGGTTTACTTAAGATAATCAAGTCGCTGTAAGACCTTAATTTCATATAATTATTAATAATAATAATAATAACATGTATGAACACAAAGGAGTACAGTTTTTAAATTAATTGTAACGGTTATTAATTTTTTTAATATCATACATTAATTATATATACGCGGTTTTTCTTACAGGCGCAATTTTTTGCATTAGATCTCAAAACATCGGAATACTATTTTTTTAATGAGGGACAAAATAATATTTCGTTAAAATTTTTATCACTGGCTTCAGATTTTTTGTAAAAAATTTTAGATGTCAATTTTTGTACTTTGGATTTTTGAAAAAAATTAGAGGCCCATTTTACCCCAGATGTCTAAATGTCTTACTATTCTTTTTAATTTCATTCAAAAAATTTCGCGGTTTTTTTACAGGCATAATTTTGCGCATCAGATCTCTAAGCATCGGAAAAATTTTTTTTTAATGAGGGACAAAATAATTTTTTGTAAAAAATTTTTGATGTCAATTTTTCTACTTTAAATTTCTGAAAAAAAAATTTGAGGTCCATTTTACCTTAGATGTCTAATTGTCTTTTTTTATTTTTTGTAATTTCATTTAAAAAAATTTCGCGGTTTTTTTCAGGCATAATTTTGTGCATCAGATTTCTGAGCATCGGGAAAAAAAATTTTTTAATGAGGGACAAAACGATCTGACGTAAAAAATTTTAGATGTCAATTTTTGTACTTTGGATTTTTTAAAAAAATTTGAGGTCTATTTACTCCAGATGTCTAATTGTTTTTTTTTACTCTTTTTAATTTCATTCAAAAAATTTCGCGGTTTTTTTACGGTCATAATTTTGTGCATCAGATCTCCAAGGATCGGGAGAAAAAATTTTTTAATGAGACATAAATCATCTTTTGTAAAAAATTTTAGATGTCAATTTTTGTACTTTAGATTTTTTAAAAAAATTTGAGGTCTATTTTACCCCAGATGTCTAATTGTTTTTTTTTACTCTTTTTAATTTCATTTTAAAAAATCTCGCGGTTTTTTTACAGGCATAATTTCATGCATCAGATCTCAAAGCATCAGAAAAAAAATTTTTTAATGATGGACAAAATCATCTTGTGTAAAAAATTTTCGATGTCAATTTAGAATTTTGAAAAAAAAAATTTGTGGCCCATTTTTCCCCAGAGGAGTCGGCTTCTATTCTATTAAATTTCCTCAAAAACAAAATATCAATAAACTCATCCCCATAGTGGAATAAATTCCTTACCCACTCAGCGTTTACGCAAATTTTTCCACGTGCATCCACAATATAAAATTATCTTTACACAGTCCTCTCTTTATCTCCATCTTAAAACTCTTTAGCCGGGTCTTTATACTCTAACAAAATTACGTTAGCTAATAAACAGCACCCTATCTAGCGTTCAAGTGAGTTAATTTCCATCTCTTTGATTTTTGACATTCCACTGAGCGCTCAACTCTAATTTCGCCTCACCTTTACACTATTATAGTAGGCATTGAACATATAGAGCCCCAACAACAACAGCAACAACAACAACAACAACAGAGACAAACAACGGGAACATAAAATACACAAGCCGTCTGGAATGATGATGGCGTTGTCACCAAGCCAGGCCTCGATGAATCTCTCTACTGTGCTCCGTAAAAGACGAAAAGCACGTGCACTAGTACTAGTACATACGCCGCTAAAAGGGAAAATAGGATAGGCCAGGGTGGGGTTCAGAGTTGAGTAGACGGCGAGCTGGGAAAGTTAAAAGAGGGACTGAGAGAAAGAGAGATTGATGATGAGGCCACGAGAAGAGTCGTCGAGCACTTTGCTAAATTTTACACCAGCATCGTCAAGGTTATACCAAGCGATCTAATAAAGAGACCCTCTTAATAGTACAGCCGAACCAGAGCATTCGCTCTTTGATGTTCCTCGGCTAGTCAGCGGCAAGTTACTCCACGTACAGGTCGCGATCATAATTACGACGATACAATCCCGGATGTTTAGAAATAACTGATTCCCGGGTCAAAAATAAAAATTGATTTAGACTTGGTTTACCAAGTCGACATTTGGAGCCGTTTTTCACAAGACAAACTCGACTTTTTTTACGGAGGTATGAAATATATGAAGTTTTCGCCTTGGTTTAGACTTAACTGGCTTACTTAGTCACGATTCAAGACGAAAAAGTTTAAATCAAGTCGAAATTTACTTGGTTTAGACTTATTTGACTTAAATTATAAGTCGAAAAAGTCAGAACTACACGGAGAAAAAAATATAGTAAATTTTACTAAAAAATATGAGAATAATTACTAAATTTGGATAGTAATCTTGAAACGCTTATGATTTATATGAAAAATTCATAAACAGATTAGCATATTTCACAAGTCGATTAGTAAATTTTACTATCCCGTTTAGTAAATTTTACTATATTAGAATGGAAAAAAATAAAATTAAATTTTTAATAGTTTTTCAACTTTTTATTATTATTGATTATTATTATTATTATTATTTCTGTCATCTGTATTGGTGTTGGTGTGGATTTTTGTTTTTTAAAAAATCACTTGATTCAACCGAGATTCGAACCCTGATCTCCCGCGCGTGAGTCCTTTCCAATGTCTGACGGCCCGATGTGTCCTTTGAACAAAAGTTTCAGAACTTGTAATACATCTTTGTATATGCTATCCCCACCAACTTTTAATTTTATCTATACATAGTAGAATTTACTATACAGATAGTAAAAAAATATAATCGTGTTAGCAAAAAATACATTGCGTATAGTAATTTTTAATATTTTGTATAGTAACAAATCCTATATTGTATTAGAAAATGTACTTTCTTAAATTTGTATTTATTAATAGTACTTGATAGTAAAATTTACTATACAAATAGTAAAAAATATAATCGTGTTAGCAAAAAATACATTGCGTATAGTAATTTTTAATATTTTGTATAGTAACAAATCCTATATTGTATTAGAAAATTTACTTTCTTAAATTTGTATTTATTAATAGTACTTGATAGTAAAATTTACTATACAAATAGTAAAAAATATAATCGTCTTAGCAAAAAATACATTACGTATAGTAATTTTTAATATCTTATTATGTAATTATTACTAACTAGTAAATTTTACTAAACGTTTAGTAATAATTACAATACAGAATGTATTTTTTCATATCTGTTAGTAAATTTTACTATAGTATTGTAATTTTTACTATACTTTTTTCTCCGTGTAAGGTGAAATAATTTTTATATATTAAGGCGAAAGTAAGGCGAATGACTATCGTGCTCAAAGTAAAGACGAATAAGTTGAACCTAAGATGAAAAAAGTTCCAAAAGTTGAAAAAAATTAAATTCAACTCGAAAAAGTCGAGATCTTATCAAAAAATCGTCGGCAAATCGATAACTTCAAAAGAAAATAAGACAAAGCGAGCCTGAATCAAGTTTCATTTTTGACCCGGGTTAGCACACGGGATGAAAAAATGATAATTCAAGAGCCGGCTGTGAAAAAGTTAATTGACAATTGATGCAGATTTTCAGCAAGTCGTTATTAATAACTCATAATCTCTAATTACTAATCACAGCTCTAATATGACCTCGAGGGGGTTGAGAGACGGAAGGACCGAGCACCAGTAGCAGCACCGCCAGCAAAAGGGATGCCAGGAATGGGTAGAAAGAGAGAGCTCGAGGACGAGACACGGCCCGAGTGACACTCTTGGTAATTCGCCCGTCGTTTCCAACGAGGGATCCTCGTGCCACGCTACCTAGCACCGTACTATCGATCATTTGGCAGGCCTCATAATTAGCAATTAACTATATCCATTAGTCTCTGATATAATTACCACACACTATACTCTCTTGCTGGTGGTGGTGCTGGTGCTGGTGGCACTCACGACTAGATACGACTACTGAACGTCTGCTTTACTGGCTACAGAATCCCCTGGCATACAACACACGGCGAATTGATTTTCCTGGCATTAGTAGCTACATCCGGATAATTATCTACTATTGATTATTACTTTGACAAGTATTCCGAGGGAAACATCCAAGGCGTAAATGTTTTTAAATAATGCTGATAATAAAAGCCATTGTTGCTGTACCCATTATTACCCGATGTGGTCTTATTACAATGATGCATGATTTCCGGTATATTTTAAAGTAATTACGTGTGGGTAAATCGCCGCTGTAGGTTTACAAGCCGTCAGTAGGGTTGATTCGTGATATGACACCTGCGGCTTGGCTACAAATTCAACTATTATATACACGTATTACCACAATTCAAAGTTTTACGTAATTATTATCGTGGGGCTGATGCTATATAACCATTGATTATGCCCATTATGAACTGTCGGGTAAATATATATAAGAAGGTAGGGCTGGGCGCCGGTAGTTGGAATTAGTGGTCTAGGATCGGCCTAGAACTATCTTGGATGTATATATATATATGTATATGTATAACGTTGATTGCAGAATTAGAATTTATATGGCTCTGTGCACGCGATGATTCAGGGGTTCTCTATTGTGTTCGATATCTCGTTATTATTATTGTAATTTTTGAGAACTTAACGCTATTAAGCTCCGACTATTTTCCGAGGTAATATTAGCTACATTGTAAAAAGTCGGTGTTAAAATGAACACTGGGGTGGTTTTCAACGGGGGTTAAAACGGGGTACATAAGAGTTAATTAACTGATCGAGTATGAGGGTGGGGGTAAAATTACGTAATTATCGTTAATTGATAAAAACAATTTTATTTCCTACAAAATAAGAAATGTCACTTTTATTAAACTGAACAAAGGCTGAAATTTTTGATCACGTAAAATTAAATATTTAGGAAAAATATTATAATTATTTTTATTATAACTCTGATGTTTTTCATGAAGTAATGACTGATTTTAAGATGAAAAATTAATCATTGATAATTTTATTTTATTTTTGTCGCTGATTTAGTTTGCAAAGAGACTGCGAATCATAAAAATCTCTTTTTCATATTTTATACAGTAACATTAGCATGCAATTGTGGGCAAATATTCTTTGGATTTCTCCATAAATTGGCAACTTTGTCGTATCATTAATTTTTGAAACAATAAAAAATTTTTTTTTGTATTTGAAATCCAATTCGACTTCTGATACTTTTTGGGCCCACGGGTCAACCGTTTTTCAGATTTTTTTCTCAGCACCGAGCCCGAGTCTAGATTTTCTATAGAATTTCTTAGACGGCGATCCTGACCAAAATTAGGGCGTCCGTTGCGGGCCTTGAAGAGCTTAAAAATTTGAAAATAAGGCGGGAAATTTTGGGGTTGGCCTACTGGGGATGACCGGGAATCAGATTTTTTCCAGCGAATAAGAGCACTGTCAAGTAATATAAGAATCATAAAATATATGATTTGTTGGACATCAGTACAAAAGAGTACGATTAATTTATCTGGCTGGCATACGTCTAAATGCACCCATGAATCATGTTTATTTTAGTGTTTTAAAGCCATCGGGTTTTACTTTACAACAGAGTATAGAGTGGACGTAATGCGGAATATGAGAGAGAAAATAAAAGCGCGGGGTGGCAAGTGAGCGCGAACAGCCAGACGATTAAAAAAAGTAGACTAGTATTTTTTTCTCAGTATCGAGCCCGAGTCTAGAATTTCTTAGACGGCGATTCTGACCAAAATTAGGGCGTCCGTTGAATGTTTGGTGCCTCGGTATTTGAAATCCAATTCGACTTCTGATACTTGGAAAGTAAAACTACTTTTTTTGACACCTACAAAAATTTTAACACTACTATCCGTGTCATTTTAACACCGAACCGGCATGGACTTACACCATTTTTCTAATAGTGTAGTATAAGACCGTGACATTTAATTAATAATATATTCCGGCAAATTCAAATACTTAAATATTTATTTATAAAATATTTAACCTCCAGTAATAATAATAATGATAACTTTAACGTTCGATATTTTCTTATGCATATGCATAAGAGACACTAGACCAGTGTATTCGAATTGATGAAATTTCCAACATTAATTGTATCACAATGGTAATTGAATCTGCGGAACGTCGTCTATTTGAACAATAGTTGGTTATATTATGCAGATTTCCTCCGTGGCGTCGGTCTTCTCACGTTTCTCCATTTCTCCTTTCTCCCTCGGCGTGTCTTCCTTCGTCCTCCTACCCTTACCCCAGTCCCAGTCATAGTCATCATCTTCTACTTCTTAGTCTTCTTCCTTTATTCTTGTTCCTCGAGTCCGTTTCTATCTCAAAGCTGCACCCAGCACTCCGGTTTTAATATATAGCCGGTAGAATTTCCGAGTGAGCAAAACTGGGAGTAAGGTTAGAGTCATACTTGACTTGCTGTTTAAACACAGACGATATCAGAACTAACCGAACTAATGCACGAAGCTGTCGAGGTTGCCCACATAACCTCTTCTCAACGAGATACATATATATATATATATATATATATACCACTGGCAGTGCCACCACCGACTACCCCATTCTCTTGTGTGTTATCACTGCTGCCTTATATATCTACATATATATGAATAAACTTTAACAAGTTAAGTGTAAACTGGACCTACACGACAGAGTTTCTCTCAAAACCACATCGGGTAAACATTTCGACAACTTCTTCCCCGAATTCGGGGTCGCGGTTCCTTCTTTAAGGGGTTAGGGGTACTCAGAGGCCTGAAAAAATGATGATTTTCAATAATTTTTTTTTTGTAGTTAATTACTTTATTTGACAAAAATAAAAACATAGCTTTATTAGAACACGTTTCGATTTGACTTCACGAAAATTTCAAAAAAAAAAATTAATAATTCAAAAAGTTATCGCTGTTTTTGTAGAGCCCGTTCCTCCCGAAGTCCTTTGCGGTGATCATCATAAGTCCTTGGAGATTCATCTAAAATCAATCGGACAAGAAAAATTAGTTTTATTAATAGATAATCTTGTGCCTGATCGAAGCTTTTTTTTTTTTTTTCGAAATTAACAAAATGGAGGCCTCAGGAAATTTTTTTCAAATTTTCGAGAAAAAAACCGACAGTTTATTGTTAAAAAAAAATCGAAATTTTTGAAAAAAAAAAAAATCCTTCGATCAGGCACGAGTTTTTAATGTATTTCAAAAGTACAATAAATTTTATTGAAATCTACCGAGCAGTTTTTAAGTTACAGTGATCACCAGTTCAGAAAACATAGTTTTGAGAAAAACGCATTTAAAGTTTTGCTATGGATTTATGTCGAATTATAAGAATTATTTAATAACTTACACTGAGTCATCTATTCCTGGACCATATAATAGCTCTTCAGCCGTCATAGCAGCTTCCAAAATATTGATTTGCTGGTGCCTACGTTGCAATCGACCTTCTCGGGTGTTATCATTAGCGCGCTTATCTGCTACTTTGATACGTGCAGCATCCATTCTTTCTGCATACCGATGAGAATTAGGCCCACAATTAAGTCCTAGTGTATTCATCAAGACTAATAATGAATTTATACCCTCATTAAATATACACATAGCAACGTATGCAGCTATTTGTACGACAGTAAAACTAGTATTTACCGTTTTTGGGCATATTTTCCATACTAGTTGGTTAAAGCTTTCATTATTATTCTGATTGAATCCACCTACACATCTTGAAAGTAAATTTTCATTACTAAGACCTTCGTATATAGGCTTGATAGCTTTTAAAACATCAGAAGGTAAGGGAGAATAATCGTGAGAATAGGTATCAAGCTCTCCTCTTGCTTCAGCGCGCTGGTAAGAGCACCAAGATTCTTCGCCTTTTGGACACATATCATGATTCGGTTTTTCATCACTCGAATTTCATCAAATTTATTATTCGAAATTCAGTACTGCTGTCTTCAGGTACATCATCTTCAGTGTTTTGTTTTAATTTTTTAGAAGATGTACTCTGAATACTTTCATCACTTTCGGCTGTTTTCGGATTAAAAACATTCTTTCTTTTGACTGAACGCGACTTATTAATTTTTTCAGAACTCCGAAGTTCTCTTGAAACCTTTCTAGAATCACGTCCCATGGTTAATAATTTAATTCACTTGAGAAATAATTTATCACAAAACTATCGACTGATCAGTGCAACGACTACAGGTATACTGGCAACCAAAAATTATTTTTCAGTTCTTGTACTACCTACAAATTGTGAATATATGTAGAAGGATTTATATATATATATATATATATATATATATATATATATATATATATATATATATATATATATATATATATATATATATATAATTATACATACATTAAAATGGGGAGATATTCATGGCAATGAAACCCGAAAGGTCGGTTGCTTGCAGCTGTTTCTAGCTACCTGCTCTCGAATGCCACGTAGCACCCGAGCGTCCTTTGGTCATTGTTAAATAACTCGAAAAGAATTTGTCGGATTCACTTCAAATTTTCACACAATATTTTAAAAATATTATACTTTAAGAAAATGCAAAAAAAAAAAAATCGATTTTTTGAAAATTCTGACTACCCCTAACCCCTTAAACGCTTTCGCCCCCGAATTATCGCAGATATTTGAATGGACCTATGAGATGTGGGGGTAAATCTGATGAAGATGGCTGTGTATCCGATATCACTTTCACAGGTTCACTCACCACTAATCGGCCGAGCATCTACTCTCTACTACTGGGACTTGTCGTCTTCCGAGGGGGAGTAACCGGTGATTCGATGTGGCCGCTGTGATATACACCGGCAAAGAGAGACATTGAGGGGTTGCTTTGCAGAGTATTAGGGACATGTTAGGGTTGTTGGACGCAAGTAACAGAGACAACAAAAGGACCGCAGGTACCGTGTTAGTGGACATCCTTTGTCACCGGGGAAATTGCTTTCGTAGAACAATTTATACTTTTTTCGTAACTCAATTCTTATTCGTTCGTTTGCTACCCGGGTCAAAAATAAAACTTGATTTAGACTTGGTTTACCAAGTCGAAATTTGGAGCCGTTTTTCACAAGACAAACTCGACTTTTTTTACGGAGGTATGAAATATATTAAGTTTTCGCTTTGGTTTAGACTTAACTGGCTTACTTAGTCACGATTTAAGACAAAAAGTTTAAATCAAGTCGAAATTTACTTGGTTTAGACTTATTCGACTTAAATTTTAAGACGAAAAAGTCAGAACTACACGGAGAAAAAAATATAGTAAATTTTACTAAAAAATATGAGAATAATTACTAAATTTGGATAGTAATTTTGAAACGCTTATGATTTATATGAAAAATTCATAAACAGATTAGCATATTTCACAAGTCGGTTAGTAAATTTTACTATCCCGTTTAGTAAATTTTACTATATTAGAATGGAAAAAAATTAAATTAAATTTTTAATAGTTTTTCAACTTTTTATTATTATTAATTATTATTATTATTATTTGTGTCATCTGTATTGGTGTTGGTGTGGATTTTTGTTTTTTAAAAAATCACTTGATTCAACCGAGATTCGAACCCTGATCTCCCGCGCGCGAGTCCTTTCCAATGTCTGACGGCCCGATGTGTCTTTTGAACAAAAGTTTCAGAACTTGTAATACATCTTTGTATATGCTATCCCCACCAACTTTTAATTTTATCTATACATAGTAGAATTTACTGTACCGATAGTAAAAAAATATAATCGTGTTAGCAAAAAATACATTGCGTATAGTAATTTTTAATATTTTGTATAGTAACAAATCCTATATTGTATTAGAAAATTAACTTTCTTAAATTTGTATTTATTAATAGTACTTGATAGTAAAATTTACTATACAAATAGTAAAAAATATAATCGTCTTAGCAAAAAATACATTACGTATAGTAATTTTTAATATCTTATTATGTAATTATTACTAACTAGTAAATTTTACTAAACGTTTAGTAATAATTACAATACAGAATGTATTTTTTCATATCTGTCAGTAAATTTTACTATAGTATTGTAATTTTTACTATACTTTTTTCTCCGTGTGAGGTGAAATAATTTTTATATATTAAGGCGAATAAATGACTTTTTTTGACTTGGTTTAGCAAGTCAAAAGTAATGTGAATGACTATCGTGCTCAAAGTAAAGACGAATAAGTTGAAACTAAGATGAAAAAAGTCCAAAAAGTTGAAAAAAATTAAATTTAAGTCGAAAAAGTCGAGATCTTATCAAAAAATCGTCGGCAAATCGATAACTTCAAAAGAAAATAAGCCTGAATCAAGTTTTATTTTCGACCCGGGCTGCAACAGTAGAGCTTATTATTGTTATCGTTCTACTCGGACGGGCGCGAAGCCGAAGAGTTCGAGCTGCTTGTTAATTATTTAGTTTAAATAATTCAATATCCACTTTGGCGAATTAAAAAATTAGCGATAATAATAATAAATAAGGTTATTATTACTCTCAATAGCCGTATTCATGATCTCGAGTTAATTAATAAGCATCATCATCCGTCGGAGCTCGGGTAGTTTCCTTTGGAAATATCGCTCCCCGGATTTGCCTTGAGTTATCTCTTGGAAAAGTTAAAACCACTGAATAAGTCTACAATGTCTGGGAGTACTAGTGGATAGAGAGCTGAGTAGGACGTTGTGAGTTGTTGGAGTAGTTGGTATTATCTCAAGGAAAATAGCTGCTGCCAGTGGTCCTGCTGGTGGTGGTGTTGCTGGTACTGCTACTGGTGTTGGTATCACTGGTCTATCTGTAGCTCGGTGTTTGTGCTGTACAGGGAGGGAAGGGATCATTGCAGTGTAATGCAGATTTCGGTCATTTCGGTGGCGTTTGACGTTCTATCCAGATATTACTTAAACTTGTGTTCGGCCGAAGGGTGGTACACATCGGGGTGTATATATATGGATACGAATAAGAGCGTAGGACAGTAGAGAGTAGAAATCCACAAGCACAAGCAGTAGCAGTAGCAGTAGCAGAAGTGGGAGCCAGGGTATGGGTGAAAGGAGGCCTTGGACCTTGCTCAGTAGCGATGGTACTCGCACCGTTGAGTTGGTAGCCCTTCCAGCCTGGCTGCCACCACCTCATTTGAATTTCTAATTAGGAAACCTCCATGCAATTATTGGATTAATGTAAATTACGAGAGCTGGGCTCGGTCTCCGCCACCGCTACCACCGCCACCACTGCACAAGGGTGAAACTCGCTTGTTCACTCTCTCCTTCTTGCTTTCTCCTACAGTGAAAACTAATCGCACCGCTCGCTTTACCTATCTCACCTCTTCTTCTGTATATACCGCCAGCACAAACCTTTCTCGTACTCCCCGCCGTTCATCCTTCCTCCCTTAGCCCCCTCCCCCGCTGCTTCCTCACCACGCGTTTCTCGGCCCCTCCCAGCAGGGGCTGGGGATAATTAAAATCCGTTGATTAATATGTAAATTTAATAAGATTACTGTTCTAGGAATGCCTGCTGCTGCTGCTACCGCTACTGCTCCCAGTACTCTATGCTCTACTACTGCAGTAGACGAATTCGGTGGTTATTCTGATTGTCAGAATCATACGCTTTCAAATCCCATACAAAATTATTACTAATACTCGATAATTAACGTCTTGATTGTTTCACTTTTTACCACGATATCACTGCTGGCGTTTAAATAAAAAATTGTGAGAAAAAAAATTTTTCACAATAAACTTTAGTCAAAAAAGTGACACTACCGTGTTGGTATTGTCCGTGATTGAATGGAATCGCGCCGATTGGCAGGCTGCATTTTTACAACATTTTTTTCTCTGCCATTTTTTTTTTTTTCGCTATTATTATTATTTAATTTTTTTTTTATTCCTATACGTCACACTGCATCACACCGTCCCAGTTGTCGTAGTATAATCGTCGACGCGTCAGTCACTATCCGCGCGCAATTTGCATACGCGGGCCAAAAGAGTTACCCGATTGTTGGGGGATTGGATGTGTCATTTTGCGGAACCAACTTGCCGATATTTTTTACCATTATAAAAAATATAAAACAAAATTATAACTGATGAAAAAGGTACAATAAATATTAGACTGATTCAAACAAATCGACTAATATTTTTTTTTCTTCATTATATCGAAAATATTGTTGGAAATGACAAAAAAAAAATACTGTGGTTTGAGCTCTTAATATTAATATTAACAACTGCCGCATCGCAATTTTCTATTTCCCGTTTAAATAATATGGGAAAATTTATTTTTTAAGCTTTGGAATTTTGTAGCTCTCGGTGGGACCAATACTTTTAAATGTTCAAGACATATTCTTATGGGAAATTTGACGCTCTACAAAAAAGGTCTCTTATAATTTTTCGATATTTTTATTTCTTCAAAAGTTATTCAAAGTTAAAGTTAGATTGACGATAAATTTCTACATTTTTTTAATTTTTTGACGCAACCATCAACTTTATCGGAAAATTTTACAGGACATTTTTTGTAGAGCATTTTATTTCCTACAACTTATCTCAGAGAAAATTTTTGATATTTCTCACAAGTCGTAAGTTATTTGCAATTAACTGAAAATTTAATATAATTAATTTTAAGCAACAAAATTTAGATTATTTAAGAAAATTTCCAGTTAATTGCAAATAACATACGACTTATGAGAAATATCGAAAATTGTCTCCGAGATAAGTTGTAGGAAATAAAATGCTCTACAAAAAATGTCCTGTAAAATTTTCCGATAAAGTTGATGGTTGCGTCAAAAAATTAAAAAAATGTAGAAATTTATCGTCAATCTAACTTTAACTTTGAATAACTTTTGAAGAAATAAAAATATCGAAAAATTATAAGAGACCTTTTTTGTAGAGCGTCAAATTTCCCATAAGAATATGTCTTGAACATTTAAAAGTATTGGTCCCACCGAGAGCTACAAAATTCCAAAGCTTAAAAAATAAATTTTCCCATGTTATTTAAACGGGAAATAGAAAATTGCGATGCGGCAGTTGTTAATATTAATATTAAGAGCTCAAACCTTCACAGTATTTTTTTTTGTCATTTCCAACAATATTTTCGATATAATGAAGAAAAAAAATATTAGTCGATTTTTTTGAATCAGTCTAATAAATATATAGATATACTCTGATAAAAAATTTAATAACGAGTAATATATTTATTTGAATTCCGAGGGATAAAAATATTTATCGCGTACTAAAATTCGTAATTATCGAAGGAAATCTAAATGAAATATTAATTACACTCATATATATATTTATTTGTTGATATTAGAGTATAAATCGGTTATATTTGTACGGCAGTTATTTTTTTGGACAAACGATATTGGTATTAAAAGTTTCTGTTTTTTTCATAATCCTCCGGCGAGACCGATCGTTTCTAGTAAATTCTTTTTCGAGCTCAATATAACCGCAGAATAGTTACGCACACAAATAAACAGTGACCATTTTTTATTTTTTTATTATAAATCTCTCTCATTTTCCGGAACATTTGTTCACTCTCCCAATTGGACGATTCGGCCGCTAACGAGCTCAATAAAAATATGAATTTTTTTATACTTTTTCTCGCAATCACAAATGTCACATACCCCCACCCCATTACTGTATTTGTTACAGACATTTATCTAATCGCGCTCTTTTTTGAATCTAAAAAAAATAAAAATAAAATGGGTGTGTTTTAAAATATCATTATTTTATTTAACGTTTTAATGTCGAGATGGCAAAAAAGTAAAAGCCGCTGGCCTCTAGCGTATTATACTTGACTACATGATAATACATAAAACTTTATTTTTGGTAAATTTAAACTTTTAAATTGTGAGGTACGATAATTATGCGGGGTAAAACAATGCCAGTACTTGTGGACTCGTGTGATATACGTCAGCGGGTTTTTGCAAGACAAAGGCGTTTCATATCGTGCCGACGCGTCCGCTACTTTTCTCCCTTTCTCCTGTACTGAGTCTCTTTCTCTTTTATTTTATTTTATTTTTTATCCCCTTTCCCAACTCGGGCTCTCTTTCCTACTCATTACACACTTGCCCGTCTTTATTACACACGACAATTTGTCTTCACAGTTTGTTTCCTCCTTCACCACATCCTTCGACTTTCATTAATAACCTCCCCTTAATTTTAACCGCCTTTTCATCACAACTGTATTTTTTTTATAATTTTTATCAAGTGCTACATTCGTTTTTTTTTTCTAAATCCACTGAATTTTTTAAATATTCAGAAGAATTGGAAAAAATTTTGAATCCTATCCCAAATTTTTTTGGTAAATTTTATGATGACTTGCAATTAATTTTGACTATTAAAGAAAATTCTACGGCTTCCGTGGTGCCGCCGAATGACCGCGAGTTCTTGTAGAACTCGACGTAAAACTTTTTTATGACTAAATGTAGCAGACATCAGACAAATTCAAAATTATTAATAAATAGAGAAAAACAATTAATAAAATCAAATTTTAAAAAAATGCACATGCAAAAAATTTTGTAATTAATAAGTGCATTTTTTAAAAATATTGTTTTTTAATTATTTACTCTATTTATTTATAATTCGAAATTTATTTGATGTCTGCTACATATGATACTAAAGTTAGCGCGATCCTGAAGCTAGCGGACAATTAAAAATTTTTTGATTTTTTTTGAACAATTAAATTTGAAGAAAAAAAAAAAACTAAAAATATGCACATGAAGAAAATTTAAAAGACTATAAGTGCAATTTTTTGAAATATTTTTTTTTTTATAATTTCTCGCTTACAAAAAATCAAAAAATTATTAGACGTCGGCTAATTTCAGTATCATAAGTTAGCCGACGTTTTATAATTTTTGGATGATTTTTAAAAATAATAAATTATAAAAAAAAAATATTTGAAAAAATTGCACTTATAGGTTTTTTAATTCTCTAAATGTGCATTTTTTTAGTTTTTTTTTTTCATAACCAATTTGTTTAAAAAAAAATCCAAAAATTATTGATTGGCTGTCAATTTTACTGATCCCTGCTACATTTACACTCATAACTTTTTAAGAATAAAAATTTCGATATCTCGCTTAATTTTCGAGAAAAATTCGATTTTTTAAAAAAAGGAAAATTTCATAGATTTTTACATCTGCAATTTTTTTGTATTTTTTTCCGTCTATTTAAAGACGAAAATTTTGAGAAAAAAATACTCCGGAATTAGTCAATTTTTGAAAAAGTCTTTCGTCGAGTTCTACAAGAATTCGCGATCATTTGGCGGCGCCACGGAAACTGAAGACTTCCAGCAAAAAAAAAAAAAAATTGTATTTTACTGGTTCGATTTTTATAAAATTAATTAAAAAAATAAATAAAAATATTTTCGAATCGTTACGTGTAAAATACACTAGCAGATAAAATCCGTAAAGTTTTAATGCAGCTTTGGCTAAATACCAATAGCGACTATTGTTTTCTCGAAACAATAAATGACATTTTGAAATTGGATTGGCTCGTAGTGACAAAAAAAAAAATTAGCATTTGTCATCCATTTAAAACAGTTAATTCCCCCCTCCCTTATCCTTCCATACACAAAACTTAATACCCTCTACCAACGATATATTTTTATTCACTCAACAAAAAATAATTAATTAATTAATTAATTTAATAAATAAATAACAAAAAAAAATCACCATAATAACAATAATTTAATGCACATTAAATTATTTAAATCGTAATATCATTTTGCCGCTTTAATCGACAATAAAATATATATACCCGTTGGATTTTAATAAACTCGGCGTTGTAACGGCTGGCCCTACTCCTCTTTGTACAGTAACTTTCCAGAAGAGTGCGTCAATTTTTAAATATAGCCGCATTAGTAAAGGTTTGGCCATCAGCGAGCGGTATCGAGAAAATAAAGTGAGATAAAGATACGGGATCTAGTTCCGAGTGTGAGTGAAAGAGAAGAATTGTTAGCACACTGATGATGTTGTTGTTACTATTACTATTATTATTATTGTTACTACTAATATATATATATACATATACATATATATATACATATTGAGAGATTGGTTAAACCGGCATCAAAGCTGCCACAAAAAGCTTCGCCTCGCTGACCCACGAAAAAGACTCGCCATCCGTGGAATCTTTTGTTTATAATTTTTTGATCATTATACGAGTGAATCAGTAATCCAATATATATATAAAGGTAAAAATATAGGGACACATGCCCAGTGATACAGGTGCATTTACAAATTTATTGATAGTCATTTGATGACGCCTATTTGCCCGTGAAATTCCCATCACTTTATTTTAACAGAGTAACTTTACTCCACTTCAATGGCCTTTGTCTAAATTCCGTCATCAGACATATTGTCTACGTTTATTTTATATTTTTTTGAATTTACCCTGGAAATAGATGTAACGAACCGTTGCCAGTGGATTGGACTAAAAATGATAGAGAATAAAAAATAATCATGTGTTTTTTTTTTTTTTTATAATCGACAGTATGTCTGATGGTCTGGAATTAATCGTAGCTCCACTACTAATAGGGTTCAAAAATATTACAGAGTTGGCATCAGTTGTAGCTGTAGGAGTAGAAATAGGAATAGGTGGAAAGTGCGATTATCGTATGGACAGGACGCGAATGGCGGACATTACAACAACGTGTATAGTAGCAGTAGCAGAAGCAGATGAACAGGGGGTAGAGATGGGGGTGGATGCTATAGATATAGAGGTGAGGGGCTAAAAGTAATGCGTTCAGGCGCAAGCGTTTTTTATCGTACACCCGCGACCGTTTTAGCCACCCTTTTGGCTGGCACCCTACTCTCAACTCGTCCACCTCTCTTTTAACATCGCCCGTCCAATGCTTTATGTGAACTGCACTGTAAAATCTCATTACATTCGTATCTATGTATATGCATTCTCAACGTATCCGCTGGTTTATGCCATAACACATTTTTACCTTTTGTGTACTTCCAATATCTTGTTTTTTATTTCACTCGATATTTAGCTGTCGGCTGATATAAAACTCATGTAATTTACAGCCCAGACATCTCATACTTTATTGACAGCAATAATTGATAAATATTTTATTTAGGAAAGGGTGGAGCAAAGTGGGCCTCCCTAAAATTTTCTATAGACAACACGGTAGATGCATGGCGTTCGTATGACCACAAAAACTATGTAGATGTTATTAGACTAGGTTTATCTGCCAAAAGCAATGTAGATACGGCAATGCAGTATGGGCTCGACGGCCAAACTGACATTGCGGCGTCCGCAACAACTATTGCCAATGTTACTATTCCCGCAATGGTTGAATCATCTATGCGTATATTTTTATAACCTATAGAAACCATCGATACCATACACGGTAAGAAATGCATGGCCAACAGCATCCTGGTATGGTTTCAAGACAGATACTAAAATAGTATGTGAAATGTTCCAAGACAGTATTGTAACGAATCCCAGAAGTATGGCGTTATTTACTATACTATATAGTACTGGAGCTATTGTATTGCTCACACGTATGTATAGCAGGCACGGCAAAACAACATGGCCTGACACCCATACTACAATGCTGAGGGCACAATGCTACTAGTTTTTCCCGCCATAATTTCTGGTGTGTCAGTCAATGTATACTATCGTATGACCACAAAAACCATGTAGATGTCGTTAGACTAGGTGTATCTGCCAGAAGCAATGTAGATACGGCAACGCAGTATGGGCTCGACGGCCAAACTAACATTGCGGCGCCCGCGACAACTATCGCCAATGTTACTATTCCCCACAGAAAAAAAAAAAATCTCGACTGAAAGTAAATATTCTTGATTCAAGAAAATTTTTTTGGAGACCTAAATTTTTTCAGATAAAGTAGAAATCTTTTCCGACCAAGACGAATTTTTTGTAACCAAGACAAATTCTCTTAGCTCAAGAAAATCTTGACTTGGTTCCCGAAAACGTTTGTCTTCAAAAATATTTTCTTGACTCAAGATAATTTTTTTTTCTGTGCCGCAATGGTTGAATCATCTATGCATATAATTTTATAACCTATAAAAATATTCGATACCATACAGTATGGCGTTCGAGCCCATACTGGCATAGTGATATCCGCAAAATATTTCTTACCGTGCTCATAATAAGTCACCTTTACTTTTTGACGACTATTCATTTATTAATTAGCTTATTTATGTCTTATCAAATTACTAATTAGGTTTATTTCTCTTTTCGCATGTGCGAAAGTTTTATCCGTCTGAAAGAAAGAGCGTTATTTGAAAAATATTAATTCAGCATGCATTTAAATAAACTTAAAAAAAGTAAAGCAAATGAAGAACAATTTTATGAAAAAATTTTTGGAAGGGGCTCACTTTACCCCATATTTTAAAATTCCTCATTTATTATAAACACAGCTTATTCATAACATATTCGAAGTGAAGAATTTAAAAAATATAAAACGAGCAATAAATTTGTCTTACACAATTTTTTTAGATGGGCCCACTTTGCCCCACCCCTAATTTCAATTATTTTACAAAACAAAATTTTCCACACAGCAGACCGACGATAGTCGGACTCAGGCTTGCGGAAATAAAACGATGGCATAAAATCCCGCAGTCGGGTATCTTCGTCGTTAACTGGAGCTTGCAGGTTGTTCATTTAAAGCAATATATATTTATATATATACAGATATAGTTTATGCTGTAGTAAAGAGAGATGGACACTCGGCTTAAGCTCAGGTTGGCAACGCGACCGAGAGGTTAATGGCGCGTCGTTGCGTATTCCAACGGTGTTTGTTTGCCCCGCAGTCGGCAATAAACTAAGATAAATGAATGTTGGGTAGGCCGGGCCACTATTATTCCTTCGGCCACTGCCTACATTAAGTCGCATTAAGGCCACGAAACGGTCCACACCCTGGCTATCCACCCTACGAACCCACCTAGTTACCTATCTCCTACCTACTGCATCAATTAATGGATCGAACACTCGTCCGAAGCGCATCCACACAACGATAGCCCACGATATTAACAACTTTAAGCCCCGCTGTGGACTCTCCTCTATTCCTACGCCAGATAGTTATAGACACAAAAGACCTATTTCCATTTAATTCGAATCCAATCCGTTCTCTTCCTTCTTCGACCCCCACTCTTTGCTGTACTTCACATGTGAGCCGGAATTAAAAAAAGTTTGGGAAATCCAAAAGTGCACTCCTCGAACGCTCATGTTACAATGAAATATATAAATTATTAATTTTTATTTTTCATTACAAAATTTTTTAATAAATATCTAGAAAGAAATTCGTCGTTTTTTTTTTTTAATTTAGTTAATTCTATGACAGTTGGTAATAAAAAAAAATTATTTGATGGTAAAGTAGAACCTTATGATATCAGCAAAGTTCGATGATAAAAAAAAAATTCCCGATAAAATAAAAAAATGGCGGCAGTGTGTGTTTGTTTACATGGAATAGTGCCGGTTTTAACAGAAATGATTTATTAAAAAAAAAAACGAGAGGGTCTACAGTAGTGATTTTCGAAAAGAACCTTCTTTGCATAATTCTGAAGACAGTGAAAAAAATATAAAGTCATTTTGTCAAGCTGTTCACAAAATATCCGTGCCACAGACTTTTTTTGGACTACAGACTAACTGACGTCCACGATAAATATTTTTTATTGAACTTTTTTTTATTATAATACGTATCGAACAACTTAATGAAAGTATCAGTCTTATTAATTAGTGTTTCCTCTTTAGGTTAATGTGCTTTTTATAACGTGTGAGTGTGACATAAAAATAATATATACAGTTTAATGAGGAAAAGTCAAGTGACCTTGACAGGTCCGTTATAAAGCACAACCTCGCCGCTTCGCTTTCGAGGCGTGCAAAAAAAGTTTGGAAAATCCAAAAGTGCACACCTCGAGCGCTTATGTTACAATGAAATATATAAATTATTAATTTTTATTTTTAATTACAAAATTTTTTAATAAATATCCAGAAAGAAATTCGTCGTTTTTTTTTTTAATTTAGTTAATTCTATGACAGTTGGTAATAAAAAAAAATTATTTGATGGTAAAGTAGAACCTTATGATATCAGCAAAGTTCGATGATAAAAAAAAAATTCCCGATAAAATAAAAAAATGGCTGCAGTGTGTGTTTGTTTACATGGAATAGTGCCGGTTTTAACAGAAATGATTTATTAAAAAAAAAACGAGAGGGTCTACAGTAGTGATTTTCGAAAAGAACCTTCTTTGCATAATTCTGAAGACAGTGAAAAAAAAATAAAGTCATTTTGTCAAGCCGTTCACGAAATATCCGTGCCACAGACTTTTTTTGGACTACAGACTAACTGACGTCCACGATAAATATTTTCTATTGAACTTTTTTTTATTATAATACGTATCGGACAACTTAATGAAAGTATCAGTCTTATTAATTAGTGTTTCCTCTTTAGGTTAGTGTGCTTTTAATAACGTGTGAGTGTGACATAAAAATAATATATACAGTTTAATGAGGAAAAGTCAAGTGACCTTGACAGGTCCGTTATAAAGCACAACCTCGCCGCTTCGCTTTCGAGGCGTGCAATAACGAAAATTATTTATTTAGCGGGTGTTATATATTAGTGATATAGATCTGAATAGTACTGTGTTTATGTATGTGTAGTGGCATAAAATCCAGTGGGGTATCAAATTCAAGTATGGAAGGATCAGCTACGGGAAAGCACGGGAAGATGCACAACGGGATATTAAGGCTATTATCGCCGTTGCATATTCATGCGGTATTATAATGAAAATACAGTTTATTACTCAAGATTAACAGCTTCTTACGCAGCGTTGGTAAGAGGTAGTACCTCTTGTGAATTTGAACCAAAGCACTAGCGGCGACATTACCACTAGCATCAGAAACAACCCCCTGATTATAAAGTGGGCGTAACTCTACGCCAATAATTTTATTACGGACTAACGATTTATCCAGATGTCTGTTTTGTTTATGACAATTATCCTTCAGGCACTTGGCATCACTTTGGTGTGAGAGATGGATACACTGGAAAAAATTGGTGTTAAAATGCACGCCGGGGGTGGTTTTCAACGGGGGTTAAAACGGTGTACATAAGAGTTAATTAATTTCGATTGAGTATGAAAAAATTTTATTTCCTGAAAAATAAGAAATGTCACTTTTATTAAACTGAAGAAAGGCTGAGATTTTTGATCACTTGTAAAATTAAATATTGAGGAAAAATGTTATAATTATTTTTATTATAACTCTGATGTTTTTCATGAGGTAATGACTGATTTTAAGATGATAAATTAATCATTGATAATTTTATTTTATTTTTGTCGCTGATTTAGTTTGCAAAGAGACTGCGAATCATAAAAATCTATTTCCCATATTTTATACAGTAACATTAGCATCTAATTGTGGGCGAATATTCTTTGGATTTCTCCATAAATTGGCAAATCTGTCGTATCATTAATTTTTGAAACAATAAAAAATTTTTTTTTGTATTTGAAATCCAATTCGACTTCTGATACTTTTTGGGCCCACGGGTCAACCGTTTTTCAGATTTTTTTCTCAACACCGAACCCGAGTCTAGACTTTCTATAAAATTTCTTAGACCGCGATCCTGACCAAAATTAGGGCGTCCGTTGGATGTTCGGTGCCTCGGTATTTGAAATCCAATTCGATTTCTGATACTTGAAAAGTAAAACTACTTTTTTTAACACCGGGATGGTGTGAATTTACACCTTTTTTTACAGTGTACAGTTTTTACGAAGTAAAAAGTGTTTTGACATTGAATATTTTTTTGTTGGACACTAACTTTTTAACAACCCAGTCACGGTGGGAATTGAAAAATAGACAGCTTACGTTTTCATATAAACGTCCCAAAGTTTGAGCTGTAAGTTGGTGTTTACGAGCTGTAAATAAGTAAATAATTTACTGTACTGGCGCTGCAGACACTTTGATAGGATGATAGGGATGGGGATGAGGATGAGGACGAAGACCGGGATACTACAGAGTATAAGTCGGTAGATGAAGAGCTAGAAGAGGGTACGTACCGTCTGGTAGACAGGATGAAATGGTGCGGTATTTAAGCAATAGGATGCCGGGGTGGCAGATCGTAAAAGTGGATCGAGTAAAGACTTTATAAAATTGTTAAGAAGTAGCATCAAGTCGAGGTAGCGGTAAATCTGCATAATATCGTCAGTAATGTTAATAAAATTTAAAACGCTCGTTGTTGCTGCATAGATGTTCCTTCGGTGTTGGAACTATCGTGCTTATCCTGCTATGACTACGTCAACTGTAACTTAATTATAATTAATTAACGCTCCTAACTAAGTCCAGGAGACAACTATTGCCCACGAATTATGTTGCCACGTCTTTGGCTCTCTTGCTCTCGCGTTTTATCTCTTTCTACTAAATTATGGATGCTACAACTCAATAACTATTGATCGATAAGATTTATAATTAATTCACAACTTGTGTTTTAAGAATTTCAATTTTATTGCGACGCTTTATATTCAAATTTATACCACTAGGTTACACCGCTACACCAGCGTGCACAGAAAAAATTATTTCTTGGCACAAAAAATTTTTTTTACATCAGAAATTTCTTAAATATTTTTTGGGAAACTCAAAAAAGTGATCAAAATTTTTTTTATTGTTTTTTTTTAAAGCGAGTGCATAAAATGTGACCTGAATTAATATTCAAAGAGACCTAGTTGATGAATATATATTAATATATATAAATATATAAATTTTGGTTGAATAATTGAGTAGGTTCAAAAAATAATTCAATTGAAAATCGACTTGTGGATATTTATTTGCGACATTAATATAAATTATTTATAATAAGAAAATGGAACGTCTGTCTTATTGATAATGTATTGATTAAATTGATACAATATATATGTGATATATTATTTGACAGGTGTGTAAAAAATTTGAAAATTCAAAATTGATGAGATGAATATTTTTTTATTTAACTCCGACAGAATTTCATTTTTATTAATAAGATTAATAATGATGTCAAGTCTCAGCTTATTGATGTTTAAATTTTTTAATTATCATTACCAATTGAATGACACGTCACAATGTGATTTTTACGGGTATTGAAATTTGTGTTGGATAATATTTTGAATTATAGAAAATTTATGTTTCAATTAATAGCATCTTAAAGGAAAATGGAATTTACTCTCTTTGGAAATGATCCTAAAGTTGACAGCCAAAAAAAAAACGGAAAAAAAAACTAAAAATATGCACGTATAGAAAATTAAAAAAACTATGTGCATTTTTTTTTATAATTTATTGTTTTGAAAAATATCCAAAAATTATTAGACTTCATTTTTATTCTTTGGGAAACTCAAAAAAAGTGAAAATAAATTTTTTTCGTACACTTTTTAGCCTTTTTCTGACACAAATAAATAAAAAGACGAAGAAAAAACTGATCGAGTCAAGAAATTTTAGTCCTAAGAAAATTTCTGTTTTCAATTCACAGTTCAAAAATTTTTCGCGCCGAAAAATCCTTTTTTTTTCTGTGCAGTTTAAAATGAGGTTCTAATTTCCTACCGGGAATTTTCCCAAAATTATTTTTTTTCTCAGAGCAGAAATGAGAGTGAGTGAAAATTAGCTTCCGATTATCAAAATTTGAAGTATAAAATATCTGCTTTGATTTTTCTGTTTTCAATTCACAGTTCCAAAATTTTTTCGCGCCGAAAAATCCTTTTTTTTTCTGTGCAGTTTAAAATGAGGTTCTAATTTCCTACCGGGAATTTTCCCAAAATTATTTTTTTTCTCAGAGCAGAAATGAGAGTGAGTGAAAATTAGCTTCCGATTATCAAAATTTGAAGTATAAAATATCTGCTTTGATTTTTCTGTTTTCAATTCACAGTTCCAAAATTTTTTCGCGCCAAAAAATTTTTTCTTTCCGTGCAGTTTCAAACGAGGTTCTATTTTCCTACTAGGAATTTTCCCAAAATTATTTTTTTTCTCAGAGCAGAAATGAGAGTGAGTGAAAATTAGCTTCCGATTATCAAAATTTGAAGTATAAAATATCTGCTTTGATTTTTCTGTTTTCAATTCACAGTTCCAAAATTTTTTCGCGCCGAAAAATCCTTTTTTTTTCTGTGCAGTTTAAAATGAGGTTCTAATTTCCTACCGGGAATTTTCCCAAAATTATTTTTTTTCTCAGAGCAGAAATGAGAGTGAGTGAAAATTAGCTTCCGATTATCAAAATTTGAAGTATAAAATATCTGCTTTGATTTTTCTGTTTTCAATTCACAGTTCCAAAATTTTTTCGCGCCAAAAAATTTTTTCTTTCCGTGCAGTTTCAAACGAGGTTCTATTTTCCTACTAGGAATTTTCCCAAAATTATTTTTTTTCTCAGAGCAGAAATGAGAGTGAGTGAAAATTAGCTTCCGATTATCAAAATTTGAAGTATAAAATATCTGCTTTGATTTTTCTGTTTTCAATTCACAGTTCCAAAATTTTTTCGCGCCAAAAAATTTTTTCTTTCCGTGCAGTTTCAAACGAGGTTCTATTTTCCTACTAGGAATTTTCCCAAAATTATTTTTTTTCTCAGAGCAGAAATGAGAGTGAGTGAAAATTAGCTTCCGATTATCAAAATTTGAAGTATAAAATATCTGCTTTGATTTTTCTGTTTTCAATTCACAGTTCCAAAATTTTTTCGCGCCAAAAAATTTTTTCTTTCCGTGCAGTTTCAAACGAGGTTCTATTTTCCTACTAGGAATTTTCCCAAAATTATTTTTTTTCTCAGAGCAGAAATGAGAGTGAGTGAAAATTAGCTTCCGATTATCAAAATTTGAAGTATAAAATATCTGCTTTGATTTTTCTGTTTTCAATTCACAGAGTCAAAATTTTTTCGCGCCAAAAAATTTTTTCTTTCCGTGCAGTTTCAAACGAGGTTCTATTTTCCTACTAGGAATTTTCCCAAAATTATTTTTTTTCTCAGAGCAGAAATAGGAGTGAGTCAAAATTAGCTTCCGATTATTCAAATTTGAAGTGTAAAATATCTGTTTTGTTTTTTCTGTTTTCAATTCACAGTTCAAAAATTTTTTCGCGCCAAAAAATCTTTTTTTTTTGTGCAGTTTCAAACGAGCATCTATTTTCCTATTGGGAATTTTTCCAAAACTATTTTTTTCTCAGAGCAGAAATAGGAGTGAGTCAAAATTAGCTTCCGATTATTCAAATTTGAAGTGTAAAATATCTGTTTTGTTTTTTCTGTTTTCAATTCACAGTTCAAAAATTTTTTCGCGCCAAAAAATCTTTTTTTTTTGTGCAGTTTCAAACGAGCATCTATTTTCCTATTGGGAATTTTTCCAAAACTATTTTTTTTCTCAGAGCAGAAATGAGAGTGAGTGAAAATTAGCTTCCGATTATCAAAATTTGAAGTATAAAATATCTGCTTTGATTTTTCTGTTTTCAATTCACAGTTCCAAAATTTTTTCGCACCAAAAAATTTTTTCTTTCCGTGCAGTTTCAAACGAGGTTCTATTTTCCTACTAGGAATTTTCCCAAAATTATTTTTTTTCTCAGAGCAGAAATGAGAGTGAGTGAAAATTAGCTTCCGATTATCAAAATTTGAAGTATAAAATATCTGCTTTGATTTTTCTGTTTTCAATTCACAGTTCCAAAATTTTTTCGCGCCAAAAAATTTTTTCTTTCCGTGCAGTTTCAAACGAGGTTCTATTTTCCTACTAGGAATTTTCCCAAAATTATTTTTTTTCTCAGAGCAGAAATGAGAGTGAGTGAAAATTAGCTTCCGATTATCAAAATTTGAAGTATAAAATATCTGCTTTGATTTTTCTGTTTTCAATTCACAGTTCCAAAATTTTTTCGCGCCAAAAAATTTTTTCTTTCCGTGCAGTTTCAAACGAGGTTCTATTTTCCTACTAGGAATTTTCCCAAAATTATTTTTTTTCTCAGAGCAGAAATAGGAGTGAGTCAAAATTAGCTTCCGATTATTCAAATTTGAAGTGTAAAATATCTGTTTTGTTTTTTCTGTTTTCAATTCACAGTTCAAAAATTTTTTCGCGCCAAAAAATCTTTTTTTTTTGTGCAGTTTCAAACGAGCATCTATTTTCCTATTGGGAATTTTTCCAAAACTATTTTTTTCTCAGAGCAGAAATGGAAGTGGGTCAAAATTAGCTTCCGATTATTAAAATTTAAAGTGTAAAATATCTGTTTTGTTTTTTCTGTTTTCAATTCACAGTTCAAAAATTTTTTCGCGCCAAAAAATCCTTTTTTTCTGTGCAGTTTCAAACGAGTTCTATTTTCCTACTGGGAATTTTTCCCCAACTATTTTTTTTCTCAGAGCAGAAATAGAAGTGAGTCAAAATTAGCTTCCGATTATTAAAATCAAAAGTGTAAAATATCTGTTTTGATGAATTAATTTAACATATGATATTTGGCGGGCATATAAGCCCACAGCAATAAGGTTAATTGAAATACGTCAAGTCTAAAGCAAAGCATCAGGGAATACGTTGTGATTTGCAGTGTATGTTTGAGCATTCATCCAGATAATCACGATAACAATAATAATAATATTATCTTAGCTCTTTATCCACGTGTAAAACATATTAACAAGTGATGGAGGTGGCGGTAATTAGCGCGAGCCACCACGTGACGTCTCGTTTCTCTGACGGGTTCGCTGTGAAGTAGGAGTGCGGCCCGGGGAGGGATGTTACGTGTAAAACCGAGAATCCGGAACCGACTAAGCGGCAGAATAGAAGGCAGGAGATCTCTGCCCCAGTGGTCTCAGGCGACTGAAACGGATAGTGTGAATTAGAGAAATGGGAAAATTAAGGGAAAGAAGAGGGAAACTGTTTATACTTTAGTATAAATTTTAACGGAATGAAGAACGTGGAGATCAAAAGGAACGAAATTAATAACGAATTATTTATGGATTCAATCTAATGGATTATATTAATAATTTTTTAATCTTATTTTGTCAAACGGTTCTTATGTTGTATATATATTTTAGTGTGTATGTGAGGTAGATATATATGTGAGTATACCGGCAGCAGTAATGACATAAAATTGGCCACTTGCTAGTGCAGTAGCTTATACAGTACGCTTTGCACTTAATTCAATTCAATTGTGATACAGTTCAATAATTCGATTAATTAAAAATATACCCCTGCAAGCACTTGCTGATTGCGAGTAAGAGAAGGAGTTGCGAATATGAACAAGAAATAGCAGAACGTCACGAAAAAATTATCGGGATACCGATGCTTTAAATGTCTGCCAAGCAGAGGGATCTCTATTAATAATATTTATATTTATAGAGCAAGGGGAGAGACCCGGAATTTTTTTTTCCCTCCACAGAGGGGTAATATGGACAGTTTGTCAACAAATTTTGAATTTTTTTTCTGGATCTAAATGAACATCCACTAAAATGAATTTTTAAATTAAATTTGTAGCGAAACTATTGGTGTTACGAAAAAATGTTTGAGACAAAAGTTGTAGGAAATTTAATTTGCTACAAAAAAGGTCTAATTACTCATAGCCGTATCTCTGATACTTTAGAAGTTATAGAAAGAAAACGAGAGCAATTCATAAAAATCCGTCAAAATTTATTTTTTTGAAAAATTTGTAATTACGTCGAAATAACGCGACGTACGTAAAAATGTAATCAGACCTTTTTTGTAGGAAATTTAATGACCTACAAAATTGCTTATATGCATTTTTGTCGTATCTCTATTAGTTCAGCTCAAATATTGACTTTTTCGTGATAACTTTTGAATGTCAATTTGGTAGTCAAAAAATTTTTTGAAAAAAAAAAAATAAAATAGACTTCAATGAAACGGGTGGAGTACCGTCGAGATTTTATATAAATGTATCGTTTTATATAAATATATTTAGTAATAAATTTGTCGTAACAAATTGATGAATAGTTGGGGAAAAAAATAAAAAATAATTTGATAATAAGATTAAGCGGAATGAGAGTAATCCTGGTCACGATGACATAATCCAAAGGTCGTGTAAAATAATAATCGGGCAATAATAAATCGAGTGAATGGACGATTTGTTTTGTAGTCTGAGTGCTCTTGGGTTTTATTCGTACCGAAGATTTCTCTTCCTACAGCAGTACCAGCAACTCCTGGTACTCCTCGAGCGTGCGAGAGACACCACAGAGTGGCTTCATGAATAATAATATCGTCCCGTCCTTCCAATACCGACTAGAGGCCTTCATCCAATCCCGCCGATTCGACTTGTCGCATCGGAAACTGACACAAGAAAAAAAAACAACAATAATTAAACCGCTTAGTTACGAATCATTCATTCGATATTATAATGTCCTAAGTTATTTTTATTTCCACCTCGTCCCCGCGCGATTCCCGGTACACTTTTTTTATGTCAACCCTTTTTCCGTCGCTGGTACGCATCCAACCTACCAACCAACCGACCGACTCTTATATTAGCAGACTTTCGCAGCTCTCTGGTATCATACCGGTGTTGTGATAATAATGAACGCGTTAATTAAACCATCTGATTTATACGCCTTTCATATTGTAATTGCCCGTAGAACTTGAGTCTCGCTGGCGCGGATCTTCTACATATATATATATACATAAATATATATGTATATATTTATATACAAGCCAATCGAGCTAAACTAACGCGGCCGCAACTCGAACAAACACTTAAATATTATTAAGATATTTAAATATATAATTAAATGTTGAATAATAAATATGAATATTTAATTATGGAACCTCGGGAAAAATAATTAAGATCTACGGAGATCAAGGTAGATCTTATGGATGTCAGTTTTTTAGGAGATCTTACATCTGCAGAAATTTATGAAGATCGCTGGAGATCGGTGACCTCTAGGCTTTATTAGAACAATTAATGGTTAGATCTTGCCGATCTAAGTAGATCTTTTTTTTTCTAGTAGATCTTTATCAATCTAAAAAGATCTCTATTGATATTATCGTGAAATCTTTGATCTGCCGAAACCATCAGAGATCTGAAATCTGATCAAATTTTAGATCTGCGGTGATCTGATTTTTTTTTATATTAGATCTCCGGTAGTTCAAGCAGATCTACGATCCAGATAGATCTCATAGTTGCCAGACCTTTTTTCAGATCTTAAATTTGTAGAAATTCACAGAAATCGTCGAAGATCGGTGACCTCTGTGGCCCCTTTGTAAATCTAACCAGATCTCCACTGATATTATTGTGAATTCGATCTGCTGAGATCTTGTGAGATCACCATAGATCGAAATCTTTGCCGACATCATCAGTGATCTGAGATCTAATCCAAATTTTAGATCTACGGAGTTCTAATTTTTCCAAAAATTAGATCTATGTAATTTCTAGCAGATCTACGATCAAAATAGATCTCATAGTTGCCAGAACTTTTTTTTCAGATCTTAGACTTGTAGAAATTCACAGAAATCGTCAAAGATCGACGACTTCTGTAGCCCCTTTGTAAATCTAACCAGATCTTCATTGATATTATTGAGAATTCGATCTGCTGAGATCTTTTAAGATCACCATAGATCAAAAATCCCTGACGATCTGCTGAACCCATCAGGGATCTGAGATCTAATCCAAATTTACCGTCTACAAAGATCTGATTTTTTCAAAAATCAGATCTACGTAATTTCTAGCAGATCTACGATCCAGATCTCGTAGTTGCCAGACCTTTTTCAGATCTTAAATTTGTAGAAATTCACAGAAATCGTCAAAAATCGATGCCTTCTTTGGCCCCTTTGTATATCTAACCAGATCTTCATTGATATTATTGTGAATTCGATCTGCTTAGATCTTTTGAGATCACCATAGATCAATAATCCCTAACGATCTGCCGAAACCATCAGAGATCTGAGATCTAATCCAAATTTTCCGTCTACGGAGATTTAATTTTTTCAAAAATCGGATCTATGTATTTTCTAGCAGATCTACGATCTATATAGATCTCATAGTTGCCAGAATTTTTTTCAGATCTTAAATTTGTAGAAATTCACAGAAATCATCGAAGATCGGTGACTTTTGTGGCCCCTTCGTAAATCTAACCAGATCTCCATTGATATTATTGAGAATTCGATCTACTAAGATCTTTTGAGATCAACAATCACTGATGATCTACCAAAATCATCAGTGATCTTATTCAAATTTGAGATCTACAAAGATCTCAATTATTTTTTCCCGGGACTGTCACATAAATTTCAGTGCTCGGAACTTAACTCAGTATTAAAATATTTTATTAAAATAAAAATATATATGAAAATGTCAGTGTGAAAAACCAAGAGAATAATTTTCATTTGACCATAGATGCAATGGCACCATTGAGAATAATATTTAATTTAACGCATGAATGTAATGTCTTTTGGTAGACTGTAATGAAGCGCATTCACTCGCTACAAAGCTCCATAATTACATTGCAAGTATAGAAAACTATATTATTTAATATATAACTCACCGTGATATTTATTATTTTTTTAATGGTTAATTTATTAAACTCATTAACATTTAAAATGAAATTATAAATAAAAATTAACATAAAAAATAACAGACTCGAGAAAAAATAAACGACTGTAAGAATTTAAATATAACTTGATTAAAAAAAATATTAAAACATATATATATATATCTTGGCACCTTTAATTTAATGAATTTAAAAATAATAAAAGAAATAAATTAAAACCCATGAATTAGTTATGACACTGAGTAGTACGAAGAATAAGAACTGGAAGAGAAAAGGAATAATAATAAGAACAAGGATAAAATGTTGAGTTTAAATAAAAAAAAAGTAAAAGTATAAGTGAGAATTGAGAACATAAAAAAAAAAGGTGTTAAGATGATCTTGTAGTATTGCCGGTAGTTAATGCCACGGGCTCTTAAGGTCCGTGTGTATATTTCCGTGCTGGGGACATGATTTGGACACACCACCACTGGCCAGAGTTGAGTTGAAGTAACAGCAGTGGCAGGCAGAAGCTATAGCTGTGCCAGGATATAGGACTGGAGGGAATGGTCTAACCGAACTTAATTGAATCCCAGTCCGAATGTATAATATGTAGACTGCTTGCATAATATCGTATAAGGGCAGTGGTTGTCAGGTCGGTTCGACAGCTCACAAAGACGACACTCTCGCCACCCCAAACTCGGTCCACTGAGAATTTGAGAACCGTCCGCGGAATTATATATACAATAATGTAAGCAGAGCTACGTTGTGGTGTAAGGGTTGTGCCAGTAAGGTCATGTATATTCATACATCGGCCAGGCCTTTCTCCATCTCCATCTCTCACCCCCAGCATTACTGCCACCCCATTCTTCTTGATTCCCGCCCGCGACCCCTTTCTGGAGCTTCCCCTGCATCTCTAAACAACGAACTGGGCGCCAGTGAATCGCAACTCAGCCTTAGTTTTTATTTTAATAAACTAATTAAAGTTATTTTGGGCAACAATTATTGCCAGTCAATTAAAATATTTAAATAACAAAAGCTGGCTCGGGTAAATTTATGACTTAACGCAGCTGATAAGAAAAAAAATGGATTGAGGCAGGGATACTTGCGTGCAAACTGACAAGTCCAACTAATTAACAGACAACGGTTGTTAAGAATAGATCGAATATTCTAAATGGCTGTATGTTGTGTTGTTAAGCATGCATACATATGTATAGACTTAGTCTTGGCACGTAGGCAGAGTTGTGTGCTGCTGAGAGCGAGGGAGAGAGATCCCTGGCTGATGGGAGTACCTATACGAGCCTACTACTATAGATAATGACCGATTTATCGCAACGAGCAGAGCGTGGCAGCGAGTAGACAGACCCCCATCAACCTACAGGGGTAAATTAACAACAGACAAGCCACTTGAAACATTACCGAGCTTTCGTATACCAGTGGGCCGCCACCACCGTGAGCTCAAGCAATACCAGCTCAACCAGAGAGTTCCTACCGTGGGTGGTTTTAGGGGTGAAGGAATCACCCCAGGGTGGGGGTGGTGGTTATACCTAAGGGTAGGTTGGGGATTTTCGCCTGTTACCTTACTCAACATAAATTAGAACCGATAGAAAGGGTAGATTGTACAATGTTAACTGTATAACAGCCATACCACTGACTGGCTGGGGGGTACATGTTAAGCTGTGTTACTGTATGAGACAATATTTATGTGCATCGGCTCTCTTCATACCAACCGTGAATCATCCTCTTACTGATACTTAACTACTCGTACGTGCTACCTGTCACCCACCCCACCCCACCCACTATCTTCATTGCCATCCACTATTTCCTCAATTTAGACTTATTACTATTTATTATAATACTCAGGAAATAACACATATATGATCATGTATGATCATGTCTGATATCACTCACAGTCATGCATGGTCATATTTTATATCATTCATAATCATGCATGATCATATCTGATATTATTTGAGGTCATATGATCATACATTATATCATGCATGGTAATATATGATCATATATGATCAGAAATCGATTTATGAATCATCATGCATGATTATGGCTAATATCCTGCACGGTCATATACGGCCATGCATGGTAATGTATGATCAGAGATTAATTGATGAATGATCATGTATGACTATGCATAGTATCACATATGACGACTGATATCTTGAAGGTCATATACGATCATACATTGTATCATGCATAGTAATGCATGATCATATATCATCAGAGATCGATTTAGGAATGACCATATATATAACTATGCATCGTATCACATATGAGCATGCATGATAATGGCTGTTACCATGCATGGTAATATATGATCATATATGATATCATGCATGGTACTATATGATCATATATGATATCATGCATGGTACTATATGATCATATAGTACCATGCATGCTATTATATGATCATATATTATCAGAGATCGATTTATGAATCATCATGCATGATTATGCATAGTATCACATATGACGGCTGGTATCATGCAGGTCATATACGATCATGCTTTGTATCATGCATAGTAATATATGATCATATATAATCATAATCAGAGATCGATTTATGAATGATCATATATGACTATGCACGGTATCACATATGAACATGCATGAAGATGTAGTTTGTATCATGCATGTTCATATATGATCATGCATGGTTATAAATGGTCATGCATGGTAATGTATGATCAGAGATCAATTTATAAATGATCATATAACTATGCATCGTATCACATATGAGCATGCATGATAATGGCTGTTATCATGCACGGTCATATATGATCATACATGGTAATTTATAGTCAGAAATTAATTGATGAATGATCATGTATGATTAACATGGTATCATATACGATCATGCACCGCCATATGTGATCATGCATGGTATCATAAATGATGAAATAGATGTATAAAATCATGCATGATCACATATAAGTACAAATAATATCATTTATGGTCATGCATGATCAGGTTCCGATTCATGCATGATAAGAGTCATTTTTTAATCTAATGACTCATGAGAATATTCATTTATGATAATTTATAATAATGTCTTAATTTTTCTCCTGTAAAATTATTATCAGGGTAATGAGTATGATTAAATGTCGAGTTAATTAATTTTAATAAAGAATAGAAATTACAATTATTATTATTATTTTTCCAAGTTTTCAT
The DNA here is from genome assembly GCF_029852145.1 of Microplitis mediator. NCBI lineage: Eukaryota > Metazoa > Arthropoda > Insecta > Hymenoptera > Braconidae > Microplitis > Microplitis mediator. Next base: position 2,533,330 of record NC_079977.1, read on the forward strand.
TTGATTCTTATTTTAGTCGCGCTTTTAATCTGTACGAATACCAGCTGAGGAGTTTATTTTAATGTTGCATTTACATAAAATGGATATTGAAATTAATGACTGTCGCCCTATTAAGAATACGAATCAGTTGGAAGAAATAAAGAGAATTACGAATAATGAAGTTTCAAGTTGAATTTAACTTTTAAATCTTTTCTTTCTCTCATTATTATATTTCAAACATCTCGTTATTTTAATCAGTTATAATTTATTGAATACAACAATATTTCATAATATATTTTTTATTCATCCCTTTTGTACATTTTAATGATAACCGTAACCATAATCTTTATTATTAGTTATTACGTTAAATAATAAATCAGTCGATATCGATATCGAATTCGAATTATTTAAATAATAAAGACGATCAATAAATGTCTGGAAACATGAGATCAGAAAATAAAAGGACGCAGTTTTTTATCACAAGAGCAGTCGAAAGTAGTCGACAGTGTTGCGGGCAAGTCGCCCGGTGGCCCGGGTGAAACATTAATATCGCGAAATGAAGCTCATTTGCATATAAATAAGGTGGGGAATAGTGTGGTGGTGGAGAGTTTAAAACGAAAGGGGATGTAAGAGCAATGGCGCTGTTGAGGACAACCAGGGAGCGAGAGATCTAGATGAGCTAACACACACACACGCACACACTTGCACATTTACCATCAGCCATCACCCTTCTAGTTCTTCTGGTTCTTCCTTTAGTTGCCTTTTACCTTCCCAACCCCCGTTTACCAGCACAGACGCTCCGACTAATTACACTTACAGACAAAGCTGTAGACCGAACCCTACACCAAGGGTTATTCGCACGCGGTCTTCCCGATAACACTGGTTTGCAATGACCACGTGATAATTGCCAACTCAACTACCCCAGAACTACATACACAGCGCTTGTATTATTCATACACCAAAAACCACTTCCATGTTCTTAAATTCATCATTACTTTTATGATAATACGATATTCATATATTTTTTTTTATTTTTTTATAAACTGAGGGAAAAGTAAATTTAGAAATGAACCCGGGTCGAAAAATTTGATCTGATTTCAGTCCCGATAAATATATATGGAAAAATATATAATCAATATGGGGCTAAATGAGTGGCCAAAAACGATATATATTTTCTTATATATAATATAGTAAGTTTTAATATAATTAATTATATACGTAAGTTTATAAGTTAATACATGTATTATATATATTTATAATCATATGTGTAAACTTATAAGTTAGCATATATATGTATTAGATATATTGATAATTATATATGTAAATTTGTAAGCTAGCACACATATATATATATATATTTTGAACACAATGTTTGAATCTTATAACAGAGAGAGGAAGACAGAAAAGAATAGATTTTATTTATTCTTACATATATGAGGAGACTTATATGGTTCTATAAATCGAAAAATATACAAAAATTTATAAAGTTATATACATGGTACATATATCGTGCCATATAATGATGAATTATATATGTATTCTTATTTGTTTCCATATATAAATAACATTTATTTTTGAATATATTAAAATTTCAAGTTTTCAAATATATAAATAATATATTAAAGTTATACGGAAATATATGAAATCATATAAGAGAAAACATATATAGAAATATAATAAAATCGGCCAAAATCTATATATAGTTCTATATAAGATTTCATGTATTGTCACATATATATTTATATCTGTAACATATATTTTTTAATATATGTTTACCATATATGATATTTTCATGCGGGAGTCATCAAAATTTTTCCACTGAAATTTTCGATTTTAGAAAACAAAAAAAATGCAAAATAATTTCCCCCCTCCTGTATATAGTCAAAAAATATATGACCAACATATGACACTAATCCCAGAAAATTATCTAAGGTAGTAGACATCAGTGTAACAAAAATTCATTTTTTTGAAATTTTCCCATGAGTACGCGGCTTTTTTCGCGGCCGCGTGTTCTAAGGAACGTTCAATGGAAATATAATAAAATCTGTCGAAATCTATATATAGTTCTATATAAGATTTCATGCTTTGTCACATATATATTTATATCTGTAGCATATATTTTTTAATATACGTTTACCATATATGATATTTTCAATTGGTCTGTATTTGAATTTTTATCTAAATTTTAAGCTGTTTGATCTAAAGACGACCAATAGCAGAAAAATTTTCATTAATTAAAATAAATAATTAAATGTCCAAAAATCGATCTGCGGCCACAAATGGCACTTCTGCCCTACGATAAAAAAATTTTCTAGATCCTTATTTTACCCCCAGATCGCACTATTTAGTGATCAGTCAAATGATTGATAAAAATTTCCAGCTGTATTTGATCTAAAGGCGCCCAAAAAATAATTATTAATTAAAATAATTAATTAAATGTCCAAAAATGGATCTGCGGCCACAAATGGCACTTCTGCCTTACAATAAAAAAATTTTCTAGGTTAATTTTACCCAGATCGCACTACTCCAAAATCAGCCAAATTATTGGTAAAGAATTTTCTTGTCTCCATTTTTCCAGTGGCCTATCGTGCCCGACTTTCTGGTATTATTATCAGTAATACTTGATATAAATACATATATGTAACTCTCAGGTGATAAAACGTGAAAATAATCGATTTAACCTGGTATATAAGGCCATTAAGTCTGAGATAGAATGCCGGTATCGTTTATTAAACGTAAACGGATATTAATGTATTTTTACACAGAGCCAATAGCAACATTGTGTATACGTACCACGTGATATGGAAAAAAAGTATTAAAAAAAGGGAAATAATAAATAAATAAATAAACGAGGCAGCATATCCAAGAGAATACACGGTTTTAAGCCAAATCCAATTACTTTTATTCGAACGAAATGAGTGCAGCTAAGTCATTAATACTAATCAATGGACAGTCGGGACACCATAGGAATTACCCATAACTCAAACAGTTAAATTACTTTATTGCTAAAAAAAAAAAAAGCCTGAGTGAGTGAGAGGATTAAAAATAAACAGTAAAAAGGCAAAGTTGCGTTTTTGTGGATGAGAACTATAGAGTTTGGGCGCCATCTACTCTTCCCCCCTTCTCCCACCCACGTCCGGCATTGTTAAAGGCCAACACCGATAAGTAATGTTTATTGTTACATTTCCAACGGTATTGCTACGAGCATCCCTGTTCACTCTCACCTACCCTCCGACACCGTTCATCCCTTCGTTTTTACCGGACTAAAATTTTTTAATACTTTTTTTTTTTATATCCTGATGTCGGACTTTTTCGCATTAGAGAGATCAACCGAATATTTTGTTTTTAACGCCCAACGATCAACATTTTACGTTAAATTTTTATTCCAGGAGCTTTCTAGTATGAAAAAACAATATGTGGTTAAAATATATAAAATTATATGTTTGCAACCATAAATATATGATATATTATATTGTGTATTATGAAAAATCATATAGAGATTTTGGCCGATTTAATATAAAATTATATACAGTAGTAAATATATGTATTCCATATATGTCTTATATGTTTTTGATATTTAGCTATATATACATTTACATTTACCTTATAATATATTGTATTGATATATTTCCTTTTATATTCAAAAAATATAAAATTTTTATATGAAATGAAATATATGGTAGCAAATAATTTATATTATATATGGCACCATATATTTTCTTTGTTATATTTAAGCATATATTTTATTCGGTGTATGTATATCTATATGGGTATATATATTCGCATCAAATTAACTAATTTTGAAAATTTTAACTGCAATTTAAAGAGTATATTAAAATTTAGATCTAATTTAATTGGAGTTGGTCATACGAATAAGAAACTTTTTTTTTCCATACACAATATAAATATATGTTTTTATATATGATCAGAATATATTTTTCTTACTACCTCGGTCGAAAGTACGTGTTTTGATCCCTGGTTTCAGGGCAGAAAATCTAATTTTTATTCCTTGGTCGAGCTGTTCGCGCGCCATCTAGCATAGCGGGAGTAAAAATTTAGCCGCGTACACCGACACACAATACATGAGCAAAAATATCCCCTCTACAAAATACTACCACTAGAGCCCGACGCGCGCATCCACAACTTTTACGTTTACTTACAAATGACATAACCTCACAGTTTATTTACATTTATTTAACGCTTATTTCAATTATTAAATTTTACTCATAGAGTTATTGTGATCAATAAAGTGTTGTGATATTATAAAAGTAAAAAAATGTATGAATCGTCCGACGAGTCTACCGATGAAGAAGAGGTCACTCAGAATTTTGATGCGGAAGCACAATTAATTGTGCAGAATGACACTCTACCAAAAAAATCTGCTGACAAATATTCGTTGGTTTATAATAATTATAAGGACTGGAAACAAGAAAATAAGAATTCGTTATCTGGGTCGGAGGAAAATAATTTGATTGTCTATTTTAAAAGTTTATCCTCAAGACTATGTCCAACTACATTGTGGAGTATCCATTCCATGTTAAAATCAACAATGAATGCAAGAGATAATATTGACATCAGTAAATTTTACAAATTAAAAGGACTTATTAAAAATAATGCAAAAGGTCATAAGCCGAAAAAATCTGCTGTTTTAACGTGGGACCAGGTAATCAGCTTCATAAATAATGCGCCAGACTACACACATTTAGCCCATAAAGTATGTACTTTTAAATATTTGTTTAAATTGTATTGATTATTTAATTAATTAACTTATTATCATCTTTATTTTTATATTTTAAGATTGTCTTAATTTTTGGCATTTGTGGAGCTACGAGATGCGAGGAATTGAAAGAGCTTGGAGTTTCTGATGTCGAGGATATTAATGGAAAATACCTTGTTTCCATAAACGATTCCAAAAATGGTCTTCCTCGTAAATTTTTAGTCGGACCACTTTTTTATAAACAAGTAAAGACTTATATTTCATTCAGACCTAAAGATTTTGATTCGGAGAGATTTTTTATGCAATTTCTAAAAGGCAAATGCACTCGACAACCGATAGGGAAGAATAAAATAGGTCAAATTCCGAAAATTATCGCTGAGTTCCTGAAATTGGCTAATCCAGAACGCTACACAGGACACTGCTTACGCAGGACATCAGCGACATTGATATCAAATTCTGGTGCTAGTATTACAATGCTTAAACAATTGGGAGGATGGAAATCGGCAAATATCGCAGAAGGTGATTCTATTATTTATTAAAAAAAATTATAATTGTTGATTATTTGTGAATAGTTTAAATAATATGTTTTTATCTATATATTTACAGGTTATATCGAAAACTCCTTGCGCAATAGAGAAAAAATCTTTGATAAGATTACTCATGCAGCTCAAGTTGTTCCTCCGTCAGATGGAAATCTGCAACAATCTACGAGTAGGACTAATCCAGCTAATTCTGAAAGTTTAGTTCAAAACGATCAACCTGTATCAACAGAAACTGATAATGAAGATTGTTTTGAAGATTTTGTTTTTGATGATGACACTTTGGTGGCAATTGATAACTCGTTGATGTCAGAAAACCCAGTATCATCACCACCTTTCTTCACTACAGCCAATAATAAGAGAATAATAACAAATTCTGACCCTGAAACAGATCGACCTTGCCACTTTTTGAAAAAATCGCCCATCTCGGTTTTTTCGAACGGAAAAGAAAATTTACCTCCAGAAAAGAAAATTAAGCTTCAGCAATTGCATAATGAAAACAGTGGTGTAAAGTCGACATCAGCATTTAATAATTCAATAGCAAATAAACGAAAATTTGAGTCTAAGACTAGTAAAAATAAAGTCGAACAAGTAACATCGGAAACTAAATCGACAAATTTTGAGGAATCAGAGTTTGCACTTACGGAAACGTTTTCAAGCAAGACTCCTAACGTGAAGTAATAATCAAAATCCTGAAGCAAATTAATAATACAGTAAAATATTTACGATATAAAAGATTTAAAATTATAATACTACTGTTAGCGTATTAGTATATGATCCATGCAAGATATTTAAATTGATAATTATTTTTAAAAAATAACTAGTACTATATATAAACTATATAATACTATATAACTATATAATTCTATATATAAAAGTTTATATATAAACTATGATAGAAAAATAGAATAAGTAATTGATAGAGTAAACTTGGCTGTTTATAAATTAAAATTCATGATTGTGATAATGATAAAAAGTCAATAGATTATAACAGTAAGTTTAGTTGAATGCATGCAATATATTCATGTCGATAATTACTTTTAAAAAATGACTGTTACGATGTAAGCTATAATTGATAAAGTTATCTCAGGTGTTATGAAAATCGTTTAGTAATTATGATAGAAATAAATACTCATGTTTAAATATATGCATAATTTCTTTAATTAAAATGTAACTTTTATTTATACCTTTATTTATACTATACTTTTATTTATAGATGTATTTGATTTGATGCCTGCCCCCGACCAGCAACACTCGCTTCGCTCGTGCCGCAAATGTCGGGGCAGGCATCAATATCTTTTATTTAACACATGTCATTGTTCCGTACTTTCGACCGGGCAGCAAGAAAAATAGTATACACTACACGGGAAGAAAGTTTGAAAGCCCTGCCCTGCACGCCATCTTGCCCTCGGCTTCGCCTCGGGCAAGATGGCGCGCAGGGCAGAAATTTCAAACTTTCTTCCCTTGTAGTGTAAAATACTAATTTCGTATGTAATAGAAATGAATATTTTTATGTATGACAAAAATATAGTTTTCGTATATGACAACAATATATATTTTCATATATGATCAAAATATATTTTTTGTATATGATTGACATATATATGTCATACATGCTAAACATATAAGGACTCGTATATGATACATATTATATTTTTTAATATAAAAAAAAATATATCAGAAAATATAGTTAAATTGGCCACATATATTTTCTGATATTTATCATATATTTTTACATATATGTTATTTTCATACGGGTTTATATATGATCAGAATATATTTTTCGTGTATGATAGAAATATGTATTTTTATGTATGATAAAAATATAGTTTTCGTATATGGCAAGAATATATATTTTCATATATGATAAAAATATATTCTTTGTATATGATTGACATATATATTTTATATATGCTAAACATATACGGACTCGTATATGATGAATATTAAATTATTTAATATAAAAAGAATATATCAGAAAATATAGTTAAATTGGCCACATATATTTTCTAATATTTTTACATATATTTTGATCATATATTATTTTCATACGGGTTATTATAAAATATATATATATATATATATATATATATATATTTTTAATTCCAGCTTAAGTATAAATAATAAAATAAACGGCATCAAAGACCGTCGCTATTTGTGCTGATGAATTCCATCGAATAATAAAAATAATTTCATTATCCGATAATTATTTTATTTGCTCATATATATTATATTTAACAAACATTATTTTAATATAGATGATAATAAAAATGTAAAAAAAAATGATAAATAAAAAATAACTCGTACGTTTGAGCTAATCCCCCTTTGCCTCGGCGATTTAATATGCAATATACCCATATCGTCGGACATCGTTTACGAATTTACGCGGAAAAAATTCAACCGGCTCCTCTCCTCTTTTATGGAGGCGATTTTCGTTCGTTAGCCATTGACCGGGCTTTATCGTTTTTTTATATTTTTTTAAAGTTTTTGTTTCATCCGATCGAGCGTCACATCGAACAAAGCCCGGACGGCTCGCGAAGCTCGATAAGAACGCATCCTCCCGTGCAGTGACACTAGTATACTGTAGTTTGTATCTGTATTAAAATGGGAAAACAAAGAAAACCATTTTTTTATTTTAACGGGGCTCATAATTTAAGCCGTCGATGAATTGATTGACTTTTTTGACAAAAATATCGGAGGTGGGGATATAAATTTATATACGGAATAGTAGTGATATATGTGGTAAATTAATTTCGGTCAAACTAGGTCACTCGTAAAACTCTTAGAGTTAACCCCGATTTCCTCAATCGATTTGTCCTAATTAGGATCATCCGTCGTGATTATTAATATTCTTTGTTCATATAAATTAATTCGGTAACAAGATTAAGCGATGTATTAATTTCACATGTCTATTCATGTGTTAATTTATCAAATCATTGTTATAGATAATGATAATGAATGACTAATGAGTAGACTGTAGAAAGAGCGGTGTTAAAAATGGACTCATTTTAACTCCGCCCGGTGTTAAAATGAAATTACACTGGTGTAGGAGGTGTAATTCGGCGGTGTTAAAATACCGGTGTAAAAGCAGGGTAGTGATCGAGTAAGTAAAAATATTCACAAAGTAAAATATTTTAACACCGGTCTAGAATATTTTTTATTATTTACACCAGTGGCGGCGTTATTTTAACACCGGGGAATTTTTTATAACACCGGTACAGAATATTTACACCGGCGGTGGCGTTATTTTAACACCGGTCTAGAATATTTACACCAGTGGCGACGTTATTTTAACACCGGGAAATTTTTTTTAACACCGGTACAGAATATTTACACCAGCGGCGGTGTTATTTTAACACCGGTCTAGAATATTTACACCAGTGGCGGCGTAATTTTAACACCGGGGAATTTTTTTTAACACCGGTACAGAATATTTACACCGGCGGTGGCGTTATTTTAACTCTGCTTTCGGTGTTGAAATTTAACACCGCCGATTTAAACACCTACACTGCTTGGACTTACCCAGGTGATTTTTTACAGTGTATCTAACGGAGGTTAAAACGGTGTACATAAGAGTTAATTTTGATCGAGTATGAGGGTGGGGGTCAAATAATATTTCGTTAAAATTACGAAATTATCGTTAATTGAGACAAAAACAATTTTATTTCCTGTAAGATAAGAAATGTCACTTTTATTAAACTGAGCAAAGACTGAAATTTTTGATCACTTGTAAAATTAAATATTTAGGAAAAATATTATAATTATTTTTATTATAACTCTGATGTTTTTCATGAGGTAATGACTGATTTTAAAATGATAAATTAATCATTGATAATTTTATTTTATTTTTGTCGCTGATTTAGTTTGCAAAGAGACTGCGAATCATAAAAATCTCTTTCCCATATTTTATACAGTAACATTAGCATGTAATTGTAGGCAAATATTCTTTGGATTTCTCCATAAATTGGCAAATCTGTCGTATCATTAATTTTTGAAACAATAAAAAATTTTTTTTTGTATTTGAAATCCAATTCGACTTCTGATACTTTTTGGGCCCACGGGTCAACCGTTTTTCAGATTTTTTTCTCAGCACCGAGCCCGAGTCTAGATTTTCTATAGAATTTCTTAGACGGCGATCCGGACCAAAATTAGGACGTCCGTTGGATGTTTAGTCCCTCGGTATTTGAAATCCAATTCGACTTCTGATACTTGAAAAATAAAACTACTTTTTTAACACCGGGAAAAATTATAACACCGCCACCAGTGTTATTTTACACCATTTTTGTCGTTAAATTTAACACAGAGGTAATGATAGCGACTATAATTAATAAATTATTTTTGTCTGTTACAGGAAAGTGATCGAAGCAGTACCGGAAGTCCAGAACCAGCATCGGGTGTCCTCCATGAGCACCATATGCTCATGGAGGGACTCAAAAACTCACGAAAAAGACGACGAAGTACGTCGCCCGAAAACATGACCCATTCAAAATTTCCACGATCAGATTCTCACTTAAACGGTACCAGTAAGTTTCAAAACTCCAATTTTTTCTTTAAATCAACAACTCCCGGAGTTCACAAAACAATAACTAACTCTCCGGGTTTTCCTTTATAGTGGCAGGAATGGTAACTCTGCAAAATTTACAAAATTTAGCAAACATGCAGCAAAACTTACCGCAAGTGGCATCTCTGGCAGCTGGACTACAAGCCGGGATGTCCAGCGGGTTATCAAATAATCAAATGATCAATACTCCTTTAAATTTAACAGTCAGTGCATCAGGTAAATAATAAATTACCCTCATTTTATTGCACAAGCCCGGGTCAAAAATAAAACTTGATTTAGACTTGGTTTACCAAGTCGAAATTTGGAGCCGTTTTTCACAAGACAAACTCGACTTTTTTTACGGAGGTATGAAATATATTAAGTCTTCGCCTTGGTTTAGACTTAACTGGCTTACTTAGTCACGATTTAAGACGAAAAAGTTTAAATCAAGTCGAAATTTACTTGGTGTAGACTTATTCGATTTAAATTATAAGTCGAAAAAGTCAGAACTACACGGAGAAAAAAATTTAGTAAATTTTACTAAAAAATATGAGAATAACTACTAAATTTGGATAGTAATCTTGAAACGCTTATGATTTATATGAAAAATTCATAAACAGATTAGCATATTTCACAAGTCGGTTAGTAAATTTTACCATCCCGTTTTGTAAATTTTACTATATTAGGATGGAAAAAAATAAAATTAAATTTTTAATAGTTTTTCAACTTTTTATTATTATTGATTATTATTATTAATATTTCTGTCATCCGTATTGGTGTTGGTGTGGATTTTTGTTTTTTAAAAAATCACTTGATTCAACCGAGATTCGAACCCTGATCTCCCGCGCGCGAGTTCTTTCCAATGTCTGACGGCCCGATGTGTCCTTTGAACAAAAGTTTCAGAACTTGTAATACATCTTTGTATATGCTATCCCCACCAACTTTTAATTTTATCTATACATAGTAGAATTTACTATACAGATAGTAAAAAAATATAATCGTGTTAGCAAAAAATACATTGCGTATAGTAATTTTTAATATTTTGTATAGTAACAAATCCTATATTGTATTAGAAAATTTACTTTCTTCAATTTGTATTTATTAATAGTACTTGATAGTAAAATTTACTATACAAATAGTAAAAAATATAATCGTCTTAGCAAAAAATACATTACGTATAGTAATTTTTAATATCTTATTATGTAATTATTACTGACTAGTAAATTTTACTAAACGTTTAGTAATAATTACAATACAGAATGTATTTTTTCATATCTGTTAGTAAATTTTACTATAGTATTGTAATTTTTACTATACTTTTTTCTCCGTGTAAGGTGAAATAATTTTTATATATTAAGGCGAAAGTAAGGCGAATAAATGACTTTTTTTCGACTTGGTTTAGCAAGTCAAAAGTAATGTGAATGACTATCGTGCTCAAAGTAAAGACGAATAAGTTGAACCTAAGATGAAAAAAGTCCAAAAAGTTTAAAAAAATTAAATTTAAGTCGAAAAAGTCGAGATCTTATCAAAAAATCGTCGGCAAATCGATAACTTCAAAAGAAAATAAGGCGAAGCGAGTCTGAATGAATTTTTATTTTTGACCCGGGAGTCTTCTAATAGAAGTCATTTACACAAAATTTAAAAAAATTCCCGTTCAAGGAGGAACTGCACCAACTCCCTCTAGCACGACGTCATCGCCGCATCTTCTGCCCTCAAGTTCAGCCCCGATGGCAACGCTACCCCAATTACTGTCCCAACATCAGCCAGTGTCAATGCCTCAATTTATTTTAACCTCAGGTCAACTGGTCCAAGGGATCCAGGGCGCCCAGTTGTTCATTCCGACCTCCCAAGGCAAGTAATCAACGTCAATTAATAAGAACAATACTTTTTTTTACCGTGTGTACACCACAATTACATTACAATATTACTTGACAATATTCCCTCGGCCATTCTCCGTCTAAATCGAACTCATAATTCGATTCTTCCACAAAGTTATCCCGGTCCATTTGTCCATTAGTACGTTTCAGAGCTTGTTTATAAGACAATCAAATGGGTTATTAGTGTAAGACGAGCGTAGTCGTGAGATGGATTCTGTGTGGATGATAATTTGATAAAGAACTTCAATGGGAACTTGAATTAAACGTAACTTTTTTCATAAAATTTGTTGTATATAATAATGCGAAACGTCGATGGCCGTTGAAAACGTCAGATTTGCTTAGCCGAGCTATTAAGTAGATACACACAGGTACTGAAGATCAGTAATCATATTAAGCGCATGTAGAAGATAATCTGATTAGGGAAACTGGGAGGTAATCTCGAAACTATTCTAAGTATGATTAGCCAGCTCAGAGTCCTTCTCGGGCGCCAGTTCAAGTCCGGTACCTCTCACTAGTTTCTATTATATCTACCTATATATATGTATATATAATATGTATATAGATATGTATAATATTTCCTCCTACTCGCATCGGCACAGTATATTCGCCCCCACTTTCCACCAGCCTTTAAAGATGGCGATAATAGTTTGGGAACTATATCTAAACTAGCCGTCCAAGTAACCTGCCCTATGGGTTGCTTAATAATCCCTCTATGAGACTTGTATAACTTTACTTGGGATCCGGATGAGGAGTCAACGATATACGTCGGCTTAATAGAAATCTATATAACGTTATAATTCCCACTCGCGAGGCGCCGTCATAAAATACGTTCGCACTTATAGGGGGTGTCTTTTTCTGCGACAAGGGGTCGGGGGTCCGGTTCCATGCGTTTTGAGCACCTGACAAAATATCCCCGACAAAATATCCCCAGTTTTGTGTCAGTTTTTTTGGCTTTTTTCACTATTTTTGCTTTCTTTTCATGGGGATATTTTGTCCGAAGATATTTTGTCGGGGATATTTTGTCAGGTGCTCAAAGCTCCTGATACCGGGGGTCCAGGGAAACGTGACGGCAGCTCAAAAAAATTTTCAAAATCCTCTGGGTTTTTTTTTTATATTTTTTTGTTACGACAAAAAGTGATTCTGAACTCAGCAGACGTCTAATAATTTTTGGATATTTTTAAAAAAGGTAAATTATAAAAAAAAAAATATTTTGAAAAATTGCACCTATAGTTTTTTTAATTTTCTACATGTGCATTTTTTTATTTTTTTTTTTTTTTTTAATTGAATTGTCAAAAAAAAATCCGAAAATTATTAATCGGCTGCTAACTTCAGGATCATTAGAAAATCATTCGTTTCATATTTGCAAGTATATAAATATATGTATATATATATATATATATATTTCCGTCATAGTGGGGTAAGAGGGGCAACCTACTGTAGGATGACCCTAACGATACATGATTATTTACAGGACTCGTTACGCAAACGATACTCACTATCCCAGTGAACCATGTGACGAATAATCAAATGGTGAACCTGGCGCTCAGTAATGGCCAAGTTGTGTCGACAACTCTTGCAAATCTTCAGTCAATCGCACAGCCTCAGAACCTTATGAATACATCAACGAGTAATGGTAAGAATCCCCAGCAACTGAGAATGGCGCCCACTCACTTTCCTCAAAGACCGGGTCCTTTAGTCGTAAATTTAAAAATTGTTGCAGTGCCAACGAGTCAAAGTCTTGCATCGGGATTGGGTTTGAACCCAGCGTCATTGCCTCACTTACTAGGCAATAATTCAGCAAGTCAACAGTTACTCAATGCCATGCAACCACAACAGCTTCTGCAGGCTGCGCAAGCGGCACAAGCTCAAGCTGCCCAGGCTGCCCAAGCTGCTCAGGCATCACAGCAACCTCTGCTTGCTACGTCACCGCAACACCAGCACAGCCATCGGCATACCTCACACCTCAACCACTACCAGGTATACCAAATATTCTCATCAGTTATCACACTCATTTAAATACGACATTGCATCCTCGATTCAATTCCATTCCGACCCATCCCTACCCAACTTGATCTCTCATCCCATCCTGTCTTATGACGTCTCTCATTCCGTTTGCTCAGTTGTATTAACAGTAAATAATTATAATCAATCAGCAAACCTCCGAAAAACATCATCGAGAAAGACCAGAACAGTCCTCGCCTTTAAACAACTCAGCGGTTTCGGCCGCGTCGGCTCTCAACAGACTGGCAGCAACAAATGGGGAAATTACAATAACGACAACTCATGGGCCAGGTAATGCTGGGATGAAGTTGTCACCTGGTAGCAGGCTCAGTCCTAAGGAAGACGATGACGATTTACTCAGTGATTCTCCGAGTGAGTTGATATTTTTTTATTAAATACTTATTGGATTTATTTGAATTTGCCGCGGATTTATCGCGACTCGGGAGTTGTTTATTGGACAGCAAGTTGACTTTAGCAATTTCAAGTTAAATAAGTGGGGATTTATATATTGGAAGTGGTGTAATATGAGACGCAGCATTAGACGTAGAGATTTATGAGAGAAATCAGACATTGCAACATGAAATATTTTAGTTGAGACTTACGCAGAAAAAAGGATTTGGCGCAGAAAATTTTTACTCGGAACATTTTTATTTGTCCTGAGAAATTTTTTTTACTCAAGAAAATTTTTTCTCACCTCAAGAAAATTTTAGTTTTTTAATTCATAGTAAAAAAAATTTCTGAGGACCAGTAAAAATTTTCTGAGGGCGAATAAAAATTTCCTTGGGGCGAATAAAAATTTTCTGCGCCAAGAAAATTTTCGTTTTCAATTCATAGTAAAAAAAAATTCTAAAGACCAGTAAAAATTTTCTTAAGGCGAATAGAAATTTTTTTTCGGCGAGTAAAAATTTTCTTGGGGTGAATAAAAATTTTCTGCGCCAAGAAATTTTTCATTTTCAATTCATAGTAAAAAAAAATTCTAAGGACCAGTTAAAATTTTCTTAAGGCGAATAGAAATTTTTTTTGGGCGAGTAAAAATTTTCTTGGGGCGAATAAAAATTTTCTGCGCCAAGAAATTTTTTGTTTTCAATTCATAGTAAAAAAAAATTTCTGAGGACCAGTTAAAATTTTCTTAGGGCGAGTAGAAATTTTCTTACGGCGAGTAAAAATTTTCTCAGGGCGAGTAAAAATTTTCTTGGGGCGAATAAAAATTTTCTGCGCCAAGAAATTTTTGGTTTTCAATTCATAGTAAAAAAAATTTCTGAGGACCAGTTAAAATTTTCTTAGGGCGAGTAGAAATTTTCTTACGGCGAGTAAAAATTTTCTCAGGGCGAGTAAAAATTTTCTTAGGGCGAGTAAAAATTTTCTTGGGGCGAATAAAAATTTTTTTTGTGGTTGTAAATAAAATGTTAATTATTATTTGATATTGCGGAGCGAGTAGGGTTTAATTTATAAAATTTAACCAACTAGATCAACCGACAATCAATGAAGCTACGAATAACGTTGTGGATGGAATCAACTTAGATGAGATTAAGGAGTTTGCCAAGGCATTTAAACTTCGACGATTGTCTCTGGGATTGACGCAAACTCAAGTTGGACAGGCACTCAGTATCACTGAAGGACCCGCGTACAGTCAGAGCGCAATATGCAGGTGAGATATTTCCCAATTTACTATTTATATATTTAATTACATTGTTATTATTTTCTATTTTATTTTTTTTGGTTTTTTTGTTTTAATTTAAATAGTTTGCCAGGCCACTGGAAATGGCATTAAAATTATAAATATATAATAATAAATTATAGTCGTCCTGAATTAAGTCATTTTGATCTATAGTACACTGTAAAAAATTTTTATCGATACTCTAGCTCTTTTTGAGAAGAGCAGCCATTTTTACGGTTTTTGCCCTCTTGTAATTTTGAAAAAAAAATTTTAAACAGTTTAAAAATCCCGCCAATAGAAAATTTAAATTTTTCAAATTTCGAACTCACTCCCAATTTTTTACAGTGTAGTCAAACTTATAATTTATGCAGGAGACCTCGGGGCAAAATGAGACAAAATTTTTTTGGTTAAAAATACTGTTTAAAAAAATGGGGCAAGTTGACCCCGACAATAAAAATTTTTTTTATTAAGAACTGAAAAAATTTGAGTGAAGTAAAATGGGCCAAAATTTTAATAAAAATTAAAAAAATCACCGAAATGACCAAATTGCCCCATTTTTGAAAAAACCGCAATTATTCTTAATCAAAATTTTTTTGTTTAAAACCAATCAATTGCTGTTTAAAAAATGGGGCAAGTTGATCCGTCCGTCAATTCAAAAATTTTTTTCGTGTTTTCAAAATTTTTTTACTGAAATAATTTCCGTATGACTCAAAATGGGCCCAAATTAAAAATTCCCAATTGACCAACTTGCCCACTATTTAAACAAATAATTTTTTAGCCGCAAAAATTTCTCTAATTTTGTCCCGAGCGTACCTATAAATATATAGATAATTTATATAGATGTATGACGGCTGTTGTTAAAGCCCAAGGTTTAATTTCAATAAATAAACTCAAGTAATGACATTACCGTCTATACTCGAATAATAATAATATTAATAATGATAGTTAGTGAATTGTTATAAGTAATAATAGTATAAGAAAGTAACAAGAGTTTATTATCAAGAATAGTTGGAATCAAACCTTGTGTAGCTCTCACAATATATAAGCACCAACAACAAACAACTTAGATTATTATTATTATCGTTTCGACTAACTTAAGCATTGGTGATTGTTCCCCAGTGCCCTGGCTACCCAGATGTACGCTGCCTCGCAGATTGCCTCTCAGCAGCAAGCTATGTACGTTCACCCCTTATTCATGCTACATACTTTATTTAACATAACCTATATACAAGTTCTTTTTAAATAAATCCATCTTTAATAAATTTTTACACTCATGCAGTTACACCCACCCCCTTTGCAATCAATTTTTCAAAAAAAAAAATCTCCATAAGACGAAATTTTATTTTTGGTCATCGTTTACTTGACGGGGTGGGTATCGCTGTCATGAAAAAAAACTGCTTTCTCAATCGAGTTCGTGTGAAATTTATTGAAAGGAGCACAAAAAAATACGAGATAGAAAATTTTTTAGGCTCTACCTTTTCTGTATTTTTATGTTTCATTATCTATTTTGTCTTCTTTATACATAGTTTATATATATGTATATTTAGTGGGTGGCTTGGAAAATTTTTTCATTTTTTTTTCGACTTTTTTGGAAGTTAGTGGATGGTAAAAAAAATTAGCATCGAGCTTGAGATCAAAATTTTGGGATTGCTAAAGAATTTTGAACATTTTTCAAATTTTGGTGGCAAAATAAATTATAGAAAAATTTTCACTGCAAAATATAAATTTTAAAAGGGCGCGAAATTTTGAATTTTCAACATTTTGTATTTTTATGAGCGACTTTTAAAAATTTATTTTTTGAGGTGACAATTTTTCTACGGTAAAATAAATGATTTGAAAATTTTCACCGCAAAATATAAATTTTAAAAGGGCGCGAAATTTTGAATTTTCAAAATTTGGTATTTTTATAAGACTTTTAAAAATTTATTTTTTGAGGTGAAAATTTTGCTACGATAAAATAAATGGTTTGGAAATTTTCACCGCAAAATATAAATTTTATAAGGGCGCGAAATTTGAAATTTCAAAATTTTGTATTTTATCAGCGACCTTCAAAAATTTTATTTCGAGGTGACAATTTTATTATGCCAAAATAAATGGTTTGAAAATTTTCACCTCAAAATTTAAATTTTACAAAGGCGCGAAATTTGAAATTTAAAAACTTTTTTCTGAGCGACCTTCAAAATTTTTTTTTTTAAGCGACGATTTTCCCATAACTTATTTTGCCACAACAAAAAAAAAATTTTCAAAATTCTCAGACGGTCTCGTAACTCAAAATTTTGATCTCAAGTTTTCGAATTTTTTTTTTTTTATCATACGCTAATTTTCAAAGGGTGAGAGTCTAAAAAAAGTAAAAATTTTTTTTGAGCCACCGTAATATACATATATGATTTTCTATATATATATGTATAATTAACGAATATGTGTATACCGATGTTTTGTGTATATATATTTATATTTATATATATAGGTATATATATATATATAGAAATATGTGTATATATAGATATTATAATTATATATGTATTTATTATCTTGGAGCCAGGGCATTGGCAAGCTTGGGCATGGTGTCGCCAACACGCGAGATATTCGTATCAATTAACGTCCACCGGTCGTTTCAGATGTTTCTCATGATATAATAATAATAATAATTATTATTATTATTCCCATTCGTTGAGAGGGATATATCACGCGACTGGGACAAACCAAACCCGTTGGCAACATCATACGCGGCATCACCAAACCTACACGCATGCACGCATTGTCAATGTCCTGTTATTTTTTATATTTATTTTTTACACAAATTACATCCAAATATATAATGCATGACTCTTTAGTGCTCCTTTAGTTAATTTACTGCCTTAAGTTATTATTCTTTCACAAAAAAATTTCAACGGAACCAAATTTTTCTAATGAAATTTTTTTAAATTCAAAATACTTACGGGTAATTTATTACACTGTAAGTTTCATTACTTCATGGATAAGCAACAGCTTTTTTGGGCTTTAGGTTTGAAAAATTGGATATTACGCCGAAGAGCGCGCAGAAAATAAAACCGGTACTTGCGAGGTGGATGAAAGAAGCCGAAGAGAGGTGAGTTTTATTATTTTTCAAATTTGTAGTTTGTTTTTTCATTCTTAATTTAAAAAATTTAAAAACGCGGGAAAACGAAACCTTTTTTAAAAATTTGAATTGGACCAAAAACGCGGGAAAACAAAACCTTTTTTAAAAATTTGAATTGGACCAAAAACGCGGGAAAACGAAATCTTTTTCAAAAATTTGAATTGGAGAAAAAACGCGGGAAAACAAAATCTTTTTCAAAAATTTGAATTGGACCAAAAACGCGGGAAAACGAAATCTTTTTCAAAAATTTGAATTAGAGCAAAAACGCGGGAAAACAAAATCTTTTTCAAAATTTGAATCGAAGCAAAATCGGCACTGGGTAATTTGGGCCACCGAAAATTTTTGAATTTTTAATTCGTACTAAAAATTTTTTTCAACCCATTTCGCCCCGGATTTTTTCAAATTTATTTCAACTCACGATTAGAGCGGCCGTATTACTAGACACCTAATGTAGATGGTAGGGGTAAAACAGACACTTGGGGTAATTTGGGCCATAAAAAATTTTCGAATTTTGAATTCGTACCAGAAATTTTTTTGTAAATAAAAAATTTTTCTTGACCCATTTCGCCTCCGATTATTTCTGATCTTTTTTTCCTCGCGATTAGAACGACCGTATTACCAGACGCTTAATGTAGATGGCGTGCGGGGGTTACTGACCACGTGCGTGCTAATTGGTAATTCGCTAATTGAATCTACCTGATTAATTGCGTATTCTAATTAATACGGAATGTTAATTACAACTAAAGAACAATAAAAAATTATCCTTTTTTACTATAATTTATCGTCAATCGGCACTCGTACAACAAAAAACAACATAAATTTTCATTAGATAATCAGATTTGAAATTTAACCGGCATCATATATAAGTATATTGATGAAATATTTATAAACAGTCTAATTATTCACTGTCACAATCACGATAAAATAACTCAGCAAAAAAATTTAAAAGAGCGAATTGAAAATTGCGCATGCAAATGCTTTGTAGACAGCAACAATTACCCATCTCGCATTCTCTCGACGTAAAACTAAGTGCAACTGTGCCACCAGCGTCAACTGCAATCCAACACTATATATATATATATTTTTTTTTTATATATATACTGCGGAAAAATGAAAGCGGCTAGTTTATGCGGTGCACGTGCACGATTTATCGGCTTAGTAATTAAACTGTGGACTAATTAAAATCAGGTTTTCTGATGTACCCCGCGCAACTTCACCATCACTTGTACACCTTTACTTTGTCTTTAATTATTTTCTTTTGTCTTTTCTTTCACGCCCGCATGTTCAACCATTTTTATTCCTCCATCTATTATTACTTTTTTTTTATTATTATTCAAACTCCATAAATTTTAATTCGCTTTAAAGTTCTTATTGCATTAAATGCCGGAAGTTGGTCACTTGATGGTACACTTAAATAATAATAATTCTGAAAATGCTTCTGTTGGGTCAATATTCATTCTGGCGCCTCAAACTCCATTAGCATATTGTTTCAATGAACGATAAACTATCGAAAGTACTGTACTCGATATCATTTTTTACATTTTTTTTTGTTTTGGGTTTCGTTTTTTATTTTACGCTGCCTTTCGATGCTTTGGTCATTCGACGTTAAATTAAAAACATAAATTTATCTCAATGTCCAAACTACATATATATGTATATATATATATTATTGTGAATTTTATTTTGTTCACAGTTTATTCTAACTACGAAAAGTTTGAGCTGTTGCCAGTTGTTTTTCATTTCATTTATTTCCATTACTCTTTTTCATTAATTTTATATATATATATATATATATATATATATATATATATATATATATACATATATATATATGTGTATTTATCTATTGTAATTTCATATTTTTATTTTTTTTACACCAATAAAAATATGATCCTAAAGTTAGTAGACAATTAAAAATTTTCTGATCTTGTTTTCAACAAATCGATTGCAAAAAAAGAAAAAAAAAAAAATTGCACGTGTAGAAAATTAAAAAAACTACAAGTGGATTTTTTTTACATATTCTTTTTTTTATAATTTATTGGTGAAAAAAAAATCCAAAAGTTGTAAGACGTTGGCTAAATAGTATCATGTGAAAATTGAAATAATAAATTTTTTTTGGAAAAAAAAATTTTTTTTTACTACACTAATGTAGTAAAACACTCAATTGGGATAAATAGTTGCCAGAATTTTAGTGAGAGTAGTGTTTATGATTATAGGTATAAAAGCGGTGCCAATAATCTTACGGAATTTATTGGAGTCGAGCCAAGCAAAAAACGAAAACGGCGGACATCGTTTACTCCACAGGCTTTGGAACTTCTCAATGCACATTTTGATAAAAATACACATCCGACTGGTAAGATAATTGTTTATCTTTGTCATATTAACAGTAATCTACTTTATTTTATTTAAAAAAATTATAAAATTCTACGAGCTTTCACACTTGTATTTAAAAATCGTCATAAAAAATTGGAAATTTAAGCTAAACTAGTAGTGATACGACAAAAATGTATAGTAACAATTTTGTAGGTAATTAAATTTTCTACAAAAAAGGTCTCTTTACATTTTTCTATACATCGCGTTTTTTTAGATTTAATTTCCATGTAAAGTAAAAAAATTAAATTTCGATGATTTTGAAATTTAATCTTCCCGTGTTTATTTCATCTGTAACTTTTGTACTATCAGAGATACGGTGACAAGTATATAAACCTTTTTTGTAGAAAATTAAATTCCCTACAAAAAAGGTCTTATTACATTTTTCCTTACATCGCGTTTTTTTAGATTTAATTCCCATGTAAAGTAAAAATAAAATTTGATGATTTTGAAATTTATTCTTCCCGCCTTTATTTTATCTGTAACTTTTGTACTATCGAAGATACGGTGATAGGTAACTTAACCTTTTTTGTAGAAAATTAAATTCCCTACAACTTTTGTTTCAAACATTTTTTTCTAAAATCCATAACTCCGCTTTTTATTTGAAAGTTTATTTGAAAATAATTGACTAATTTTTATTTTTTTGACGTTTAATTAATTTATTAATGTAATTAAATAATAATAATTAAATTTGAATTTTAGGTAATGAAATAACAACACTGGCACAACAATTG
The DNA here is from genome assembly GCF_029852145.1 of Microplitis mediator. Lineage (NCBI taxonomy): Eukaryota > Metazoa > Arthropoda > Insecta > Hymenoptera > Braconidae > Microplitis > Microplitis mediator. The sequence continues at coordinate 2,554,862 of NC_079977.1, forward strand.
GGGTACGAAAGAGAAGTGATAAGAATTTGGTTCTGCAACAAACGGCAGGCATTGAAAAATACCGTGCGGATGATGTCTAAATAAATATTCAAAGACTGGAATTAATATTAATAATAATAATAATAATTAATAAAGACAATTAATAAAAAATAAAAATGGTGAATGTTGTAACGATACGTGATAACGACATGGATAAACTGCGCGGATGACAATGGACATTTAATTGAATTAAAAATAATAACAAAAAATTAATTAAATAATTAATTAATTAAGATGGAATCATCCCGCCGAGGCTGTGGCATGTCAGCAATCTTACGATTACAAACTATGACTTCTTTGCGTCTAAGTATTTGCCTATGCTGAACAAATATAATAATAATATTAATTTTAATAATTATAATAATAATAATAATGATAATGATTAATAACCATCACAAAAAAAGTATAACTGTATTTACTTTTGACGGCAATTGTGATTATAAAACGTATACGCGTGTATTATGTGTAAATAGTTTATGACTTACGACTTCTGATTCGTATGAGTAGATTTAGAAATATCTTTTAATTATAATTATATTATGATAATTACTATTAAAATAATAATAATATTATTAATAATAATGATGATGAAGATAAAGATGACAAGTATTTATTATCAACTTGTTGCTTCTAAGGTGATACCAAATGACGGCCTGGAAAAAATACTAAGATATGATCATATATGATTTTATATGAAATCTCATATATTATCAGATACTCAAAATTTTCCTATTTGATCAAATATAATTATATATGAGACTGTATCATTGCAAATTTCTTCATATATGATCATATATTGTAGACATGATCAGATAAGACGTTTAATTACATCGGATATAATCATATATGTTCACATATGATCATAAATACTCATATATGATCACACATGACCATAAATATCTATATATGATCACATACGATCGTAGACATTCATATATGATCACATGTGGTATGTGGTATCACATATGATTATAAATTTCTATATATGATCATAAATGGTCATATATATTCACATGTAATCTTACATATTCCTATATGATCATATACGAATGTAGATATTTATCTATGATCATACATACTCATATATGATCACATAGATTATATATGATCATAAATATCTACATATGATCATTCACATATGATCATAAATATTCATATATGATCACATATGATCATAAATGGTCATATGTATTCATATATGATTACATACGTTCACATATGGTCATCAATGTTCATATATATCCACATATGATCTTACATATTCATATATGATCACATAAATTTACATATGATTATAAATATTCATATTTGATCATATATGATCACATGCATTCACATATGGTCATAAATATTCATATATGACCATAATAGTCATATATGACCATAATAGTCATATATGATCTTACATGTTCCCAAATGATCATATATGATCACATACATTTACATATAGTCATATATGTTCATATATGATCACCTACATTCACATATGGTCATAAATATTCATATATGACCATATATATTCATGTATGGTTATAAATATTCATATATGATCATATATGTTCACAAATGATCATATATGATCACAAACATTTACATATAGTCATATATAGTTATATATGATCACATACATTGACATATGGTGATAAATATTCACATATGATCATATATGTTTATATATGATTATTCTGTAATTAAAAATGAAGCTTGAAGTAAAATATGGTAATATATGATCACATCTGTTCATATATGACCAAAATTGATTAATAATACATAAATTTATGTATGAAAATATCGTAGTATTTTTTCTTGGGGAATTGTGTCAAAATTATTTTTATTTATTTGTATATTTGAAAATGAACTTTAGTTTAAAAAGCACGTGAGCAAAGAAATTGATATATAAGTTTTTTATAATTTTTTTAAAATTAAAAAAAAAATCCAGGGTATTAGATTTTATTGTGAAAAATTAATTTAGATGATTTTTGGGCGAGTGCTCAGTGCTGTAAGATGAAGAAAAGATAAAACGCAATGCGTCGATTTGGGTATCAATTTGACGACGTCCAGGCTCAAAGACTCTCTAGAATTATTACGCCAACATAAGAGTTAATAATATGAAAATAAAGTATATTAATAATAAATAATAAATAAAAAATATTTAAGTATTGATTAAAAACTATAAATAGTAAGGTATAAAAGCGCAATAACTTCTGTGAAAGTATATTATAATACTATATTAAAATTTCCTTTTCACGCACTATTAATCATCTACTAAATCTCAATTCAACATGAAAAATAAAAAATAAAAATTAAATAAAACTAACAAGGACGATGATATGTGAACAAATAAATAAATTAAATTTAAATAAATTTACGAAGCTAGTCCAAAACAACAATCTGCCATACGATTTAACATTTCTTTACCTCCTTAATCATTTTATTGTTACTGAATAATAATAAAAATAATAATAATAATAATAATAATAAAATAAATAATATTCTACTGAAATTTTATTACTATACATATTTTTTAATTTTAAACGAAACAATCCCATTTGCATTTATGATTTTTTTTCATTTTTACTGTAGATATTTTACCCATCTGACAAAAAAATTCAGATATGATCATATATATTTATATCTGATATCATATATGAAGTATAAGATCAAACTCAGCACCATACAAGACTCTAAATGACTATACACGCCCATATACGAAAATATATGACTTAATATGATCATATATAAACATTCATAGTCATATATGATCATATAGTCATATATGAGCATGCAAAATCATATATGACACTATTTACATGTATATGACATGATATATGACTATATATGTTTAAGTATGACCATATTGTTCATATAGAGTCATATATGGTTTTGTATAAGCAATCGTAGTCATATGTGATCATATAAAGTAATATCTAACTTTGTACGAGTAAGTGAAGTCATATATGATCATATAAAAGCATATGCGACTTTGTATCAGCAAATGTAGTCATATATAATCATATAGAGTCATATCTGGCCACGTAGGAGCAATTGTGGTCATATATGATCATATAAATTCATATATGACTTTTTACGAGTATGTGAAGTCATATATGATCATATAAAGTCATATGTGGTCTTGTATCAGCAGGTGAGGTCATATATGATCATATAGTCATATCTGGCCACGTAGGAGCAATTGTGGTCATATATGATCATATAAATTCATATATGACCTTTTACGACTAAGTGAAGTCATATATGATCATATAAAGTCATATGTGGTCTTGTATCAGCAGGTGAGGTCATATATGATCATATAGTCACATATGGCCACTTGTGAGCAATCGTAGTCATATGTGATCATATAAAGTCATATGTGGTTTTTTATGAGCAAATAAGATCATATATGATCATACAGAGTCATATATGGCCACGTATAAGCAAGCATAGTCATATATGATTATATGAAGTCATATATAGCTACATATGAGCAATCGTAGTCATATGTGATCATATGAAATCATATGTGGCCTTGTATAGGCAATCGTAGTCATATATTATTATATTAAGTCATATATGGTTTTTTTATGACCAAGTAAAGTCATATATGATCCCATAAAGTCATATATGGCCTTGTATCAGCAAGTGAAGTCATATATGGTATTGTATGAGTAGCTGTAGTCATATGTGATCATATAAAGTCATTAATGGTTTTATATGATCATGCATAGTCATATATGTTAATTTATGATCATATATGTTCATATAAAGTCATATATGGTCTTATTTTCGAGTGAATAGTCATATATGAATATGTATGAGCATATATGGTTATATATAATAACATCTATCAATATATGATCATATCTGAAAATTTTGTGGATGATAACTAATAATAAATGGCGATGATAAAAAATGAAACACTGAAAGGAGTGGAATCCTTTGTATATAAATATAAAAATAAAAATAAAAAATAGGTATTGTAATATTAAAGTACCTTTAATATATTATACATACTATAAATAAAAGTATATTACAGCTATCAAATAGCTAGACATGCAAAGAAAATTTACATGGTTGATAAAATAAATTGACGAGTTAAAAATATAATATAAATTCAAAATTTTAAACTGACAACCAGTTGTATAATAAATATAAATAATAACAATAGTAATAATAATGATAAATAATAAATAATAATAAATTCAAAATTCAAAATTTCGATCTTTAAATACCAGAGTTATTTTATCTTTTTGATAGAGAAAAAAAAAAACGTTTGTACAGAGATGTTCTGGTTATTAAATTTTGTTATGCGACTAAATCCAAAATGTATGTAGATCATGTGTATTTTCTTCGTAAAAAAAAAAAAAAAAAAAAAAAAAAAAAACCAAAAAAAAAAACATGAATAACTTGTAGCTCATTATAAGAGTATTGATATGAGTATTAAAAATTCAAACACGTATTTATGAGTGTCAGTGTCATATTTCTAGGAGACATTTAAACCAAGAAAAATTAAATTAATTAATTAATTAATTAACAATAATAATATTAAATAAATAAATAAACATGGGCTAATGTTTCGTAACAGTTTTCAGCGAAATAAATAAAAACAATCGTCAATAATTCATTAATAAATAAATCACTTACATACACATTGTACATAAATATATATTTAAATAGACTGTTACACAATATTATAAAATCAATTTAACAATGAAAAAAAAAAAAAAAACATTAACAAATCCTCTCTTTACTATATACCTCATTCATTTTTTTTTATTACTTATATAAGTATATATTAATATTAATTACGATTATAAATAATATAAAAAAAAATAATTTAAGTTATTTATATTAATATAAGTCGTCATAAGTGATCCCCTACCCTATTTGATATAATTTTTTTATCAATTGCACGCCTGAAGTACGAAAGCGCGTGCGCTTACGATCGGCTTAATTTTTTCGACTGATTCACTGACGATAAATCGTCTCTACACTTTTGAATTGCAGTCAAATGGCTTTAGTTGTATACTAGTACAAAGATAATTTACTAAGTAATGATATCGATCCGGTAATTAATCGATTAATGATTCGATTGGTCGAAAATAATCTATTTTAATTCGAAAAACCAGCGCAGTCGGTTGTTACGCGCGAATTCGGAACCACGATAACTTCTAAAAAATATAATAGAATGGCCTGATTTTTTTTTGTGGCTCTGTATCACTTGTCGCAAGGACCCTATGAAAAATTATTATCTAAATCTTTCTTGTTTAATTGTAATTAAGTAAAAATTAAAAATTTATCTCCTGTAATTCATGAAAAATTCAGCCGCCATTTTTGATTTTTATTGTTAGTATTTTTTTTCTTCTTTACCAACTACTGGAAGCAGCGCTGGTGGGTCAGTAAGATTAAAAAATGAAAAGCGACATTTTGAAAAAAAGGCGGGAAATTTAAAAAAATTCAAAATAATGAAAATTAAACTAAAAGAGAAAACTAAAAAATGAAAAATTTTTCCTGATTGAAAGATAGACTTTTTCTAGGTCGATATATATCGAAATTCGAATCCAGGCCAATGGTACGCAGGATTTCAATTTCTGTAGAAAAAATTATTTTTTTGAATTGAATGAAAACTGTTCCTGAAACATTGACCAAAAATTATTACAAAATATTTAAAAATACTCCTCGTTCATTATTGAGAGCAACACATTTTCGATAGCGCGATATTTATATATATACTGCAAGGAAGATTCATCTGCAAGATTGATCAGATCTGATAAATGTTTAACTGAAAAATTATAATTTTAAACGGAATGGATTTTAAATTATTTTAATAATTAAGAAGTTTTAACTTTGTTTTATTATTGAGACTAAAATTATTATTATCATTATATCGAATGTTGAATAATTAATTTATTTTCCGATTGAGAAAATTATTAGATGTATTTATTGATATTTATAGAATCATTTCATTGAATTATTCAAAATTATTGTCAATTCATAATGAAATTTTTATTAACGAGGTAAGTTCTATATATTGGATTTGAATGAATTATTTGCAGATATATTTTATTCATTGATAGTAAGGTAAGAGACTTAGTACCCGATCACTTCATGTATTTGTATATCTAGGTACTTCTTACTGTTCAAAATTTCATAGTAATTTTGAATTAAACAAAAAAAACTTTAATTTACTTTTTTCAAAATTTTTTTCGGGTGACCCTTTTTACCCCAGTTATTTGTACCATCGGAAAATGAAAATAAATTACGTACATACAAAAAAAAATCAAGTTGTAATTAAAGATAATGAAAAAAATTAACACATCATTAAAAATTTTTTAAGTTAAATTTTGAATTAATTTCGATTAGCGGGCTCGCGACTGTTCACTAGTTGGAAGTCAGTTTTCGGGTCGACTAAAATAACTTTAGAAATAGTTCCTGTAAACTCAATAATACCGTAACCTACGACCCCGATTATTAAAATACCGATGAGTAAATACAATTTAGTGCTGGTGCATAAATAAGAGCTATAAGAGTACGCAATAACTGAACCAGTGGCTTCCCAGAGTCGGAAGTTAGAGTACGCCGCTTCTTCCATTCCAGGAAACAGGATTCCACTTAAAGCTGAAACAATATTAAAGACAAAATCAATTCACCCCCAGATTCATCAACGACAGAAAAAAATTTCGGGTCCATAGGTCATTAGGGGAAATTAGAAGCTCTGACATTTTTTTTTATCAAAATTTTGATTAATTTTCTTATTGGTTGGGTCACATGAAGCTTCCGATCAAAAAACTGGATGCCAATTTGACATTGCGAGAAATTTTTTATCGAAAATTTAATAAATTTAGTGACCAAATTTCGAAAAAAATTATAAATGCTGACAAAATTTAGATACGACCCCATATCTGCTGCTAATTTCAAGAAAAATAATTTGATTTTTCTCAATTAAACAAAACCGCCATCTTTTGCTAAATTTCGAAACGTCAGTCATTTTTGTCAGATGGTAAGAGTTTCATTCAGAATTCGTGACAACCGTCGCACCTGCCATCTACCCTGATAGCCAAACTGACGGAAAGTTACCGACGACCTACTGCTGCTTGTCATCAAATTGATGTCAAAAGATGTCATTTCCATAAGCTGATGACTGGACGCCTAACTTTCTAAGAAAATTAACAACAAAAGTTGACTTCAATTTCTCCAGACAATTAACAAAAAATTATCAGCAATTTGATCACAATTGACATCAATTGACATCAATTTTCTGACCCAAAAGTCGGGCTATCAGGGAAAAAACTTACAGATGATGAGTATGAACTCCTCCGCAATTCCAGTAGCCGATAAAAAGGGATTTAATTCTTATCACCTTAAATTTCGACTGAATCTACCCCACCAATAATCAGCCAATCACCGACCTGAGCAATAATAGCAACCAAATAACAAATATTTAAAAATGCGTACCATTAACTTGGACCAGCCAAATTGCATCGCAGATCCCCCACAGTCCCGACATGAGGTAAAATATGATGCCCTGTTCTGGAGTAGGTTTCCAAAACAAAAGTGCTATTATTAGGAGCAAGTGAAGTAGAAACGCAAAGACAACAACTGGAATCCGTCCTGTCAGTTTGACAATTGATCCAGTTGCTAAGGCAGCGACTGCATTTGCGACACCATAACAAATCATGACAAAACCGATGTTGCTTATTCCATATGCGCACGAAACGAATGACTAAACAATAAATCACAATATTTTGAAACCCTGTCAAAAGACATCCTAAATAAAATTTATTTCACTTACTGCATTGTAATCAGCGAATAAAAACGCTTGTTCTGCTCCGATAAAAATAGTTATCGGCAATATAAGTAACTGACGTTTTTCTTTCAACAGTTTCAATGTTACGGCGAGCAATTTGAGTCCCGATTGTCCGGTTGCTGATCCAGTTCTACCCTTATCGTACCTGGAATAATGTAACGGTAATAGCGTAATTTCGTGATGAAAATTTTCATGTTATTTTAGTGTCGAGTTTCTAGTTCTTTAGTCAATTAGACGGCTTGCGGTATCTACTTGCACATCTTAAGCGTCGCGCTTAGTACTTTAGTGATAACGCAATTTAATTTCCGAACGATTCACTTGCGTTGGATTGCTGCTGCTTTTTTACGATAGACTTAAGTCGGAGATAAGGATAAAATTGCAATGGAAGTTTGTTAATAAATGAGTCTGATGCAATTCCTAGTCAATTTCTTTGAATATTATCAGCGAAAAAAAAAAATTTTTTTAAATAGTATATTACACACCTAGAGGGAAAAATAGGACATTATGATCCGGGTGTACAATTGCCGACCCGAGTCGTAGGTAATTTTATAGAGTAATCAAATACATTCTTGTTGATTAAAGTAAGAGCAGGTAATTACACGGGTTAATAAGTTATTTTATTTTCATGGCGTTTTCCTCATTGAGCTAAAAATTTTCAAAAATTTTGTCAGTGATGCTGTGGCAAAATATTTTCATAATTTTTTTTATAATTGGAAGTGATCATTTTTAAAAATTGGTAATTAGTGTAATTACTGAATAATTAACGTTCTAATGTAACGGATATGTTTTGAGTAATTGCACAACTCGAGCACGAGAACGTTGAGAGTTTTATTTACACATTGAAAGTTCTGACTGCTTTACTCACGTTTAATTATTTCTGCGACTTTTATGATAAACTATAGTAGGAAATAATTTATGGCATCGCAAAGAAGGTTTATTAATAAATGAGTCTGATGCAATTCCTAGTCGGTTTATTTAAATATTAATGGCAAAAAAATAACTTTGAAAAAAAATATTTATGATGTCGGTCAGATTGGCCGGATGTTTGTAAACACGATAGCTTCCGAAAAACGCAACTAATCGACTTAATTTTTTTTTCAGTAGCTTTGGATTTTCATAGAACAGAACTCTATAGAAAATCACTAGTTAATTCTTTTTTGTTTAATTATAATCAATGAATAAGCCCTAAAACCGATAGTGGATGACTAAGTCAGCTGACATTTTTTTTTGAGTGTTTTTGCTTCCTGCCGACTGGCAACAGCACTGGCGCGGCAGTCGCATAAATAAATTCCGACTTTTGAACCCATGGAAAAATGGCGGGTTAATTTAAAAATTTAAACGCGACTCAAATCGTAGATATAATAATTCAGACAGATATTTAAATTAATAACCGACTAATGAGTAATTAATTTTCGTATTTTAATATCTAAATTAATTATTGCAGCTCTTTAATAACTAATAAAATTTTACAACATAATTAATTTAAAATATTTTTCTGCCAATAAATTTCGAGTCTCTGTCTGAGACGTTACTCATTCGCTAAATCAAAAAACATTAAAATTAAGTGATAAATTGTTATTTTAATTTAATAAATTAAATTACTTTATATCCGTTCCGATGTGCAATTTTTGACTAAAAAAAATGTTTGTTATTTTTTTTTATTTTTAATGCCAGTGAAACTTGAAGACGATAAGCAGGTCTGGGAAATAACGGGGATAATTTATGAGGCTATTTAATATGCGCATGGCTGGATACAAATAAATTAGTGATGAGTAATGTTAGATAATGATTGATTATTCTCGTGAAGATTAATCACTAATTACATTTATATATTATAATATTTAATTATAATATGAAAACGCTAATTATTTATTTTTTAATTTAAAATATTCATGGTATTGAAGTCCAAGTATCGGGATCCATTTAAATGAATATGATTTTTTTATCCATAAAATACGAAACTGGGGTGAAAAATTGGTAGCGAGGATTGGAAAGCGGGTAAGATAAATTGCATGGCGCCCAGTGTATGAAACAGTAAATGTTTTGAATTACCTTGATAAAGAATCAACTCCAAACGCGACAATCAGAGACGCCAGGACCATACAGCCAAGATAAATTCCGGATATTAAATGGATTCGCTCGACTGGCGGTGGAGCTAAATTGGGATTTTCTTCAACTATTTGACAAAAATTAGCTCCACATATTTCAGATACTTTTGTGCTGTTCAATTCTACGAATGGCAAATCTCCTTTGCCGTAAGATAATACTGCAAGTAATATCTTAATAAATCCACTTGTTTAAAAATAAATATGATAAATGTGCCATTACCAGAACGAGCTCTGGTATAAAAAAAAAAAAAAAATGTCATAAAAATTTTTCTTCTTGTAAAATGTTATGAAATTTTTTTTATTCAAAATTAGGGTTTTTTTGACCTGATAAATTTGATGCGTATAATTTTCAATTTATATTTATATAAAATTTATCAAGGATTCGAAAGGTTTTTTAGGCAGACACGAGTTCATTTATGAAAGATTTTTTTTTTTTAACTTTTGGAAAATTGTTTATTTTAATTTTTCAATTTTCACAGAAAAAATTTGAGTCAAAATATTTTGGAAAACGTCTTTAGGAACCAGGTCAAGATTTTCTTGACTCAAGAAATTTTCTTTAGAAATTTTTACTCTATCCCAGAAAATTTCGGTTTTCAAAAAAATTTTCTTGAATCAAAAAAATTTACTATCAGTCAATAATTTTCTTTTTTGGGCCAAAAGAAGGTTGGGCCCCAATACCCTAAGTAATTTTTTTTTTTTCAAAATTAGTCTCGAATAATTTCGAACCTTCATTGATTTTTTAAAAATTTCTGCTCGCCAATAATTTGAGAATTTTTTTTGACAGTTCGTTTAAAATGATTTTAAAAATCATATTTTTACTTAAATAAGCCCGCGAATTTCCGTAATTTTCAAATTGAGTTAAAAATATTTAAATCAATTTTTGAAAATAAATCGTTTCCCGCCAAAATGAAAAAAAATGTTTGAAAATAAATTATTTCCCGCCAAAATAAAAAAAAATTTTTCCGGTATTGTAAAGTTTTTCATCTTAAAAAATATGTAATCCAGCGTATTTAGGATCAAGATAAATTTTTCTCAGCGGCTCTATTTTCCCCTAAATTTCAGTGACAATTTATATAAAAACTTTTTATCAAGTTAAATAAATTATCAAAAATGGTCCCGTAATTTTGAGTGTTCCAGCACTGGTACATTTATTTACTAAGGTAATAACAATAATTACGAACCAGCTGAAGAAATCAGATTACCCCAGACCTGCGCCATTTGATAAAACATAAAAAACATTCCAAAAAATCTGGTAACAAGAACATCAGCTCCAAGCTCAGATATTGTTGCATAAGCTTCTGAAACTACCGTTAAATATGTACACTTAGCACACCATAATGGCCCGCCGCCTAATCCAACGGCCAGCCCAGCTGGAATCATTGTCATGAACTTTGGGTAAAACTGCGTTGCTATAAACGGAATATATGCAATAAATGACAGTGAAATTGTCCATTTACATCCTAACCAACTGTAAAGTACAAAATATTGTTACCACAATATATAATAACGTTATTTTAATCATATATTTATTTATTGTTCGTTTTGCTGTCCTAATTTTTTGCATAGTATCGTATTTTGTTTTTTTATTTTTAAATTTAGTAGGGGCATTAATTTCCCGCCGAGTACTGGCTGCGGAGAGATTAATTTCGGTAGTGGACGGATAAAATAAGATAGACGAGAGCTAAACCCATTAAATTTGTCAAAGAAAGAGGAGGGAAGGTAATTTCCGGAGTCGGCTAATCGAAATTTCCTAAATTACTCTTTATACTTTTTTTTGTCAATTTGTTGTCATACTCTTTGAAGTTTGCTAGATAAATGTCATTCAAATTTATTACTTATATTTAATATATCAGAAATTTCACCACGACAGGATATTTGACATATATATTAATTATGATTTTTTTTTTTTAATACGTACTAAGAGTTTGAAATTTTTGAATAATTAAAATTTATACTGGTCACAAAATTAAGGGTGTAAAAAAAATTCCAAATTTTTGAGTGATTTTCAAAATGCTGTAACTCGATGAAAAATGGTCGAGTAAAAATAAAAAAAGCAAATTGTACCCTCAAGTTTCTAGTTTTCAGACCTGGACTTCAAATTTTTTTATCATGCGCGGTTCCGGAGTAATGCGGAGAAAACCGACGTAAAAAAAAATTTCCAAATTTTTGCTCGGCTTCAAAAAAGTCTGGGCTTCAATTACTTTTTTTTGATAATCTGACCTTATGTTTCTTTTAGGAAATTTTTATTCTTTAACTTTTGTGACCAGTGTAATTTGAAAAATAAATCGAATATTCGAAGTATTTTGCGTTACTGATGCCATAAGGGCCGATCCCGAAAAAAATACCCTTGAAAAGGCATAAGGGCGTAAAAAAAATTTTTTTCCGGGAAGTGTACTTTTACTTGCCCGTGTAAAAAAAATTTGTTCCGAAAAGATTCCAAAAAAGTTCCGCATGTGGAACTTCTAAACATGAGACAGATTAGAAGATCGAATGGAACTTTTTTGTAACGTTAGTAATTTCGATGGTAAAAAAAAAGTTCTTATGATCAAATTTAGAGTTAAAAAATGACGTTCTTGGAACTTTTTTGGAATTTTATACAGACATTCCAAAAAAATTCCAGAATCACCAGTTTTTACTTTTTTATGGACTAAAAAAGGCATTCCAAAACATTCCAAAATCACTACTTTTGCATCTTTTGTAGACCAAGGAAGTTTCAAAAACATGTCAAAATAGTTCAAAAATCACTACTTTTGAATTTTTTACAGAACAAGAAAAAAAAACATCCATAAAAATTTCCAAAAAAATTCCAAGAACGTCCTTTTTTGACTCTAAATTTGCTCATAAAAACTTTTTTTTTACCATCAAAATTAGTAACGTTCCAAAAAAGTTCCATTCGAAGTTCTAATCTGTCTCATTTTTAGAAGTTCCACATGCGGAACTATTTTGGAATCTTTTTGGAACGAATTTTTTTACACAGGCGAAACGCGTAGAAATGACGAAAAAAAATTTTTTTTCAAATTTGAAATTAACTTTGGTCAAAATTTTTTGGAATACTTTTATTCAAAATGATTACTCTCAATCATACATAAAGTGATCAAAGTTAATTTCAAATTTGAAAAAAAAAATTTTTCATCATTTCTATGCATTTAAAGTAAAAATTCGTTGTTTCCCGAAAAATTTTTTTTGGTACGCCCTTATGGCCTTCGTAACGCGATTTGATAAAAATTTTCATTTAAATATCAAATTTTGGTAATTGTTTAGATGTGTGGCTCCACCTATTTTTCAACATAAAAAATACAATAATGAAGGTATCGACAAATTTTTTTTTTTTTGAAATTGTTCTTCTCTGCGGCAGATTTATGGTTTTCTGGTTTTTTATCGAAATTTTCGTTGCAAAATTTTTGCGAGTCTTTAATTATTTTTTTTCGTAAAGAAAATAAAAAATAGAACAAATTAAAAAAAAAAATGTCTCAATATCATAATTTGAATTTTTTTTAGGCTTTTAAAAAATTCGAGTTTTTAAAAATTTGTTAATATCGTTATTTTTTTATTTTTTATGTCCAAAAATAGGTGGAGCCACACATCTAAACAATTACCAAATTTTAATTACATATAAATAATTTGTGAAAAAATTATTCGCACATCCCGACTTTTTTAATTGACAAAAAAAATTTTTTTTTACCAAATTTTTTACCGCCAAAATTTGAATTTAATTAATACGAGACTTCTTAAAAAAAAAAAATTTGCTTCTGGAGCAGGAAATAAAATCTTCATCCCGATTAAAAAAAAACGAATGAAAATTTTTTTTTTTCAAATTTTCCAAATGTCCCATCGTACCCCGTAAAAATTATCTACATAAATCAGAATTGATATAATCGATACTTAATAGTAATGAGCTCAGGAATCATTATCTCGAGTACTTGACTCGAATGACGTCAAATATTTTATCATTTATCAGTGAAATTAAAAATAAATAAGCCTACAAATTAAAATTAATCTGGAGTCTGTTTGTCTAGGTGACGTAGGTCAGATAAAAAAAAAAAAAAAGGAAACGTACCTTATTATAAGCACAGGTAAGAAAATATTACTGACTATAAGACTTCCATAGATAGAGGCCAGTGTGAATGTACCGAGTGATTGGTCGGCATTTATCGAACTCTGGAGGTTACTTGCACCCATGAATGCCGTGAAATGAATCATAAATGCAATCCCAATCATTATGATGTTTTTTAAAATTCTCCATCGTTCTTTTGAATTAAAATTACTCCTCACGGCATCTGTTGCTACCAAGTTTGCCATTATTGCGTAAATTAACTTTTCTTACCTGCAGTAAAAGATCGTGTTTGTTAATTTTTTAATAATGGATTTGCGGCAATTAAATGCAAATGTCGGATTTTTACAATGGGGTTGTGGGTAATTAGAATAAATTGAGAAATTACTCTAGCGTTGGTAAGTAATTGGGTCAGTTGATAAACGTGAAGAAATTAAATGTCATTGGGTTGGCGCCAAAATTTTTTGTAGGATAATTAAATAATAAATTGATAATTTAGAGGGAATTGGAAAAATTGGAATGTAAGATTTCGGTAGGAAAATTTTTTTAAAAATTTGTGACGTATGTGAAGTATAGGCATTAATTTTTTGAGCGATAGTGAAATTTTTATGGGAATTTTTACCTGGGAGATGGATAGAAATTATTATTTTAATTTATGTAGATCTAAGGAGATCTATTTAGATCATAGATAAAAGGCGGCAATTTTAAAAATTTAAAAAGTTTGAAATTTTTGTTTTTTAAAAATTTCAGAGCTTTGAAGGAAAAATTGAAAATATTTTAAATCTGAGGAAATTTGAATTTTGTTTTTAATTATTGGGATCTATTTAGATCTATGGAGATCTATGCAGATCAAAGCTGGGGAAAAAATTGTGAAAATTCAAAATTTTGATTTTTTAAAAAATTTTGTGACCTAGTGAAAAAAAATTTATTATCTAAGAAAGTAGATTTTTTTTGAGTTTTGGAATCTATTGAGATCTTTGGAGATCTAGACGGATCAAAATTGAATCACCATATTTTAAAAATTCAAAATTTTGGTTTTCATAAGATTTCGGATAGTGAAAAAAAATTTTTTCTGTATAAATTTCAGAATATTTAACTTTTATCAATCATTGGGATCTATTTCGATCTGTAGAGATCTATGTAGATCAGAGCTGAGAAAAAAAAGTAAAAATTCAAAATTTTGATTTTGTTAAAAATTTTGTGACCTGGTAAAAAAAAAAAATTTATCATCTAAGGAAATAGATTTTTTGTTCGAGTTTTGTGATCTATGCAGATCTATGAAAATCTATCTAGATCAAAATTAAATTATCATATTTTAAAAATTCAAAATTTCGATTTTTTTTTTCAATTTTGTGATTCAGTAAAAAAAAATTTCTTATCTAAGGAAATAGATTTTCTATTACGAATTTAGAGATCCATGTAGATCTATGGAGATCTATTTAGATCAAAATTAAATTATCATATTTTAAAAATTCAAAATTTCGATTTTTCATAAAATTTCGGAAACTGAAAAAAATTATTTCATTATAAATCTCAGAATATTTAATTTTTATTAATTTTTAGGATCTATTTAGATCTGTGGAGATCTATGTAGATCAAAGCTGAGGAAAAAAATTGTAAAAATTCAAAATTTTGATTTTGTTAAAAATTTTGTGACCGGGTAAAAAAAAAATTTATCATCTAAGGTAATAGATTTTTTGTTCGAGTTTTGTGATCTATGAAGATCTATCTAGATCAAAAGTAAATTATCATATTTTAAAAATTCAAAATTTCGATTTTTCATAAAATTTCAGAAACTGAAAAAAATTTTTTGATTATAAATCTCAGAATATTTTATTTTACTTTTATCAATTATTGGGATCTATTTAGATCTTTGGAAAATTATGTAGATCGAAGCTGCAGCTGATGAGAAAAAACTAAATCGTAAAATTCTAAATTACGATTTTCAGAAAAACTGCGGGACCTCGTAAAAAAAAAAAAATTGAAAAGTATTTAGGAGTTTTCTATAAATTTAAGTAATTAATTAAATGTAAATTCAAACATTAATTGGACTAAAGTTAATTCAGTTGCACACATCGAATTGATACAATTTATATCTCCAGGAAGTATCTCATTACTCTTGACCCTTTGAAATTATACCTATTGAAAATAACTTGACCTCAAAAAGCATCGCATGTCCCAGTATATAAATGGCTGAAAACTTCAATCGCTACTCGACTATTATTTTATATAAAACATGAAATTTAATTAGAACCAGTCCAAAGAGCTTTAATTCGTTAAATCCTCAAAGGAAAATCGCTTTGAATGCTTATCAATGACGAGAGCTTATCAAGCAAAAATTTTAAATAAAAATAAAAATCACACTTCTCATTGGCCCCACTCAGCTTTAATTACTTTAATCACATAAATAATTATTTTAATCAAGCACAAGATTCGTTTAAAATTCTATCATCTAATTGTCTATTAAAATGGCAATCGCCCCTAAGTACCCACTTTAATTTTTTATCGTGATTTTAAAATAAAAAATTATTAACAAAAAACATTTTTATGACAGCAAAAAAATTTTTATGTCTTTCGCACGGTAATAAAATTCTTTATTCTATTGTTCCGGTCTATTAATTGTTTTCCTACGTGCGCTGGATTGTACATATTTCTATCCAACTATTATATTATGAAGAAATTTTTATATCTATATAGAAGTACTTGAGACAAAATAAGACATCATATATTTCGGACAAAAAATTTTCGTATCTAAGTCTACGACAATTAAAGCTCATGCGATAATTAAATGAATAAATCGACAAAGTTTCAAGACATGACCCATTTTACTTCATAGTCTAACTTTTTTAGTTCTCAGTAAAATAATTCAGATTACAAGAAGTGAAAAAAAAATTTTTTACGGAAAATTAAAAGTTTTCCGATCTGCCAAATTTTCCCACTTTTTTTTTAAACCGGAATTTTTATTTATCATAGAAATTTTTATATTTATATAAAAGTACTTGAGACAATATATGACATCATATTTAAGGCAAAAAATAATTTTTTTACTCGAATTTTTCGTACCCAGTCTCAGAAATTAGAAAAAAAAAATTTTAATGAAAATTCAAAATTTTCCAATCTGACAAATTTTCCCACTTTTTTTTTAAACCGAAATTTTTATCTATCATAGAAATTTTTATATTTATATAAAAGTACTTGAGACAATATATGACATCATATTTAAGGCAAAAAATAATTTTTTTACTCGAATTTTTCGTACCCAGTCTCAGAAATTAGAAAAAAAAAATTTTAATGAAAATTCAAAATTTTCCAATCTGACAAATTTTCCCACTTTTTTTTTAAACCGTAATTTTTATCTATCATAGAAATTTATATATATATATATATATATATAATTATATATAAGTACTTGAGACAATATATGACATCGAATTTAAGGCAAAAAAAAAATTTTACTCGAATTAGAAAAAAAAAATTTTACTGAAAATTAAAAATTTTCCAATTTGTCAAATTTTCCCACTTTTTTTTAAACCGTAATTTTTATCTAACTGTCATAGCAATTTTTTATTTATATAAAAAAGTTTGAGATAATACATGACCCCGAGACGAAAAATTCAAGTCTCTCTGAGTCTCTGAGAGTCTCTAGAAGGCTCGCTGAGTCTTGCTGAGTCTCTCTGAATCTTCCTGAGTCTCTCTGAGTCTCCATTTTAAAGACTCGTAGACAATCGTGTTTCACATGGTCTCTTTGAGTCTCCCAGAGTCTCTCATTCAGAGACTATGGAAGACTTAGACTATAAAATTTCCCAGCAAACATTAAGTCTCCCAACACGAGACTTAAAGAGACAACTTACAGACTGTAAAATTTTTTAGCAAACATGTAGTCTTTCAACACGAGACTTGGAGAGACTAGAGACTGTAAAATTTCCCAGCAAACATTTAGTCTTCCAACACGAGACTTACAGAGACTAAAAACTGGGAATTTCCCAACAGCTTTAAAATTTATCTCTTCAACAAGACCAAACAGGAACAAAAATTTTATAAGTAGGGTACGTTTATCTACAAACAATAGTGTATGTACATATAATAAAATTGGTACTACATTAGGCAGTAATATGTTTACACGTACAATATTTTCGTAGGTTGGTGTAAATTTGTAGGTTTGTGTCCAGAAAATAATATTTTAAAGATTCATTCCGAACTGAACCTTCGAATCGGATAGTTCGCTTGAAATATCAGTGGATATCGTGTTGTGTTTCACAGTGTTAAAAAAATGTTCGTTTTAGTTTTTTTGATTAAAACCTTGCAAAAGTCTGTTATTAACGAAAAAGACATTTGCATTCCATCGAGCCCAGACGTTACAGCAGAAGTAGGGGATATTGTACTATAGTGAAATGGGGAAAATCAAAGTCTCAAACGAAGATTCTCCGATACATCAGTAAGTTATTAAAAATAGTAAAACTTGTAATATGACAAAATAATTTTCACAACTTCGTAAAGATTAAAAAAAATTTTTTTTTTCTCTATTTTTTCTATTTATTTAATGAAATCTCTGATCATATTCATAGGGTCTAAAGAAGAATTAGAAAAAATAAATGTTGGGGAAAGATGGGAACATCATTGATAAAGCAACAAGAAACTCGAAAAAAAAAAACAATTCAACAAAAATATTGCAGAAAAAAAAAGTTTTAGTAAATTCAAACTATTATCTCAAAAAGCTTGTAAGCAAACTGAGAAATATTATAATGAAGAACTTTTATCGAGTTTACTTGAAAAAAATTGCGAAGATAAAGATAATTACACAAATGACGATGAGATAGTAGCCGATACAATTCGAGATGACAATAAAACATCAGAAATCGATGAAATCAGTAAATCATGTTATATTTCAGTTTCCGATAATAGTATTAGTACCACGTGCGAACTTTGTTCATCATTACCTGTAAGTAAGTATTTGCATTCATTTCTATAACAATAATTTATTATTGTTTATTTTCATTTTAATTTTTCATACATTTATTTATTTTAGCATTAGTTACTGCATAGGCTATCATGTGTATGGAACATGTTTTAAAATTTTTAAAGACTATATATTATCAGAAAGTATCTATTGAAAAAGCAAATAGTAGTGTAAGTAATGAGTAAAATAATAATGCATTATACTCCTGTATAAGAAAATTTAAATTAATTTTAAATGTAATATTTAATAATAAAAACAATTAATATAAAACTATATTGTATTTTTAATTATTTGTATAAAAATATTTTAAGAGTTGATCCTCAGTCTCTCATTCAGAGACTTTAAAACAGTCTCGCCGAGTCTCTCATTCGGAGATTCTAAAACAGTCTCGCCGAGTCTCTCATTCGGAGATTCTGAAACAGTCTCGCAGAGTCTCTGATTCGGAGACTTCTATTACTTTAAAGCAGTCTTCGGAAGTCTCTTCCTGAGAGATTCGTAGAGATCGAGTCTCTACGAGTCTCTGTGGCTGCCAACACAGAGACTCCCAGAGACTACAATAAGTCTCTCATTCAGAGACTCCAAGAGACTCTCAGAGACTCCGAGAGACTTGAATTTTTCGTCTCGGGACATCATATTTGAGGCAAAAAAAATTTTCCACTCGAATTTTTCGTACCCAGTCTCGAAAATAAGAAAAAAAAAATTTTACTGAAAATTAAAAATTTTCCAATCTGTCAAATTTCCTCACTTTTTTTTGAAACCGTAATTTTTATCTATCATAGAAATTTTTATATCTATATAAAAGTACTTGAGACAATATATGACATCATATTTGAGGCAAAAAAAAATTTTATTACTCGTATTTTTCGTACCCAGTCTCGGAAATTAGAAAAAAAAATTTACTGAAAATTAAAAATTTTTCAACCTGTCAAATTTTCCCACATTTTTTTGAAACCGTAATTTTGATCTATCATAGAAATTTTTATATCTATATAAAAGTACTTGAGACAATATATGACATCATATTTAAGGCAAAAGAAAATTTTTTTACTCGAATTTTTCGTACCCAGTCTGCGACGATTAGAAAAAAAAAATTTTTCTGCTCAAATTGCCCCACTTTTCTTTTCTCTAAACCAAAACCACACACACAGATACTCATATGTATATATATATTTTTAGAGAAAGGTAGATAACAACTCCGTAAAAAAATGACAGATGCAGTAAAATATAATCTTATTACCTACGTAGTATAATTTAAAAATACATAAATATACTTTTACAAAATCTTTATACAAACAACCATTTCTTGCACGTAAATATAATAAATAATTTTAATTACAAAGCAGACACTTGTCTCAAGAATTAATTTAAATAGAACAGCACTGCAAATTAACACTTAAATGTAACTCATTAAAAAAAATAAACCAACATTTTTTTTTCTCAATAACGACGGAAACTTTTTTATGTCCGTAACTTCAAACGGTCCCAGAAGTAACTGATCCCGCGGAGGTATTTTATTATCGCTCGTGCAGCTAAA
Source organism: Microplitis mediator (assembly GCF_029852145.1). Taxonomy (NCBI): domain Eukaryota; kingdom Metazoa; phylum Arthropoda; class Insecta; order Hymenoptera; family Braconidae; genus Microplitis; species Microplitis mediator. The sequence goes on from NC_079977.1 coordinate 2,575,358, forward strand.
AAATCAATCTGGTTATATTTCCGTCCTTGAATTGTCTCTATCATCTAGTATAATCTACCTTTCACGTCTCCATTCGTACAAATAAATATTTATCAACATAAACTTTTGCAATCGTATACTTTCCAGACCAATGATTATTGCCCCCAGTTAATTATTTTAATTAATTAAATAAATATTAAATAATTACCGCCGAATTCCATAGGTTGCAAATTCATATTTTCATTAATATAAAATATAAATATATAAATATGACTTCGGGTGATGAGTTATTAATTTTATTACGAGAAAATTGAACCCTGACTGATCTGAGTGTAATTAAATTGTCAATAATTCGCCCCCGGGCATCAACTTCGCGCAGATAATTGAAGCGCATAAATATTTGCTGGAAGATGCCTTTATTTATTTCAATTATTTTATGTAATTGTTTGTTCAATTAGCATTTGTAATAAAATACGATATATATTTATCAGTTCTGCCATCTTTTACTAGACCTTGATTGAGAATAAATTTATGTAGAAAATAATTATTTGAGTTATTGGCTATTTATTTATTCATTTAAAGTTTGTGCGTCAGCAATTGTACTTTTCTCATTAACATGAATGGAAGTTTTAATAATAAAATTTTAAAATATTTTCAATGATAATGATAATGAGAAAATAACGAGGAGTTCGATGCACTAAACTATTGAGTTTTTTTTTTCTATAGCCTAAAGTCGGGCGTAAAATTTACAGATTGGAAATTGATAAAAGTAAGTTAGGAAATTGACCACTAGGTTTTTCGACGAATGCCCAATTCTGGGGATCTCATATCTTAATGACGAAAATATATAAGGGAGGAAATTTTTCATTTTCACTACAGTCGTGTGCAACAGTTCACTGAAGACACTTGTAATTTTTTTGTTTTTGAAAAAGTTAAAGAAAAAACGACGGAAATGGCTCGCATCCTTATTTTCACTTTCCTGCTTTGCTGCATTTTTGCTTACGTAAGTATCCAATAATTTTTTTTTTTTTTTTTTTCAATGGCTTTGATTAGTAATTTATTATTTTTATTTGTCGACGTCATCAATTTGTTGAAATGTAAATTAAATATCATTCGGAGTTCTGAGTTTGAAAAAAATTATTTTGTACACCGGAAAATATTTTTTTTTTTTTTTGAGGAATGATTTTGGGAGATTTTATTTTGATCCGAATTTACTCCTTTTTTTTGGAAGAAATTTCAGTGTAAGATTAAATAAAAAAATTCTACTTTGCGAATTCACTCCGGATTCAATCCACGTTTACTTGGAAATTTTTTTTACACTACATTTACGAAATTAATTAAAAATTGATTATTCACATGCTATTAAATTTTAAATTTTAAATTAAAATTTTGGATATTTGATATATTTTTTTTACTTTATTTATTTAAAAAATAAGAGATGAAAAAAATAATAAATATCAAATAGTTTTTTTTTATGTGGAAATCAGCTGACGTCTAATAATTTTTTGATTATTTTTTAAAACGATGAATTATTGAAAAAAAAAAATTTGAAAAAATTGCACCTACAGATTTTTTAATTTTCTAAATGTGGATATTTTTAATTTTTTTTTTTTTGTAATTGATGTTGAAAAAAAAATCAAAAAGTTTTTTCTTGTTTGCCAATTTCAGGATTATTAATTTTTAAATAGAAATGGAGCGAAATTCATATTAATTTTTTGAAATCTACACTGAAAAAAAAAAAAAATAATTTTCTTCAAGTATAAATACTTCATTTAAAAAAATATTTACTCGGTAGGATACAAACATTTATATACTTGAAAAAAGTTTTTATTTTATGATCCTGAAGTTAGCAGACAATTAGTAATTTTCAAAATTTTTTTTCACCAAATCAATGACAAAAAATATGCACATGTAGAAAATTTTTAAATCTACAGGTGCGATTTCTTCAAATATTTTTTCTTTATCAGAAACTTTAATTTTTTTTCGTTAGTTCCCTAAAACAAGATTTAAAAAATTAATTAACTTCCGCATACTTACATTCTACAGTAATTAAAAAAAAATTTTAATTACCCGATATTCATTACCGCCATAATATATCCGCAATCACCATGCAAGTTTAATTAATCAATACCACCAAAAAAAATAATTTTTTTTCCTACTAATCACTTTGGTGTAAAAACAAAAAATATTAATTTAAAAAAATAATTTTACCCATTAATTAAAATGGATAGTAAATGATCCCGCGTACTCATGAAAAAAAAAAAATCTGTCTTCTTTTACCTCCCCCCCCCTCTGTTTAATTCACCAGAAAAATTAATAATTAATACTGAAATTTTTTATTTGTGCAGGTAAATTGTGACCCAGTATTTTTTCCGGAGCACGGACTTATCAGTAGTCCGAACGCACAAATCACCACGACAGTAACTCACTCGGATGGTTTCTTCGCCAGCTTATGGGCAGCAATTGCGCATTTCTTTGCCAGTATAGGAGCCGGTATTACTGACGTCTCTACCTCAGTGAGAACATGGGTCGGCTTCTAATAAAAATCTGCAGCATATTTATAAAACTAATTCATGTTACTTTCTTTTATACAAAATGTAATTTCTAACTGATTCATATTTTTTGCTCGATGTCGGTCTCAATTGTAAGCCGTTGAGTAACAGATATTTTTGTAGAATAAAAAAAAATAAAATGTATATCGAGTTATTTCATTTCAAGTAGATAAGAATTTACACATTCAAATAAATGAGAAATTTAGTAGATATATGATTTACATTTGTCGAATATATATGAGACAATTCTATTACACGGAAAAAAAATATTAGTAAATAATACTCGGATTCTCATCAACTGCGGGTCTTGACTGAATAATAGTTAATATTATGGAGTAGAACGTAAGAAATTAATATCAGATGCATTTTTTTGACAACCCGTGTAATGAAAAATGTCAAAAAAAGGTTAAAAAAGTGTTGACTATTGTAAAGTTCAAAACGTGACACAACGACGAACTCTTTTTTAGCACTTTTTAAACTTCTAAAATTAAAGGGAGTAGAAAAAGTTTTCCCTAATTGTATAATTGTACGTTTTTTGAATCATTTGAAAACTAATTTATTGACTCTCTTCTCGGAACGTTTGATTTTTTTGTAGTGAGAAACACGTTTAAAAACGACTATTTTTGAACAGTTTGTAAACGTTTTTTGGTCTTTTTTCCAACGGATTTCTGATCCTGCCTACGGAACATTTGTAGATGACTTTATTTTTGTTAAAAAAATGTTTGAAAACACCGCATTTTAAACAGTTTTCTAACGTTTTTTGATCTTTTTTCTAACGGCTTCCTAATCCCGTTTACAGAGCATTTATAGCTGAATTTATTTTGGTTCAAAATACGATTTTTTTAAACGTTTTTTGAACAAGAAAAAAAAAAAAAACAAATTAAAAAACAAGTACTCTGCAAACGAAATCAGAATACTTATAGAAAAAAGATCGAAAAACGTTTAAAAACTGTTCAAAATTAGTCGTTTTTAAACGTGTTTCTCACTATAAAAAAATAAAAAAATCAAACGCTCCGAAAAGAGTCAATAAATTAGTTTTCAAATGATTCAAAAAACGTACAATTATACAATTGGGGAAAACTTTTTCTACTCCCTTTAACTTTAGAAATTTAAAAAGTGTTCAAAAAGAGTTCGTCGTTGTGTCACGTTTTGAACTTTACAATAGTCAACACTTTTTTAACCTTTTTTTGACATTTTTTTTTTACACGGGAAGTGTCGTGTAGTTTTTAAGGTTTAAGTAGTAATTTTAAATTGTCAAGCAGTTTATTTCAATGATTAACTGTTAATGATAGCAGTTTAAACATTGAAATCATAATTTTACTGATTAAAACGACATTAGTTATTGAACATAACATAAATAATTAGAAGTTAAACTATAATTATTGTTAATCATTTTTTTTCGTGTAAATTACATGACATATAGGGGAGGGTGGGGCAGAGCGGCCCCCCTGAAATTTTGATCAAAAAAAAAATTTTTTTTTTTCGACTAATTACTATAAATCCGATATGTTTGCGCATTTTTACCCCTACGCATGACATTTGGGGCAAAATGAACAAGCCCAAAATTTTGAAAAAGTGATTTTTTCATATTTTTATCGTCAAATTAAAAAAAATATTATAATTCCACTTTTCTAGCCCTACACATAACACCTGGGGCAAAATGGACCAGCCGAAACTTCCGAAAAAATTATTTTTTCATATTTTTCGGCCGTTTCTCTGTGTAAGAGGCAAATTTGGTCACTAAAAATTTATAAAAATTAGATTTTTTTTTTTTAGTTGATAAATTTTTGAAATAAAGTAAAATTATAGAATTGATTTTTTTTTTTATTAAATAACAATTAGTAATTAAGGTAATCGAGAATGAACGATTTTTTACGCTTTAAAAAATTTTTTTCAAGTAATATAAAACCAAAAATAGTTGTCAAGAGAAAGAAATACATTCTTAATGATTAAAACAATTTAAAAAAAAAAATTTTTTTATCATATTTTGGAGGGGGGCCGCTCTGCCCCACAAAAAGTTTTTTTTTCAGAATTTTGGCAAAATGTCCATAAATTTGTTCGAAATAGGACAAAAGTAAAGTGATCTTATGGTTGGAAGCCACAAAAAGTAATAATTGGCTTAGGGGGGCCCTGAAAAAGTAATAGTATCTTGAAAAATTTCATTTTTTAGAGCAAAATTGCAATTATCTCATTAACTATTAACTTCACGAAGTTTTATTATAGGACCTTTTTTGTAGAGAATTAAATTTCCGATCAAAATGAGTTGGAAAATGATATTTACTTATCAGTTCTGCCATCTTTTACTAGACCTTGATTGAGTATATATTTATATATAAAATAATTACGCTAGTTATTGACTATTAATTCATTCATTTAAAAATTGTGCGTCAGCAATTGTACTTTTATCATTAAAATAAATGGAAGTTTTAATAACTTAATTTTTAATGATGATGATAATGAGAAAATAACGAGGAGTTCGATGACTAAACTATTGCGTTATATTATTTTTCTATGGCCAAAGGATGGGCCCCAAATTAATAGATTGGAAACTGATAAAAGTGAATGATGAAATTGACCACTAGGTTTTTGACGGATGCCGACTTCTGTGGATTTCTTATCTTAATGAAGGAAAATATAATATATGAGGGAGGAAATTTTTCATTTTCACTACAGTCGTGTGCAACAGTCCACTAAAGACACTTGTAGTTTTCTGTTTTTTGAAAAAGTTAAAGAAAAAAATGACGAAAATGGTTCGCATCCTTGTTTTCACTTTCCTGCTATACTGCATTTTTGCTTACGTAAGTATCCAATAATTATTTATTTTTTTTTTTTTCGATGGCTTTGATTGGTAATTTATTATTCTTACTCTGAGTAATAGCGCAGAAGTTTGGTCACTAATCTTTAGTTATAAAATATTTAGAGATTTTTTTTTATCAGTCGACGTCATCAATTTTCGAAACATCACTTGGAGGTCTGGTTTAAAAAATATTATTTTGCATACCGGAAAATAGGAGTTTTTTTTTTTTTTTTAGAAGAATGATTTCGAAGGGGATTTTATTTTATCCGCAAAGACGCTGATCTACGAATTCAATCCACGTTCACTTCGAAAATTTTTTTCACTTTACATTTAAGAAATTAATTAAAAATTTATAATTCTCGTGCTTTTAAATTTTCAAATTCAAAATTAAAATTTTTGATATCTGATATATTTTTGCTCACTTTTTTTCTTTGTTTATGTAAAAAATAATAAGTATTAAATAGTTTTTTTTTATATGGAAATCAGCTGACGTCTAATAATTTTTTGATTATTTTTAAAAACGATAAATTATAAAAAAAAAAAATTTCAAAAAATTGCACCTACAAATTTTCTAATTTTTTAAACATGCATATTTTTTTTTTTTTTTTTTTTTTTTTTTGTAATTGATGTTAAAAAAAAATCGAAAAGTTTTTGATTGTTTGACAATTTCAGGATCATTAATTTTTAAACATAAATGGAGTGAAATTCTGATAATTTTTTTGAAAAATCTATTGATAAAATAATTTTTTTGTAATTTTGTGTCTCAGAAAATAAGTTTTTCTACAATTTTCCAGCAAAAATAAAACTAAATTTTGACAAACTTGTAAACAGAAAAAATTAATTCAAAAATTGATTTTCTTTATCACAAAATTTAATTATTTCCTCATTAGTTCCCTAAAACAAATTTAAAAAAATTAATTTACTTCTGCATACTGACATTTTCCAGTTAATTACAAAAAATTTTAATTACCCGAGATTAATCACTACCATAATACACCCGCAATCACCATACAAGTTTAATTAATCAATAGCACCAAAAAAACTAATTGTTTTTCCTCCTAATCACTTTGGTGTAAAAACAAAAAATATAAAATAAAAAAAAAAAATTTTTTAAAATGATTTTTCCCATTAATTCAAATGGATGGTTAATAATCTCGCGTACTCATGATAAAAAAAATTCTGTCTTATTTTACCTCCCCCTCCCCCTCTGTTTAATTCACCAGAAAAATTAATAATTAATAACGAAATTTTTTATTTTTGCAGGTAAATTGTGACCCAATTTTTTCGAAGAAAAAAAGTATCCATATGCTGGACGAAGAAAACACCAGGAGAGAACCTCGCTCGGTAGGTTTCTTCGAAACGATCTTCGCAGTAATAGTGATGATCTTGGGCAAATTAGGATTACCTGTGGTAATACTATAGTAACGTCTCTTCCTCAGTGAGAACATGGGTCGGCTTCAAATGAAAATCTGCACCATATTTATAAAACTAATTCATGATACTTTTTTTTTTATACAAAATGTAATTTCTGACTGATTCATATTTTTTGCTTAGTGTCGGCCTCAATTGTAAGCCGTTGAGTAACAGATATTTTTGTAGAATAAAAAAAAATAAAATGTATATCGAGTTATTTCATAAGTAGATAAGAATTTACACATTCAAATAAATGAGAAATTTAGTATATATATGATTTACATTCGTCGCATATATATTGGACAATTCTATTAATTACATAATATATACATATGTATATGTACGTATGATATATAGAACGAATAAGGAGTTATTATTAAATTATGCAACACACCCTCGACCACGAACGTAAACCGGTTATTTAATCAGATAAATTTGAGATTCTTGCCAGGAATTTCCAAAGTTTACGTACAGTAGCCTTGATATTATTGTTTTTAATACACGATTTTACTGATACTGAGAATGTAATGTGTAATTATGTTACACAAACTATTATTTAATTAGTTAATTAAAAGATAACTTATTTAATGGGAAATTAAATTAATGTAACTTTAAATAATGAAGTAAATAAACTGTGCACGTGTAATTAAGAATCAAGCTGCTATAAATTTAAAGGTAATACTGAAGTTTATTACGATGACTTTCAATTTTATTTATTTTTACTTCTATTGAATGTATGAGAAAAATAATTTAGCGCGCGCTCGAGTTCGGAAGAATTATATTTGAAAATTTTATTCAATGAGTATTGAAGTGTAATTATTTTTATTTTTTTTTACAATGGAGAACTTGAGGGCTGGGTTCAATATATTTTTAAATACTCATTGTGGACATGAAGAAATTTTTTTTTTAATTTAATAGAGGGGTCAAATTTTTTGAAAACTTTTTTGGGGAGGTTCAAAATGAAGTTGAATTTTAGATTAATTTTGACCACAAGACAAATTTTAAATTGTGAATAGAAGAAATTTTTCTTTAATTTCCTTTTTTTTTTGTGGAAAATTTTTTTTTTTTTCAAGGGAAGGGTTAGAATTTTTTGAAAATATTTTAAGGAAGGTCGAGCTAAAGACGAATTTTAGTTTAATTTTGACTACAAGACAAATTTCGAATTATGATTAGAAAATAGTAGTTTATCTATCGAGTGCGATCGCGTCTTAGACTCGATTGTACTAGATAAATACATTAGTTTTTGTGACAGATATTTGAAATGTACTACATTTAGCGCCTATAAATGGTGGATTATAACCTGCATATATTTATTTAGTAAAATTATTTTGAGTATTCGTTAAAAATGAGAGAAGTCGGTAAGTGTATTAATTAATATGATGATAAATTCTGTCACAAGATGGCTCGCTGAGTTACTTCGATTTTTTTGGTTATTTGCGATCGCACGTGTAGCTAAAAAATATTTTTTGATCCGTCGATGACGTCACTATTACAACGATCAGATATCTTTTTTACCAGCTGTAAGTTATCTAATATGTTTAACTACCGGCTGTAGGCGCTAAGTGTCGTACATTTTAAGTGTCTGTCACAATTTTTTTTTTTAATTTCCTTCCTTTCCGAGCACTCGGCGTGATACCGACGGTCTGGGTTCGATTCCCAGTTCGGGCTATCTATATTGCACACCTCAATCGCGAAAGCGTTAGGTGTGCTTTACTGTCACTCTCTCACTCTCGGCCCTTTTACGGACTTTAAATCCTCTCTACTTTCTTTATAGTACACCAAAGTTGTTAATGATATATACCATTTTAAAGGAAATTTATTAAGGAACATTTTTCAATGCAATCCATATTTGATTAATGATGTGATTAATTTAAAAAAAAGGATTTAGTCCGAAGCCCTCAGTGCGTCAATTGTGGTGTTCGGACTCGTCTAAACACGATAACTTTCGAAAAACAAGACTTATCGACTTAGTTTTTTTTTTATTATCTGTGTATTTCTGATCACAAGAACCCTTTCAAAAATTACTATCTGAATCCTTTTTGTTTTGGTGTAATTAATAAAAAACGTGAAAACTGATTCTTCGTGAAAAATTTAGCTGCTATTTTTACTGGTGTTATTATTTTTTTCATTGTTTCTCTCTATCAACTACTGGTGGCAGCACTATAGCGTATCAATATGTTTGAAAAAAAAGCGACATTTAAGACAAAACAAGGCGGGATATTTAGAAAAAATTGTTAGTAAAAAAATATTAAACTGAAAATAAGAAATAAGAATAAAAAAATCAAATTGATAATTTGTAAGTTGAATAACAGTTCATAACAAAAAAAAATATATTAATATTATATAATAATAAAAGTAATGATTAAAAATAAATTGAGCGATTGAGGTGTGCACTTTTGGATTTTCCAACATTTTTTTCTCAATTTATTTATAAATTGTCTTATTGAGGTCAATTGTAAGTTTAGGAATCACTATATTTAAAAATTACCGTTAAATTCCATACACTGAAAAAAAAAATCGCGATTTTTAATCGTTAGCTGCAAGCGATTTTTTCGCTATCACTTACTTATCTGTTCCTTGTATAAAAAAAAAGTTAAGCATCGGTATAGCTCGAAAATAAAACAAATACTGTTTTTATCATTAAAATAGATTCATAAATATATGTATATATATATATATATATATATATATATATATATATATATATATATATATATATATATATATATATATATACCGATGTTTAACTTTTTTTTATACAAGGAACAGATAAGTGCTAGCGAAATAATCGCTAGCAGCTAGCGATTATTTTTTTCAGTGTAAGTTACAAATTCATATTTTCATGAATATAAAATATAAATATATAAATATGACTTCGGGTGATGATTTATTGATTTTGTTACGAGAAAATTGAAACCTGACTGATCTGAGTGTAATTAAATTGTCAATAATTTGCCCCCGAGCACCAACTACGCGCAGATAATTGAAGCGCATAAATATTTGCTGGAAGATGCATTTATTTATTTTAATTATTTTGTGTAATTGTTTGTTTAATTAGCATTTGTAATAAAATACGATACTGATTTATCAGTTTTGCCATCTTTTACTAGACCTTGATTGAGAATAAATTTATATATAAAATAATTATTTGAGTTGTTGACTACTTATTCATTTATTCCAGAAGTTTGTGTCAGCAATTGTACTTTTATCATTGACATGAATGGAAGTTTTGATAATTGAATTTTTAAAACATTTTTAATGATAACGATAAAGATAAAATAACGAGGAGTTCGATGATTAAACTATTGAGTTTTTTTTCTATGGCGAAATGTCGGATCCAAAATTAACAGATTGGAATTTGATAAAAGTAAATTGGGAAATTGACCATCAGGTTTTTTGACGGATGCTCAATTCTGTGGATTTCTTATCTTAATGACGAAAAATATATAAGGGGAAATTTGTAATTTTCACTACAGTCGTGTGCAACAGTCCACTAAAGACACTTGTAATTTTTTGTTTTTGAAAAAGTTAAAGAAAAAACAACGGAAATGGCTCGCATCCTTGTTTTCACTTTCCTGCTTTGCTGCATCTTTGCTTACGTAAGTATCCAATAAAATTTTTTTTTTTTTTCAATGGCTTTGATTAGTAATTTATTATTTTTACTGAGTAATCGCGCAGAAGTTTGGTCACTAGTTTTTATTTGTAAAATATTTAGAGTTTTTTTTTTATTAGTCGACGTCATCAATTTATGAAATATCACTTGGAGGTCTGATTTAAAAAATATCATTTCGCATACCGGGAAATAGGATTTTATTTTTTTTTATAGGAATGACTTCGGAGTGGATTTTATTTCTATCCGCATTCACTTCAATCTAGTGTTGAGATAAAAAAAAACTCCGTTTTGGAGGAAATTTCAGTCTAGGATTAAACAAAAAAAAAATTCTACGTTGCAAATTTACTCTGCATTAACTCTAAATTCAATCCACGTTCACTTGGAAAATTTTTTACACTTTGTATTTACAAAATTAATTAAAAATTGAAAACTCACCTGTTATTAAATTTTCAAATTTCAAATTTAAATTTTGGATATCTGATATAGTTTTTCTCAATTTTTTTACTTTACATATTTAAAAAATAAGAGATGAAAAAAATAATGAATTTTAACATGAGTGTGAATGTAGCAGACATCAGACAAATTTAAAATAATTTATAAATAGAGTAAATAATTAATAAAATTAGATTTTTAAAAAATGCGCATTTAAAAAATTAAAAAATTCATAAGTGCATTTTTTATAAATATATATTTTTTAATTATTTACTCTATTTATTTATAATTTTAAATTTGTCTGATGTCTGCTACATTCACACTCATATATTTAATCGTTTCTTTTATATGGAAATCAGCTGACGTCTTATAATTTTTAGATTATTTTTTAAACGATAAATTTCAGAAAAAAAAAATTTGAAAAAATTGCACCTACAGATTTTTTAATTTACTAAACGTGCATATTTTTTTTTTTTTTTTTGTAATTGATGTTGATAAAAAATCGAAAAGTTTTTGATTGTTTGTCAATTTCAGGATCATTAATTTTTAAATAGAAATGTATCGGAATTCCGATCTCATTTCCTTATTTTGAGTCAAAACACTGAAGTCCTTTACTTGGGTCACCGGGACCACATTATTTGGCACCGAGCATGAATAGGGATAGGAGTGTGTATGTTTTTAAAATTAGCAATGAAAATGTCAGAACTTACAGATGCGGTTTTTTTATTGAAGTCAGTTACTCAGAATGTACACAAGTCGATGATGATCACGATGACAGCACACTCGGATTCGTCCCGATTTCGTTGGTGCTGCTGTTTAGCGGCGAATTGTGCGAAAGTGGTTACGTTGGTAGTCTTCTTTGTTGTTTTCAATATCACGGAATTTACTATTTCTCACGATATTCGAGCTTTAAACGAAAGATTGCATTAACTTAAGTTTAACTCCCTCACATTGGGTTACGAAGACGATCGAAAGTATTTCCGAAACCGAGATTTTAATTTAGAAATAAAGAATATGAGAGGAAAGAATAGAAAAATTGAAAAGGTGAAAAATTATAGGCGATAAGAATTTACTTCCGGATGATATATAATAAAAGGAAAAATCAATCATATGATTTGTTGATAAGCTAAGTAATTCCTCAAGGTTAACAAAAAAATGTAACAAAGAAAAATCAAAAGTAACTACGGATCCACTTGTTACGGCAACTAAAAATTACAATAGGCAATTAGGCCTTTATATACGCTAGTGATTAGGTGGGTACTGACAAGAAAGGGAGTACACGGCCTAGTTTTTTTAAGACTTCACTAATTTGAATAAAAATGGAAGGAATTTTATAACTTTATTTAAATTAGAAAACAAGTCATAAATTTTTGTAATAAATGTCATTTTTGATAATAATAGTAGAGCAAGATAATTTAACTAGGTCCTTGATAAATTATCAATTAAATTTAATAAGTTTTATTTTTAAAAATTATGTGATTATAATAAAAATAGTACGAAATAATTTTTTTTTTTTTCTAAATAATCGAAAATATTAAATAAATTCCTCTTTATATTTCATAAAACCAAATGGTTGAAGTAGACTGAATAAGTAGATCATATAAAAGAGTCAGCTCAACATTAGTAGGTTTGTCCGGTAGCCAATGTTCAGACCCAGCAATCAGAAGGGCGACAGTTCGCGCCTAGAGCCCAGCAGAATTTTTTCTGGGTTTTTTTCACATCATTGACCCTACTTGAATAGTTTAAACGTCAATAATCATGAATACTACACGGAGAAAAAAGTATAGTAAAAATTACAATACTATAGTAAAATTTACTAACAGATACGAAAAAATACATTCTGTATTGTAATTATTACTAGACGTTTAGTAAAATTTACTAGTTAGTAATAATTACATAATAAGATATTAAAAAATACTATACGTAATGTATTTTTTGCTAAGACGATTATATTTTTTACTATTTGTATAATAAATTTTACTATCAAGTACTATTAGTAAATACAAATTTAAGAAAGTAAATTTTCTAATACAATATAGGATTTGTTACTATACAAAATATTAAAAATTACTATACGCAATGTATTTTTTGCTAACACGATTATATTTTTTACTATTTGTATAATAAATTTTACTATCAAGTACTATTAGTAAATACAAATTTAAGAAAGTAAATTTTCTAATACAATATAGGATTTGTTACTATACAAAATATTAAAAATTACTATACGCAATGTATTTTTTGCTAACACGATTATATTTTTTTACTATCTGTATAGTAAATTCTACTATGTATAGATAAAATTAAAAGTTGGTGGGGATAGCATATACAAAGATGTATTACAAGTTCTGAAACTTTTGTTCAAAGGAAACATCGGGCCGTCAGACATTGGAAAGAACTCGCACGCGGGAGATCAGGGTTCGAATCTCGGTTAAATCAAGTGATTTTTTAAAAAACTAAATCCACACCGACACCAATACAGATGACAGAAATAATAATAATAATAATCAATAATAATAAAAAGTTGAAAAACTCTTAAAAATTTAATTTTATTTTTTTCCATTCTAATATAGTAAAATTTACTTAACGCGATAGTAAAATTTACTAAACGACTTTTAAAAAATGCTAATCTGTTTATGAATTTTTCATATAAATCATAAGCGTTTCACGATTACTATCCAAATTTAGTGATTATTCTCATATTTTTTAGTAAAATTTACTATATTTTTTTCTCCGTGTACTAGGATAATCAAAATAAAATTTATTTTTAATCAAATTTATTTGCTTGCTTGGCTGATCGCTGGCTACCATTAATCGGCTGATAGTCGAGCCCCATTAATGGGCCGAGGTTATCATCCCGGCTATGAGCCGTTCATCGGCCAATAAAAATTGCCATTGCTGAGCCATTAATCGACATTCTTCGCCCAGTAATGGCCCGATCTAGGGCCGATTCCCAAATTTTGTACAGGTATTAGACTGTGTAGAATAAAATCGATATTTTTTTTTTAGTTCCATACGAAAATTTTGTCGTATGTAGCAGTACAAAAATTTAGGGACTTTTTTGTATCTTATGTATTTTACCTCCCCCTCCTCCTCTGTTTAATTCCCAAGAAAAATTAATAATTAATAATAAAATTTTTGATTTGTACAGGTAAATTGTGACCCAATTGTTTCGAAGGAAGGAAGTACCCATATTCTAGACACAGAAACCACCACGACAGTAATTCACTCGGAAGGTTTCTTAGCCAGCTTCTGGGCATCAATAGTGCAGTTCTTTACCAGTATAGGAGTCGGTATTGGTAACGTCTCTGCCTCAGTGTTAGCATGGCTCGGCTTCCAATGAAAATCTGCACCATATTTATAAAACTAATTCATGTTACTTTCTTATATACAAAATGTAATTTCTGACTGATTCATATTTTTTGCTCGATGTCACCTCAATTGTAAGCCGTTGAGTAACAGATATTTTTGTAGAATAAAAAAAAATAAAATGTGTATCGAGTTATTTCATAAGTAGATAAGAATTTACACATTCAAATAAATGAGAAATTTAGTAGATATATGATTTCTATTCGTCGCATATATATGAGACAATTCTATTAATTACATAATATATACGTATGTATATGTATGTATGATATATAGAATGAATAAGGAGTTATTATTAAATTATGCAACACACCCTCGACCACAAACGTAAACCGGTTATTTAATCAGATAAATTTGAGATTCTTGCCAGGAATTTCCAAAGTTTACGTACAGTAGCCTTGATATTATTGTTTTTAATACACGATGTCACTGATACTGAGAATGTAATGTGTAATTATGTTACACAAACTATTATTTAATTAGTTAATTAAAAGATAACTTATTTAATGGGAAATTAAATTAATTTAACTTTAAATAATGAAGTAAATAAACTGTGCACGTGTAATTAAGAATCAAGCGGCTATAAATTTAAAAGTAATACTGATGTTTATTACGATGACTTTCAATTTTATTTATTTTTACTTCTATTGATTGTATGAGAAAAATAATTTAGCGCGCGCTCGAGTTCGGAAGAAATATATTTGAAAATTTTATTCAATGAGTATTGACGTGTAATTATTTTTATTTTTTTTTATAATGGAGGACTTGAGGTCCGGATTGGGGGCTGGGTTCGATATATTTTTAAATACTTATCCTGGACATGGAGAAATTTTTTTTTTTTTTTTTTTCAATTTAATGGAGGGGTCAAATTTTTTGCAAACTCTTTTGGGAAGGTTCAAAATGAAGTTAAATTTTAGATTAATTTTGACCTCAAGACAAATTTTAAATTGTGAATAGAAGAAATTTTCCTTTAATTTCCATTTTTATCGTGAAAATTTTTTTTTTATTTAAGGGAAGGGTTCAAGTTTTTTGAAAATATTTCTAGGAAGGCTCGAGCTAAAGACAAATTTTAGTTTAATTTTCACTACAAGACAAATTTCGAATTGTGATTAGAAAAGTTTTTTTTTTTAATTTCCATCATTTGAATTTTCTTAATTTATTTTAATTATTTTATGTGATTGTTTGTTCAATTAGCATTTGTAATAAAATACGATACCGATTTATCAGTTCGGCCATCTCTGACAAGACTTTGATTGAGAAAAAATTTATATATAAAATAATTATTTGAGTCATTGTTTATTTATTTATTAATTTAAAAAGCGTGTGTCAGCAATTGTACTTTTATCATTAACACAAATGGAAGTTTTGATAATTAAATTATTAAAATATTTTTATTGATAATGATAATGAGTCAACAACGTGGAGTTCAATGCACTAAACCATCGTGTTATTTTTCTATGGCCAAAGGGCGGCCCCACAATTTATAGATTGGAAATTGATAGAAGTAAATTAGGAAATTGACCATTAGGTTTTTCGACAGATGTTCAATTCCGTGGATTTCTTATCTTAATGAAGAAAAATACATAAGAGAGGAAATTTTTCATTTTCACTACAGTCGTGTGCAACAGTTCACTGAAGATACTTGTAGTTTTCTGTTTTTGAAAAAGTCAAAGAAAAAACGACGAAAATGGTTCGCACCCTCGTTTTCACTTTCCTGCTTTGCTGCATTTTTGCTTACGTAAGTATCCAATAAGAAATTTTTTTTTTTTCAATGGCTCTGATTAGTCATTAATTATTTTTACTGCTCTCTAAATCTGAAACAGTGAAAACTAATGAATAATAGTGCATATAGGGGAGGGTGGGGCAGAGCGGCCCCCTTGAAATTTTGATCAAAAAAAATTTTTTTTTTTTCGACTAATTACTATAAATCCGATATGTTTGCGCATTTTTACCCCTACGCACGACATTTGGGGCAAAATGAACAAGCCCAAAATTTTAAAAAAATTTGGTTAGAAAATTTTGTTTTTTCAAAATTATTTTTAATCAGTCACGACTTTTTCAGCCAAAATTTTTTTAGTTCATGAATTTCTCAGTAGCTCGATGTATCATTGTCCAGAAAAAATACATGCGGTGTCTTCATCGCTATATTTGAATTTTATGTAAGCTATAATCTTCAATAATCTTGTTTTTTTGGCACATTTATTTATTAAAATGCATTGAAAATATTTTTTTCACTTAGATTAGGGGAGGGTGGGGCAGAGCGGCCCTCCTGAAATTTTGATCAAAAAAAAATTTTTTTTTTCGACTAATTACTATAAATCCGATATGTTTGCGCATTTTTACCCCACGCATGACATTTGAGGCAAAATGAACAAGCCCAAAATTTTGAAAAAGTGATTTTTTCATATTTTTATCGTCAAATTAAAAAAAAATTATTATAATTCCACATTTCTAGCCCTACGCATAACACCTGGGGCAAAATGGACCAGCCGAAACTTCCGAAAAAATTATTTTTTCATATTTTTCGGCCGCTTCTCTGTGTAAGAGGCAAATTTGGTCACTAAAAATTTATAAAAATAAAATTTTTTTTTTAGTTGATAAATTTTTGAAATAAAGTAAAACTATAGAATTGTTTTTTTTTTATTAAATAACAATTAGTAATTAAGGTAATCGAGAGTGAACGATTTATTACACCTTAAAAAATTTTTTTCGAGTAATATAAAACCAAAAATAGTTGTCAAGAGAAAGAAATACATTCTTAATGATGAAAACAATTTAAAAAAAAAAAAAACGAAAAAAAAAATTTTTTATCATTTTTTGGAGGGGGGCCGCTCTGCCCCACAAAAAATTTTTTTTTTTTCAGAATTTTGGCAAAATGTCCATAAATTAGTTCGAAATAGGACAAAAGTAAAGTGATCTTATGGTTGAAAGCCACAAAAAGTAATAATTGGCTTAGGGGGGCCGCTCTGCCCCACCCTCCCCTACATTATTCCACAGTTATAAGTACACTACTTGGTGGTATATTCACTGTTTCATATTTAGAGAGTGAGTAACTGCGCAGAAGTTCAGTCACTAGTTTTGTTGTAAAATATTTAGAGATTTACTTTTATTAGTCGATGTCATCAAGTTATGAAATATCACTTGGAGATCTGGTTGAAAAATTTATAAGCGATAATTAAATTTTTGGTTTGTGCAGGTAAATTGTGACCCAGTAAATTTTCCGAAGGACGGACTTATCAGTAGTCCGAACGCACAAACCATTACGACAGGAACTCACTCGGAAGGTTTCTTAGCCAGCTTGTGGGAAGCAATAGTGCAGTTCCTTGACCGTATAGGTGTTATGGAAGTCATTAGTGACTCATTCATAAGTCTGTTCAGGTGGATGTAAAAATCTGCAGCATATTTATAAAACTAATTTATGTTATTTTCTTTTATACAAAATGTAATTTTTGACTGATTTATATTTTTTGCTTAATGTCACCTCAATGGTAAGCCGTTGAGTAACAGATATTTGTATAGTATAAGAAAAAAGAAAATGCGCGCGCTCAAGTTCGGAAGAATTATATTTGAAAATTTTATTCAATGAGTATTGAACTGTAATCCATTTTTTTTTTTCATAATAAAGGATTTGAGGTCTGGCTTGAGGGCTGGGTTCAATATATTTTTAGATAGGGGTCAAGCTAAATAATAAATTTCATAATTTACTTCATATTTTATCAAATTTTGTTTTTACTTTTCAGTTTTCATTAAAAAAAAAATTTAGTATCCATTAGGAAAATTCTTGAAAAAATGTTGGAAAATCCAAAATTGCACATCTCAATCGCTCATTTTATTTTTAATCTTTACTTTTATTTTTTTTTATGAATTTTTTTATTCAACTTTAAAATTATTAATTTGATTTTTTTATTTCTTAATTCCAGTTTAATTTTTTTTTTATTTCAATTTTTTCTAAATATCCCGCGTTTTTGTTGTAGATGTCGCTCTTTTTTTTTCAATCCTACTGTTTTACGCTAGTGCTGCTGCCAGTAGTTGATGGGGAGAAAAAAAGAAAAAAAAATTTACTTTTGTAATAATAACAATAGTAAAAATAAAAATGGCCGCTAAACTTTTCGTGAATAATCAGTCTTATTATTTTATTTAATTACAATTAAACTAAAAGGATTTAGACAGTAATTTTCAATAGGGTTCTTGTGATCAAAAATACAAAGATAATAAAAAAAAAGTTAGGCCGATTAATTGTGTCTATCGAGAGTTATTTGGTTTACTAAGTTTCATACAGGACAATTGACAACTCGTGTCACTGGGATTAAAATAATTTATATTTAATTAATGGAATAATTAATCGACTTAATATTGGGTCGAAGTTATTCTTTAATAAATTGTCTTTGTGTTAGTAAAAAATTTGACCCATTTTAGTGTAATCGAAAAAGTCTAGAGATAATTTAATGTGAGAGAATGAGTCAAAAAATTTAGAGCGATCATAAAGCACACCAGCGCTTTCGCGCTTGAGGTGTGCAAAAAAAATAGATCAGAGTAATGGAATTTGTTTTAGAAAAATTTGAATTGAACAAAGAAAGACATGATAAATTTTTTTAAACTGTGAGTAGGGGAGGGTGGGCAGAGCGGCCCCCCTAAGCCAATTATTACTTTTTGTGGCTTTCAACCATAAGATCACTTTACTTTTGTCCTATTTCGAACAAATTTATGGACAATTTGCCAAAATTCTGAAAAAAAAAAATTTTTTTTTGTGTGGCAGAGCGGCCCCCGTCCAAAAAGTGATAAAAAATTTTTTTTTTCGTTTTTTTTTTTTTTAAATTGTTTTCATCATTAAGAATGTATTTCTTTCTCTTGACAACTATTTTTGGTTTTATATTACTCGAAAAAAATTTTTTAAAGTGTAATAAATCGTTCACTCTCGATTACCTTAATTACTAATTGTTATTTAATAAAAAAAAAAAAAACAATTCTATAGTTTTACTTTATTTCAAAAATTTATCAACTAAAAAAAAATTTTATTTTTATAAATTTTTAGTGACCAAATTTGCCTCTTACACAGAGAAACGGCCGAAAAAAATGAAAAAATAATTTTTTCGGAAGTTTCGACTGGTCCATTTTGCCCCAGGTGTTATGCGTAGGGCTAGAAATGTGGAATTATAATAATTTTTTTTTAATTTGACGATAAAAATATGAAAAAATCACTTTTTCAAAATTTTTGGCTTGTCCATTTTGCCCCAAATGTCATGCGTAGGGATAAAATTTCGCAAACATATCGGATTTATAGTAATTAGTCGAAAAAAAAAATTTTTTTTTTTTATCAAAATTTCAGGGGGGCCGCTCTGCCCCACCCTCCCTTATATTGAAAATTTAGCGGAATTTTCTTATATTGACTGAATTATATAAATATATAAAATTATACCATAAAGATGAAAAGCAAATTTTCATCGGGTTTATAATAATATTGAGGTTAGTTTAATGTTTTAAAGAGGTCGTACGGGATTCAGTGCTTTATATGATGTGAATGTTAAATTTTATAAAAAGTATGAAAAGTATAAGAGCGTAGTCGGGGCGCTTTTGAAGATAAAGATAGTGGAGAGAATGATAAAGCGACGAGTGAGTGCCCACACTTGTAGAGTACAAAGCCATTCTTGAGGATAAGAAAAAAAAAAAAAAGGAAATTTCCTGAGAGAAAGTAGTTTCGAATGGTGATGTCGCTCGCTATGTAAGTCATAATTTTATTTTTCGGTTTAAATTTAATGGAGTTAAAATAAAAATACATTAAATTATCTTCACAACAACGGGTTTATAGTCGGGTCCTTTGAATAAACTTTATAATATAATTCAAAAAGTTTATTTGAATTATAATAAATCCGTTATTATTCAGCGAATAATTCTACAAAACTGAATAATAAAACTGATGAATTAACTTTTTAGATTAAATTTTGGTAAACATTTTTGTATTCATTGAACCAGAAATAATAGCATTGCAAATAGCTATTTACATTTCGACTTGATGCACATTCAAGACCCGATAACTATTTCCTTAATCTTTTAGAAACCATCGACTAAAAGTTTCTTAACTTAATATTGTTTGTAGAATCGATATTATCCGCTTTTTGTTTCAAACTTACTTTCTCTCATGATATATATATATATATATATCTATATATATTTATAGAACAGTAGGGGTGACCGAGGTCAAAATGAGATTATTTTTTATTTCGTTTGAAAATGTGTAATTACCCATAGAAAAAAAGAATTGGCCCATTACTGGGTCGTAAATGGCTGTCAATTTTCAAGCATCGGCCGAAGATCGGCTAAATATCGGATGATAACGGTATGCCAAGCATTGGCCAATCGTGGCAATCAATCATCGGCCAAAGCTTGGTTTCAAGATCATTCGATCAAACCGTTGGCCAACGAACGGCGGTTAATTGTGCGCCGTTCTTATAAGCCATAAGGCGGCTGCCAATGATTCACCAGGCATCCGCCGATCTATGGAAAAATTTCGAAACTCGGTGACTTTGTATGGGTATGAAGTTAAAATCGGGTCAGCTTGGCGGGGTCAAAAAATTTGGTCTGATTTTGGTCTAACGAGACTTTGATGGACGAATTGGTCCATTTTTGAATCAATTGATCTGTTTTTGAATTTTTATTGAAATTTTGCATGTTTTTGATCTAAGAACGTTAAAAACCAGACTCAGAATAATAGACAGAAAATGTCGGATTTTGGTCTGGATAAAAACGAAGAAAGCAAAATATTTTGAGAGAAAAATCTGATTTTGATCAAAAAGGATCAAATTTTTCGACTCAGACCTATTCCTTAAAAACTTAGTTTTAGAAATAGATGGCCCATTATACCCCGATAAAATTTGAAAAAATTACTATAATTTTTACAGAATTTATTGACCCATTTCGATTTGTCGGACATTGAGTCCAATTTAAAATTTTCAAAAAAAAAAAAATTTGAATCATTTGTAATATTAATTTTTTTTTTTTTTTAATAAGAGAACCGACTCTGAGGTAAAACGAGCCAGGCTGATCAACTTACCCCATTTTTTTTTCTATAAACTGTAACAAAGTATTTTTCAATAAAAAAAGAACTATTTTTGAAATGGTCTCATTTTGCCCGATATCCTTTAGGTCTTTGATAAAAACTGACAAACAATTCAAAATATAAAGCAAAGTTACGATCAGATGACACAAAAATACTGAGTAAAATAACAGACGAAGTAGAAAGTTTGAAATATTTTAGCAATGAAATATTGTTTGAATTGAAATATAATATTTTGCTTTATTGTTTCAAGAACTCGACGTATTTTAGTCGACTCGTTGCTACGGCGAGAAACATTATACCCGAGAAAAAATATTTTTTTATAGTTTGCGATGAGTGAGATAAAAAAAATAAGTAAAGAGGTATAATTTTGTTCGAAATACGGCAGAGACATTTTCACTGAGAGCTTTTAATGCCAGTAAATCACGTCGCCATTGTGCCAGTTGTATACCAGTGTCAAGCAACGATTAAGGTGAAATTAGGCAGTATTCCATCTTCTCTGTTTATGAGCTGAGATAAAGGGACCAGAATCACGACAGTAGTGCCAGTAGCTGTAAACCTAGATAAATTGATTTTTTTTTTATTTTTTCGTGTCATTTTTAATCTCAAGAGGCCACTATACTTTGGACAAAAAGTCCATTGTTCAAGCGATGAGAAAAAGTGCCGAGGCTTGAAAATAATAAAATAAAGTGATCAACTGTTGGATATTTTGTTCAAGATTCGTAAATACCCGAGTCAAAAAAATTATTTCGAGAAATGGTTCAAAAAGTTTCATAACTGAGAGCTTCCAAATTTGGGACGGTTCTTAATTTCGAGCTGATCATTTTTGGAAAACATTCAAGAGAAAAAAAATTTTTGACTGAGTAATTTGAACGGGCGTTTTTCCGAAATTTTAAAGGAAAAATAATTTTTGGAAATTTTGCTGGCATAAAAAACATCGAAACAAAAAGACTTTAAAACCAATTATGAACTTTTTTTGAGTATTTACAAGAAGTTTTCGAGAACGAGGTCGAGATTGAAATTTTTTTCCAATTCTACTTTTGAATTTTTTTGAATTTCCAAAAATGATCAATTGAAAGTTCAGAATTTACTCAAATTTGGAAGTTTAGTATGGCCATAGTAATTTTCGCATGCGCGTATTTCAATTTCTGCAGGTGGCCAACATAGGCCGGTTTTACTGTAACACCACAGCATCAAACGATAATTTCTCCGAGTATGTATAGATATTTGGATACATTATTCATAAAAAATAAATTTTGGTATTAAAGCGGACAGAAACAGTTTAAGGCATAAACTATTTACAAAGCGCTTAAACTATTCCCCAACAAATTTACATACATTTATATGTCCTGCCTTGATGTCGGATTATATATATGAAACTTTTACGGAATTTGGTAACATTAATAAACACTTCATCAAAGAGCTAAATGCCTCTTTAAATAGCTGTGTATCTAACTCGCAATTATAAATTTATACTAATAAATATTTGATCTGAAACTGCTAATGATGTCGTCATACATATATAAATATATACATTTATCTATTAACAAGGCAGACCATACTAGCTTTTATAAGAAACCCAATTTACCACAACTTGCACTTTCAAGTTTATAAAAAATTTTTTTAATCGTTTTGATTAACTATCAGTCTCAAAAAAATTTTGTGGCCCATTTTGCCCACAGTAAGATTTTTTTTTTGAGTCACCAACAATTAAATTTTTTAAATTTTTCTAATGAGATCCATTTTACCTCATATTAAATTGTTATTTTTTTATCGCTCGGTCATATTGACATCAAATAGGGGAGGGTGGGGCAAAGTGGGCCCCCTCGAAAATTTTGTAAAAATTTTTTTTTTTCATTTTCAGTCAAATCATGATACCTCTGATGTTTTAAAAATATTTTAAGCTGATCTGCGATATCTGGGGCAAAATGGACCACCAAAAAAAAATTTGCAACAGAAAAAATTTTTTTTTTTCTTAACTAAAATGAATTTGAAAAATTTATTGATTAAAGCTCTTTTAGGTCAACAGATTATATTGTGGTTAACATAAAAAAATAAAAATTTCAATAAAACTGGTTACCCATACAAGGTCGCCGAGCTTCGAAATTTTCCCATAGACCGGCCGATGGCTGGCTTGCAATGATTGGCCAATAAATGGCTAACTATACTGGCCCGTGCATGGTGAATCATTGGCAGCCGTCTTTTTGCTTATAAGAACGGCGCACAATTAACCGCCGATCGTTGGCCAACGGTTTGATCAAGTGTTCTTGATACCAAGCTTTGGCCGATGATTGATTGCCACGATTGGCCAATGGTTGGCATACCGTTATCATCCGATATTTAGCCGATCTTCGGCCGATGCTTCAAAATTAGCAGCCATTCACGTCCCAGTAATGGGCCGATTCTTTTTTTTTGTATGGTTATATCTGCTAAATACATTTTTTTTCTAATAAATTTGAAGTCCATGGAATTATAAAGGTACGGAAATAGTATATTTGTACTTAAAATCTTTTTTTTCAATAAAAAAAAACAAATTTTTTTTTAAGCTTTTTTTGAAGGAGGGCCGTCGTGCCCAAAAAAATTTTTTTTTTGATTTTTGGTAAAACCAAATAGATTTTGAAAGCCAGAAAAAATAATTACCGGCTTATGAGGGCCGTCGTGCCCCGGTCTCACATATATATATATAAACCATTGTCATATAAATTTAGTAGCGTCATAAAAAATAAATCCATATAAATGAAGAATTTAATGATAAATAAAAAAATAGTCAACATATTTTTTTATGTGTGTCTCGGAGTGTAAGTATAATTTGACAAATTAATGTACTACAACTTGTGTAATTCCCGAGGGAAACGTGAAAATGAAGTAACTTTATTGTCCACTAAAAATAAAGGTCTGAGACGGAAAATTTTTTTAACGCTCTCACGAGGAATCATTTTACAACTGTGACTTACTTACATACTCGCGTTAGTATATTTGCAGTACACACAAACTTTGTTTTATAAATAAACTAAATATTAAATAAATTTCGTTAATTAAAAACTGTAATAATTGTTACTTTTACTATAGACCGTAAAAACAAGTTCTCTAATTGTTCATATTTACGGAGGTTAAATTAAATTATTATTTATTGACTAAGTTTGGGTGGCAATTTTCTTATTTGAATTTTTAAAAACAGTTATTTATGACTGCATACAAGTTATAACATTGCAATTTTATGAAACCTTTGGAATCTTGCAAGTTCGTGGAATAACCTATAGGTTGTAGACGCAAGTTAACTACCAGCTATATAATTTTATAGAGTAATTAAATACATTCTTGTTGATTAAAGTAAGAGCAGGTAATTACACGGGTTAATAAGTTATTTTATTTTCATGGCGTTTTCCTCATTGAGCTGAAAATTTTCAAAAATTTTGTCAGTGATGACGCTGTGGCAAAATATTATCATAATTTTTTTTATAATTGGAAGTGATCATTTTAAAAAATTGGTAATTAGTGTAATTACTGAATAATTAACGTTCTAATGTAACGGAAATGTTTTGAGTAATTGCACAACTCGAGCACGAGAACGTTGAGAGTTTTATTTACACATTCAAAGTTCTGACTGCTTTACTCACGTTTAATTATTTCTGCGACTTTTATGATAAACTATAGTAGGAAATAATTTATGGCATCGCAAAGAAGGTTTATTAATAAATGAGTCTGATGCAATTCCTAGTCGGTTTATTTAAATATTAATGGCAAAAAAATAACTTTGAAAAAAAATATTTATGATGTCGGTCAGATTGGCCGGATGTTTGTAAACACGATAGCTTCCGATAAACGCAACTAATCGACTTAATTTTTTTTTCAGTAGCTTTGGATTTTCATAGAACAGAACTCTATAGAAAATCACTAGTTAATTCTTTTTTGTTTAATTATAATCAATGAATAAGCCCTAAAACCGATAGTGGATGACTAAGTCAGCTGACATTTTTTTTTGAGTGTTTTTGCTTCCTGCCGACTGGCAACAGCACTGGCGCGGCAGTCGCATAAATAAATTCCGACTTTTGAACCCATGGAAAAATGGCGGGTTAATTTAAAAATTTAAACGCGACTCAAATCGTAGATATAATAATTCAGACAGATATTTAAATTAATAACCGACCAATGAGTAATTAATTTTCGTATTTCAATATCTAAATTAATTATTGCAGCTCTTTAATAACTAATAAAATTTTACAATATAATTCATTTAAAATATTTTTCTGTCATTAAATTTAGAGTCGTCTCTGTCTGAGATGTGAGGAAAGTTTTCAAGAGAAAAACAAAATTATCGATAAAAAAACTGACGGTAATAATTAATGAAGTTTATCAGGACATGAACATTCAAGTGTACACTTGATCTTTTTAAAATTTTAATTAATAGACGACAAATAAATTTAAACGTCGCCAATTTTTTGACATAAAAACCAAAAAACTTTTCTTAGAATCCAATAAAGTCATATCTAATTTTTTTATCACATAAATTGAACGTTCCCAATTATGAACAGTAAAATAAAATATGAAAGTCTAGACAATACTGACTATCGAAATTTACAAAAAAGTAAACATGTCACGCTTTTTAGAGGGTGCGCGTTAGCAAGGACTCCGCACAAGAGGGGTAGGTAGCGAAACAACCGGTTTCACAGCCAAACTTACTTTTAGTATTCGCGCGTCTCCATATCGTGCAGGACGTTTCGCGATATTTATCAATAGACCGCAAAATCATCCATTTAACCCTTAAGTGATTTTTTAAATTTGCAGACTAAGTTTTTTCCTTAAAAAAAAAATAAAAAAACACGTGATTACTTGTGCCAATTTTTCATACTTATCTCAAGTTTTTTTTTTTTTTTTTCAACAAATCTTCATTGTACTCAAGTCGATAAATTGATGGTAAATATTTATGCACTACATAAAAATTACATACTTTTAAAAATTTTGTAACCTCAATAAAATTCTGCGGTACTTCAGAGAGGATTTTATAAATTTTTGACCAGTGATAATTTTCAAAAAAACATTAAACTTCATATATATAAATCCTGGTGACTATTATTGCATGATAACAAAGTTTTAGAAGCACTTTATCTTCCAGTTGTAACTTCTAAGTCGAGTCCATTTTCCTCAGATATCATTCTACCGAGGATATATATATATATGTGTGTATGTGTATGTATTTTTTTTTTATAAAAATTTTAGTTAATTTGAATTTTTACCGGGCATTTATATTCCCAATTTACTAAAGAGCATTTTTGATAAATTTTATTAATTAAGTTTCCATTGATGACAGAAAATCATTAGTTCAATAATTTATGCCATCATAAAATTCGTGATGACAAAATAAATAATAAAAAAATGCATATTTATAAACTTGATTAATTTTTTGTTTAAACAAAAAACAATTAGTCGGAAAATAAATCGAAGCGTTGATTTATAAAAATATTCATTTAAATAAACTATAGCCGCGGGCATATTTTCATACATTTATGCAAATTTTGGGGTGGAAATTTAGTTATGTTTTTAACAATATGAATATTTCTATGAGCGGGGAATGTATGATTGAAATTTTATTGTTGATGAAAGGATGACAAGAGATAATTGGGTGTATATATAAACATATATATGGAGTTTCATTTTGGTACAACATAGATAGAGATATTGTGAAAGTTTTTTTTTTTGTTATGAATGAAGTTGATATGAGAATCTGTTGTTAGTATCATTTATAAATATAACATATATATATATTTATATATATATATATATATTTTATAGTTCATTTATAACTTGTATATATACTGATATTTCTTGTTTAACACGTCAACAAAGTTTATTACTTTTTCTAACAAATAAACTACTAAAATTTTTTTTTAATATTATAATCTTTGGAAACTAAAAAAAAAAGTGGAACGAGTATTAAAAAACTTTTTTAAAATTTTTAATACTCTAATTCTAATTATTTTTTTTTATTAGAAACGGAGAAATAATTTCACGTGAGTAATAAATTATCTCCGAAAAAATTGGAAATAAATTTTCACTGTCATGAGTTTGGGGGTTGAAAAAAAACCAACGCAAACAAAATTTTGATTAACGAAGAGGTCAAATATATGAGCATATAAATAAGTTCATTATAAAATACGAAAATATTTTACGGCGATTATTTTTTTTATACACGGAGAAAAAAGTATAGTAAAAATTACAATACTATAGTAAAATTTACTAACAGATATGAAAAAATACATTCTGTATTGAAATTATTACTAAACGTTTAGTAAAATTTACTAGTTAGTATTAATTACATCATAAGTTATTAAAAATTACTATACGTAATGTATTTTTTGCTAAGACGATTATATTTTTTACTATTTGTATAGTCAATTTTACTATCAAGTACTATTAATAAATACAAATTTAAGAAAGTAAATTTTCTAATACAATATAGGATTTGTTACTATACAAAATATTAAAAATTACTATACGCAATGTATTTTTTGCTAACACGATTATATTTTTTTACTATCTGTATAGTAAATTCTACTATGTATAGATAAAATTAAAAGTTGGTGGTGACAGCATATACAAATATGTATTACAAGTTCTGAAACTTTTGTTCAAAGGACACATCGGGCCGTCAGACATTGGAAAGGACTCGCGCGCGGGAGATCAGGGTTCGAATCTCGGTTGAGTCAAGTGATTTTTTAAAAAACAAAAATCCTCACCAACACCAATACAGATGACAGAAATAATAATAATAATAATCAATAATAATAAAAAGTTGAAAAACTATTAAAAATTTAATTTAATTTTTTTCCATTCTAATATAGTAAAATTTACTAAACGGGATAGTAAACTTTATTAAACGACTTGTAAAATATGCTAATCTATTTATGAATTTTTCATATAAATCATAAGCGTTTCAAGATTACTATCCAAACTTAGTAATTATTCTCATATTTTTTAGTAAAATTTACTATATTTTTTTCTCCGTGTACTCAATAATTAATTTTCTACTCATTTTCAAGTGATAAATTACAAATGCTCATATATATGACTTCGAAAGGTGTATCTAAATTTTGTAGTGACACTTTTTTGGTGTAAGATCCTTTATAATAATTTTTCCCGCCGTTACTATCGCAAAAAAAAACGCACAATGACTAGTCATTACTATATTCATTCAATCGTTGAAACGAAACCGTTTTGGTTTTTTTTTACTTTAATTCCATGGGTCACAAATGCCGGGTAAATAAATACAGGATCTAAATAAAGAGAATATGTCATGTCGAAATTTTTATTTGTATTAAAGATAAAAAAATAAATGCGCCCAGTAGGACAGATGTTTTATGAAAATCGATAGCATACTCATGAAAATAACTCTCATAACTCAATTATCTAAGATCTAGCTCCTATGTAGCAAAAGATGTTACCGAAATCCCAAGAGAATTTTTATTCGTACCATACCTTCATATGTATAAATTTATTGGAGGATACGTTGAAAATAATATAGGAAGTAAGATATAAGTTTTTATTTCTTAGATTCTTGATTTTTCTTTTTTTTTTTTCAATAATTTATCTAACCGATACAAACAGCATTATTTGTTTTTACATTTATTTACATGCCGAAGACAGTCTGCGATAAAAAAAAAATATATACATATATATGCATGTATGGATAAGGGAGCTTTACATATAAAACGACATGAGGATAAAAATCGTGAATTTAAAAAATTTTATATTTTTTCTGACATCTTGTCTTTTGTTCTCAATTTTGTATCTGGGATTTTTGTTTCAATGCGATCTCATAAACGTATTTATGGTAATCTGAGGCTATCAAAAAAAATTTTTCTTTATCGGAGATATTTTTGACATACGAAAATAGAATGATTTGAACAGAATTGTTTTATTTGGTTTTTTTAAGGAAAAATTTTATTTTGGCTCCAGGTATCCCGCATGAAAATAATATATAGTTCTAAAGTATACTACAAAGTATAGCCATGTGCATACTTTCTATAAATGCGGCAAAATATATCGTAAATGAGTTATAACATGTGATACTTCGTTATTATAAATTTAAGATATAATTAATTGTATAGTATCACATATATGTAAAACTATACCTTAATGTATACTTTTTAATATATTCGAAATTTATAAACTATAGTTGATCGAAGATATTTATGATAGAAGTAGAAAGTATAATAATCGATGTATATCGCAAATCTATCAACGAGTATATCTTAAATATATAATTATTGGCGCCAATTTCAAATTTTGAAAAGAAATAACAAGGAAAAACTTCTTTAAAAATATGTTGAGAGTAAATTTTATTACTTACATCAATTTAGAAAGACATTATTACATCAATTTTATTCACTTGAAAAAAAAAAAAAAAAAATTTACTTTTTTTTGGGGTATCCCATTTTGCCCGCAGAAAATAAAAAATTTTTTCTGATGGCAGTCGAAAATTCGTTACATTTATTTCAAATAGAATCAAAATGAAGCCAATTTACGATATTCATGTCCCTAAAAACTAAATTTTTCGTTAAGTATCCCGTTTTGCCCCCCCCCCCCCTTCCCCTATATGAGATCGTTGTAAAACACTAACACGATTGTTTGACTAAATTTAGTCTGATAAAAAAAAATTAACTAGAACAGTAAATTTGGTAGGTTCAGATGCATTTATGGAGATCACGAGTACGTTAAGTTGAAGACGTACAATAAAAATAATACTACTGAGATAAATGTTGCATTAAAGGCTTGGAAAAATGCAGTATTGAGTAAAAGATTAAAAACTTAAATGAATAGAATTAAGAAATTTACCAAAAGTCTTAAGAATTAGCGGCATTATTTATGTATTTGAATGTAAGACTACATTTTCTGTGGTTTAAATATTTAATTACAATTGTTCAAGAACAATACGAACAGTCCTATTCAAATTTGTCCATGTATATATATTTATATATTTGTATACCTTTGTGTTTCTCCCATTGATAAGCAGAACAAATATGTTCGGCTCTACTGAAGAATTTTAATTAAATTAGTAATTATAATGAAATTCCCATTGAGATATCAAACAATAATTTGAATCTAATTATTAAATTAATGTTTGATCTTGAAATAAAAAATATGTAAAAAAAATGATTTAGTGTTATCACGAAGACTTTTTGCGATAGAAAAAATAATAATGAAATGAGCCCTAAAATATTAAAATAATAATAATATTCTGTAAAACTCAATTAACGTTTCATCGTCAACTTAATTATACTGTAGTCTTATCTCAAGTACTTTAATCACGATACAGTGAACAAATTGGGGAATTATTCGTATTAATAATTCATATAAAACTTTTATAATACGCATCACCATGATATATTTAATTATCATTATTATTATTATATGAAAAAAATAAAACTTTTTAAGTAAATGAATTAAAAGTTACTGATTGTTTTATAACTTCGTAATACGGCTTATAAAATTTGCGGGTTTCTTAATTTAAGTGACAGTTAAATCCTTCCAAATGATGCGCAATTATTGTAAAAGGGTTAAAAATCGAATTTTTTTTTATTACAGGATTTTATTCTAGGGCAGGTGCTGATTTTTTTATTTATTTTTGAAGATAAAGTGAATTTTGAATTGCATCAAAAATTTTTTCATGTTCTTACTTCGTCTCAATTTTGAAAGTCGGAGCGAAGGTTTTTGGAAAATTTTTAACCGTTCAAAAATTGATGCTTATTTTTTATGGTGTCAATAAAAGCTGAGTACTAATAAACGCTGCTTAAGTCGATTGGCCGTATAATCAAAATTTGAATATTTAAGCACGACTACGTCCTATTATTTTTTAACGATACACTATAAACGGTTATTTACTCACTACGTTGGCTTTATATCCAATCAGTAATGTACTGCATTTGATGATCAATAATCGTGATTCACGAGATTGTTTGTCGAACAAATATACTGAATTCCGATAGTAAACACCTGGGTAACATAATTGCGATTAACGATCGAAATGTTCAACAAGTACTTGGAAAAATTTTTACCGATTTTCAGTCGATTTCCCCGTACGAAAAAAATATATATCCGGGCAAATCTGGAATATGTCGCATATATGAAACATACATATAAATATATGTCTCATATATGCAGATTTGCCCGGATATATCCAAATATATGTTTTTTTCGTATGGGTCGTCGAAATCTGACTATTGCGTTTGGCTGTGCAATTTTCAAAAAATCGTTCCATGTATTTTACAATGCGCTTTCATGGGAAAACATAATTGAGATCTAGGATCTACTGCTTTAGATCTATGAAGATCGAAAATTTGGAATTTATTTCAAATCTTCGATAGTTTCGGCAGGCTGACAATGATTTTGAACTTATGGTAATTTACTAAAGATCTATGGTGATTTCAAAAGATCTTCAGATCTCACCTGATCTTTAACGATTTTATGATAATATCAATGAAGATCTACTCAAATTTATGGAGATCTACGCAGATCGACAATATAAGCATCAGTTTTTCTTATTAGGGCCAAGAAGTCACCGATTTTCGTCGATTTCTGTGAATTTCTTTAAATTTTCGTCGACCTTTTGAAAAAAAAAAACCCTGACATCTATGAGATCTACCTCGATCTCCATAGATTTGCTAGAAATAACGTAGATCTAATTTTGGAAATCAGATCTCCGTAGATCTAAATTATTTTTTCCTGTGTTGACATGAAGATGGGCCCGAGATTTGAATTTTAATGAAATCTTTTACCATCATTTTTTCTATCACCGAAATCGAGTTCGAAAATTCAAAAATTTGGTTTAATAGTTGAGAATCGATAGCCGTTTATAATTTTGAAAAATCTACTATCTACTAGCTACCAGAAATTTTTTATTCTAATGGTCAAAAATTATTAATGCATATTCTGATTTATTATTTGAATGCAGAAGGTAATAAACGATATAATAGGATCCGTTTAACGGCTTTTGACCCATTTGCGCCCGTCAATTCTGGCTCGAACCAATCCCTCTTTTACATGTGTGTATTTATGTTCAGAAACCCACCGAGGGATTTAATTAACATTTGGACTATCGATTTTAATCGAGTACCTGAACTCCCAATAAAATAATGTTTTTTAAATTTCAAAAGTTTAAAAGTATTTTATAATCCCACAACGGATTACCAGAGCAAAGTTTACATTTGACATATTTTATATTATAAATTTATGATATGAAATCCAATCAGAAAATCGCGAACTAAAAATTTCAAATAAAACTTTCGATTGCTTCTAACTCGCGCCAACTTATAATCGAAGTTTATAATAACAAAAAGTTGTACGATAATTATTTTCCAGTAATTTCTTTAAAAAAATAGGGCTCAGATAGATACGGTTTTGCTGTCAAAACGATACAGTATAGGTCTCTGAGCTATCTACCGTATTGTTGTCAGAACGATATAGTAGATCGTTGCAGTAACAATCTAGTAGATAACTTTTTCGTATTGTTACTGTAACTATACAGTATACTTCTCAGAACAATATTTTTTTCTCCGTGTACATGTAACTTAATAATCACCTATCAAAAATTTTCAAAGATATAAACAATGGCATGATCACCATAAGACATGAGTCAATTATGTGACTTTGAACTTTTATTAAAAGTGGAAAAATTATCGTAAAACAAAAAATAGAAAAAGGAAAGTATAGCTTTTTCTATCGGCTATCAAGTTCTTTTTACATACTTACACTGTAAAAAATTCGCGGAGTGAATGCGGATTAAATCCGGAGTGAATGCGGAGTGAATGAATTTTTAATTATTCACTCCCCTCGGAGTGAAATTCACTCCGCAGGGGAGTTTTTGCGGAGTAGATAATTTTTTATTAATTTAATCCCTCCGGAGTGAAATTCACTCCGGAGCGGAGTTTTGAAAATATCAATAAAAAATTGCTCCACTCAATAAAATCGAAG
Organism: Microplitis mediator; assembly: GCF_029852145.1. NCBI lineage: Eukaryota > Metazoa > Arthropoda > Insecta > Hymenoptera > Braconidae > Microplitis > Microplitis mediator. The sequence continues at coordinate 2,608,531 of NC_079977.1, forward strand.
TAAAAACTCGCGTATTACATTATTGATCAGCTGATATGCACACACATACACACATACATATATAGGCACACACGCGCACTCGCACACACACACACGCACACATTTACACACACGCCGAATTCGAACACACGTACACATTTGCACACACACACAAATTTGCACACACGCACACATTTGCACACACATCCGCACACATTTGCACACACTCACATATTTGCACACACGCACACATTTGCACACACGCACACATTTGCACACACGCACAAATTTTCACACATGCACACATTTGCACACACGCACACAAACACCTGCACACACCCAAACACACACATTGTTTAGCAGTTTCATATAAATTTATTTAAGTATTAAAACTCCGGACCGGAGTAAATTGGGAGTGAAATGAAATCCGCGTCACTCCGAGATCACTCCGCTAAAAAAAACTCTCAATTCACTCCGCATGCGGAGTGATTTTTTTTAAAACTCCGGAACTCCGAGTGGCGGAGTGAATCCGGATTTTATTTCACTCCCAATTCACTCCGGATTCACTCCGGATTTTTTACAGTGTAAGATAGATATACCCGTTAAAAAGTTATTTACGAAAAAAGTCGAAAAAGTAGGATATTCCGTTATTTTTGGAATTTTAAATGTCTGACATTTCTAAACTAGTTGACCGATTTTGCTCATCTTCGAACTTAACCGTGATAATCGTTCATAGAATAAGTGTGCCAAGATTCATTAAGATCCGTTAAAAATTGTGGCCGCTAACGTCGCAACAAGGCGCGTTATATTACATTTATATATACCCGGGTCAAAAATAAAACTTGATTCAGGCTCGCTTCGCCTTATTTTCTTTTGAAGTTATCGATTTGCCGACGATTTTTTGATAAGATCTCGACTTTTTCGACTTAAATTTAATTTTTTTAAACTTTTTCAACTTTTTTCATCTTAGTTTCAACTTATTCGTCTTTACTTTGAGCACGATAGTCATTCACATTACTTCCGACTTGCTAAACCAAGTCGAAAAAAAGTCATTTATTCGCCTTACTTTCGCCTTAATATTTAAAAATTATTTCACCTTAGTTCTGACTTTTTCGACTTATAATTTAAGTCGAATAAGTCTACATCAAGTCAGTTTCGACTTGATTTAGACTTTTTCGCCTTACATTTTAAGTCGAATAAGTCTAAACCAAGTAAATTTTGACTTGATTTTGACTTTTTCGTCTTAAAATTTAAGTCGAATAAGTCTAAACCAAGTAAATTTCGACTTGATTTAAACTTTTTCGTCTTCAATCGTGACTAAGTAAGCCAGTTAAGTCTAAACCAAGGCGAAAACTCAATATATTTCATACCTCCGTAAAAAAAGTCGAGTTTGTCTTGTGAAAAACGGCTCCAAATTTCGACTTTGTAAACCAAGTCTAAATCAAGTTTTATTTTTGACCCAGGTAAACTTTTGGACCAATGGTATTTTTGGAGCCTACTCGATGAATTACGATAGATTATGGCAAAATTTTTCGAAAATTCCACCATGAGGACAAATGCAAAAGATAGATTCCTATGAAATCTACTAAAAAAAAAAGTTCAATTTTCTGAGGGGCCAAAATTTATAAATTAAAAAAAAATGAAATTTTAATTTTAAAAAATCAAAATTTATCTCGTCCCTGAATTTTCTTTACGTCACACGAACAAAAAACATGGAAATACTTTTATCGTAATTTATCGCAACACGTAACCTGATCAATATTTTTTTATAAAATATTTATTTGACCAATTTATCATTATTAAAATATTTCAAGTATTTTTGTTTCACTACCAATGCAATAAAAAGCTTCTATTGTTTTATCACATACATAGTAAAACAATAAAACAATAACACAATAAAAACGAAAAACTTTCATCGCTTTTATTTTTGTTTTTTAAACAACCCCGCTTTTATTTATCATAAAAATAAATAAATAGCCCAGGCATTTAACAAATAATAGTAAAATATTTTACTCTTATCGCGCCGCATCATTCACTATTCACTTTTTCCACCAGATTCAAATTACCAAAGTGTTTCCACCCATTTTTATTATTTTTTTTACATACACTCGGTACTTATTAAATATATTCTCATATTCATTTCACATTTTACTTAAACTTTGTCTTTATTCCCTATTGCGTTCAATGGGTTTTTTTTTTTTTTATCTGCGCGCGTGCATGCACTCGCTATTTTATTAATCCCATTGACATTGAAATAAGTCCTCTCCGGTAATTTATTAAAACTTTAATTAAATAAAGTGTAACCAACAAGAAGAAATGCTACTCAGGGTAAATTAATTACGATTATTACGCAATAAATTATTTATGAATTTAAAAAAAAAAAAATGAAGTTAATATTCATTGAAATTAACGAGAAAAAAAATTAAATTAAAATTCCGCTGAAAAAGAAGATACTAAAAGAAAAAAGTGCACAGTTATTATTATTATTCTAGGGTATTCTTAAATAAGGAATATTCATATTTGAATAGATAAACAAGGTTACAAATGTGTTATGAACTGGCGTTGCTTTCAACCATGTCATGCATAATAAATTTCTCATGAGACCTGTTCGTTCTCAGAATCCACATGTATTTGTATATTTGAATATATATCTATATATATAAGTAAATGTGATGCATAACGTGTCAAAGTTCTTAAACTCTAGAGAACTTTCGTAGTATTCATTAAATTTGATATTGAATCTGTTCATAAACTTCTCTAGCCCATTAGTCTTATTATTATAATATTCGGTAAATTAACGCCAGATGTTAGTTATGACATGACTTAATTTGCTAATTGTTATTTAGGAGGCGGTCCTTACCCCCGATCCGCGAATTTTCTTTGGGCTTTTGAGCCACGGGTACGTCGTTTTGAAATCGCGAATAAATTCAGTAGAATTTTGCCGTAATTTAGGAAAAAAGTCCAGCGTGCGATGAGTTCCTTTCAAAAAAGGTTCCATACCTAATGAACTTCGAAAATTTGAACTTGGAAATTTGAACTTTCGCAACCCGTGTAAAAAATTTTATTCATAATGAATTTAGATCTAAATTTCATCACGAAACTCGGATCGTGACACAAATATAACTTTCATCATCAATTTGTATCAAAAATCTTAATCACGACAAAATTATGACTCAGTCAAATTTTGGCTCAAGTGATCTGAAGTTCATTCACTAAATTAATTTTACAATCGAAACTGATTTACGATAATCGAGTACTTGATAGAAGAAATTTATTGGTAATTTCTGAGTCGATAAATTTGACAAAAGGTTTAATTTAGTCAAGTTTCTATCAAAGTCATCCCAAGTCCGATTCAAAGACATAATAATGAATTTTTAGAAGTGATACGGATTTACTAGACGAAAAATTGTGGGAGCAAATTCACGATGAAAGTCATATTTGTGTCACGATCTGGGTTTCGTTTTGAAATTCAGATCTAAATTCATTAGGAACAAAAATTTTTTCTACACGGGAATTTGAACTTTGGCGATTTGACCTTTGGTAAATTTGAACTTTGAATAATTTAATATTTCTTTCATCAAAAATGATTTTTTTTTTTTATATAATTATTTTTTTCATGTTTTTTGATAAGGAATTTGATATGAAAATGTAAAAAAAAATGAGAAAAACATTTTTATATCGGTCATCTCGAAAAATGGGGTCATTGGGGTCATGGCTCAAGAATAGGAAAAAATTGAGTCTTTCAAAATTTTTTTGGAGGTCCATTATGTCCCAGGTATCTCGTAATGCTTCAAAAATTAATAAATATATAAAACTTCGGAAAATATGACGTCAAAAAAAATTTTTGGAAAATATTTGAGGTGATCCGTCGTGCCCGAGGGGCCCGTAGTGCCCCGGTGCCTCAATTATTTTTTTTTTTTTTTTAAATCCATGATTTATTTGACTAAAAATCTATAAGTAATTTTAATCAAAATTTTAAATAAAAAAACTAAATACTTTTTTTTTGAATAAAGTTTCAAAATATTTACTTAAATATATAAATATTTGACTCAAAAATAAGTTTCCAATCATTTTGTTTACTAGATTTTTTTTTTCTTTGTTCACTACTTCGTATCGAATAAAACAAATATTCAAACAAACGATTGTATCTCGAGTATCGCAGTTCAATTATCGAAAAAAAATTTTGTTGTTATATTTGAGTTTGATTGCTCCCTTGGGGACGTATTGATTGAAAAAAAAAAAGTTCTATAAAAAGCAGCTTTTTTTATTTTATTAATAACCATTTATCCCATCGATCTTGATATTCATAACATGAATTATGAATAATTCATAATTATACATGAATAAAAAAATTTTATGAGTTTATACAAGATAAGTTATCTTAAAGTCTGTTTATAATGTTTAAAGTAAAGGCTGTGACATCTTGACTTAAGACTTTTCCAGCGAAAACATTTTAGAACAAGTGCAATAGATATATACAACGTGGGCGAAAGTTTATTCTATCAGTAAAATCGAGTTTCCACACGGACGAAAGTTTACAAATTACGACATCACAATTCAACTTTTTTTTAAATTATTCACACCATATACTTTTATTTTTTTTTTTTATCTTAAACCCGTGTACTCAAAATAATTTATATAATAATTCGATGAAAAAATTTTTAAAAATAATAATCTGTTATTTTTGTATCTCTAAATTATGGCCCAACTTTCCCATAAAAAAAAAAATTATTACTACATATTCCGGCTACTCAAGAAACCCGCGAAATTCAAAAAATAATTCTAATGAAAATTTTTTTTTAATTTAAAATTCAATGGAAATCGAAAAACACAATAGAGTTTGGGGTAAAATAGGCCACAGAAAATTTTAAAATATTAAATTTTTCACTTTACAATTTTTTTATGCTGGAAATTTTTGTTTAAATAAAAAATATTGATACGTCATCGGATATTTGTCTACATTGTTAGAAATAATTTGAAAATTACAATACAAAAGGAATTGAATTTTCATAACTAGATATTTGAATTGTATTTTCAATGAAAAAAGCTTTAAATTTGATATACGTAATTTAATAATCAAACTGGTATTCAAAATTAAGAAAAAAAGTATGAATTTTAATAAACGCTCTTAAAATTTATACTTGATTTTTAAATTTTCAAAGCAAGTATTGAAAATTCTAAAACAGACATTGAATTTAAAAAATTCTATTTGAAATTTCATAATACTTATTTGAAAATTAAAAAAAAAGTATTTGAAAATCCAGTGTTGATTTGAAAATTCAAAAATGTGTATTTTAAATTCTATATGAAATTAGTAATGAAATTTCAAGCACAAATGTATGTGTTTATTGCGTTACATACAATTTTTGAAAATTCAAACAATTTTTTTTACAGTGTACTGTCAAAATTTTAGTTTTTGAAAATTGAAACCCTAACAAAAATTCAGCGGTCCATTTTACCTCGTCCTTACTTTTTAACGAATAGTGAAGTAAAAAAAAACTTCTAGATGTTTAAAAAACTTTTTTTTTAAATTTAGAGATCAATGGAAATCGAAAAGAACAATAGAGTTTGGGGTAAAATGAGCCACAGAAAATTTAAAAATATAAAATTTTTCACTTTACAATTTTTTCATGCTGGAAATTTTTTTTTATTAAAAAAAATTGATACGTCATGTGAAATTTGTCTTCTGTCAAAATTTTAGTTTTTGAAAATTGAAACCCCAAAAAAAATTCTGCGGTCAATTTTACCCCGTCTTTACTTTTTAACGAATAGTGAAGTAAAAAAAAATTTCCCGATGTTTAAAAAACTTTTTTTCAAAAAATATCGATACGTCATCGGATTTTTGTCTACTGTCAAAATTTTAGTTTCTGAAAATTGAAACCCCAAAAAAAATTCTGCGGTCAATTTTACCCCGTCTTTACTTTTTAACGAACACTAAAGTAAAAAAAAATTTCTAGATATTTAAAAAACTTTTTTCTTTATTTTTATAAAATAAAATTATTATTCAAGCCCTGGGCTGATCGTTCAATAAAATATCGATGCTAATAGGGTTTAGACGGTTAATACGTCAATTAAAATAAAAGAAAAAAGTTTGTAAAATTTAAAGAATTCCTTGAATTATTTCCATCATCTATTTCGTTGACTCCAGATGTACGTATTACTGGTGGCACGTGGAATCCAGCACGTCTCGTATTTTATAGCTCATTTGAATAGAAAAATTTTTTTTTACCGCAAGTACAGCTGTAGACTTCAACTCAATTAAATCAATACGATTTAATACTTTTTATTTTACATTTCCGCCGAGTTTATTATTCGTTTTTTTTTTTAATCAATCAATGAAACAAATAAGAAACAGTGTAAAGTAATAAGTCAGTTGTCAATAAAAAAGATTGTTATTTTCATGCATAAGTTTTCTCTCCAATAAAAATAATCTCGATACACTTTCGAGCATTCGTAGCATAAAGTGCTTGAATGCATTCCCTTTAAAGTGTACCATGAAAGAAATAGAGAGAAAGAAATTTCATGAAATAATAAAATACAAGAAATTGAAAATTTAATGAAAATGGAATAAAATCTCTAGATATTTCGAAGTAATTTTTTTTTCAAATAAAAATAATTTAGTGTTGCCTAGGGAATCGCGGGGCAGAACGGTCACTATTAAATTTTTAGACGTCGGTACTAGTGAATACACAAGTCTAAAATTTTCCGGCCGCGGTCTCAATTTGTGGAAAAAAAAATGGAAAACGTGAACATTAAATAATTTTTTGTGCGATGGCTGAAATGTAAATATGTGTAAGCTCATAGCGGCTCTAAAAACAAACTTTATAACATCATAGAATCTCTTGGTAAAGGATAAACTTTTTTTTTAATCATCGTACCGCAGGGATAGAAAAAATGTAAATTACTGAGGGATAAAAAGGGTTCAAAAGAAAGCAGTTTTTTAATTTAATAAAAATTTTATCGTACGAGATAACGATATTCAAAGAAACGGTATATGCTGTGACAAGAGATAGGGGAGGGTGGGGCAGAGCGGCCCCCCTAAGCCAATTATTACTTTTTGTGTCTTTCAACCATAAGATCACTTTACTTTTGTCCTATTTCGAACAAATTTATGGACATTTTGCCAAAATTCTGAAAAAAAAATTTTTTTTTGTGGGGCAGAGTGGCCCCCTTCAAAAAATGATAAAAAAATTTTTTTTTTCGTTTTTTTTTTTTTTAATTGTTTTCATCATTAAGAATGTATTTCTTTCTCTTGACAACTATTTTTGGTTTTATATTACTCGAAAAAATTTTTTTAAGGTGTAGTAAATCGTTCACTCTCGATTACCTTAATTACTAATTGTTATTTAATAAAAAAAAAAAACAATTCTATAGTTTTACTTTATTTCAAAAATTTATCAACTAAAAAAAAAATTTTATTTTTATAAATTTTTAGTGACCAAATTTGCCTCTTACATGGAGAAACGGCCGAAAAATATGAAAAAATAATTTTTTCGGAAGTTTCGGCTGGTCCATTTTGCCCCAGGTGTTATGCGTAGGGCTAGAAATGTGGAATTATAATAATTTTTTTTTAATTTGACGATAAAAATATGAAAAAATCACTTTTTCAAAATTTTGGGCTTGTTCATTTTGCCCCAAATGTCATGCGTTGGGGTAAAAATGCGCAAACATAGGATTTATAGTAATTAGTAAAAAAAAACAAATTTTTTTTTGATCAAAATTTCAGGGGGGCCGCTCTGCCCCACCCTCCCCTACAGGAGAATTTTAGATGCGAGTCCCCTGAAGCCGGCGAAAGCTGCACGCCGATTTCGCGATTCGCGAAAAATAATTGAGACTTCAAAAATTTATTTCCTGAAAATTCTGAGGCCGAGTACTTCGCGGTTCGTTAATTAAAATTTTGCGTAGCGAAGTTAATTACATGGATTACGTGCGTTTTTAAATTATTTATAAGTACAATTCTAAATATGTCGCGTTACCACAGGATTAACATACGTATTAAGTTTACACGCATGAGCCTTGACAAATATTCAGATTTACATGTTATTATATGTACATATATATGAATACTTATAAAAAAAAAAAAAAATTATTTAAATCATTGCAGTGAAAATATTTAATTATAAATTTTGCAAAACCATTTTTTTTGCATGAAAAAATTCCGTGACAAAAATATGGAGGATTAAATCTGAATATTTTAAAACAAGAGTATTATGATTTTTACATTAGTAAATATTGAATAAAATTGTCATGTGTGGAATAATAACAGCTTCCGTATTCACTTTTCAATGCATTTTAGATGAGTTGGCGGATATTTTACTTCATCTTATTTCATTACTATATATTATATTTATCTTTATTTTTTTTTGAGCCCCGGTGATATGTGCAGATGTATGAAAAAATGATATAATATATAATATATATATTTTTGATATAAGAGGCCATCTTCATAAAGTTACATCTGCGAGACATTTATCCCCGACAATATCTATCGTTTTGTACATGCCAATGCACATTTATGAAACACGACCACCGTGACGGCGGTATTGTTAAGTTATTCATGAAACCTCAAAATTCAAAACCGCATTCTGTTGGACATTTATTTCCAAGCTATTATGTTTTATTTAATACCAACAACCAAAAGGAATCATTTTATCACCGCCATTTTAATATCATACACAATATTATTTTTTACAATATATATATATATATATATTCATATTTGTGTATATATATGAGCGGTTTTAATATTGCGAAGTATTCAAATTATTTGTGTTTTTGAATTATTCGAAAATTCGTGTTTAAAAATTTTTGGAAACTAAATATACGGGAAACCTAAACATGCAAACATGCAAATAACCTTCTCAATAAGACAATTTATAGATAAATTGAGAAAAATATAGATAGCCCGAACTGGGAATCGAACCCAGACCAATTCGGTATCGCGCCGAGTGCTCTACCAGTTGAGTTATCCGGCCGTACTTAAAAATTATGGGTGAAAAAATTTTATACGAAGTTTAATTAGAGTGGGGTAGAGATACCGTTTTTGGTCACTACGAGGCCAGTTTTGGACGCGAAAAATTTGAATTAAATAATTTGTAAAAGACGCAATGTCATAATTAACCCTAATCGGTTGAACATGGGTCGTTTGTACCCAAAATTCTACTGTAAACAGCTTAGATACTTCAGAATTTTGATGAAAATGTTTTTTGAAAAAGGAATTTTTGAAGCTAGCAACAACTCTATCGCATAGTTAGAAGTCCAAAGAAAACCGACGAATATAATGTACCTGAAGATCGGAATGTTTTTTGCGCAACGATATAAAAAATTGGAAAGAAGTAAATCGACTGAATGACAAGATTTCTGAAATTTTTCGCAAATAGATGCTGGTATGTCAGCTGAAAATCTTAGGCCACTCCAATCTCCGGAACTGCCCTTAAGCAGTCAAATTACATAAATTTTGTTCATTTTCATTGCGCGAAAAATTTTCTATTCTTCAGGTACATCGAATATATTCAGATTTTTCCTTACAGAATAACATAGTTGAATAAAGCGACAAACGGGTGCTGAATACAGCGACACCGAATTAGGGTTAATTTTTAAAATGTGTACGCAGATACTTTTATTACACTATTGCTGTAAAAATTTTATTTTATGAATTCATAAATGTCCAAAAATGGAGCAGTGGCCACAAATGGTACCTCTACTCTATTTGAATTCAAATTAAATAATGCAATTATTTTAAGATAGCTAAATTTATGAAATATTAAAATTTTTAACTATTAGATTCTAATAATATTGACATACCCTTACTATATATATATATACATATATATATGAGGATAATATTAAATGTAATAAATAAGAGTATCAACAATTTTCTTCATTGATTTTCAATATCTATGAAAGTTTTTGTTACTGTTTACTGTCTACTCTTTGAATGACGGCAATATAAAAGACCTAATATTGGAAAAGTAATAAATACATTGTGAATTCATATTGTTATACGTTATTGAAGAGATAGAAGTAGTCGTAAGTTGAAGTAATGCTTAATTAATTGGAGAAAATATATAGCAATTGAATCTCGTGGGGTTTAGAAAAAATGATGGCTTTATAAACTGAAACAAAAACTTGTCCAATTTAAGAAGAAGTATTAACTTGTTTCAATTCAATGACAAATTTAATGATCTTTCAAATGTTGATATAAACTTTCTTGAAATGAATCAGTAAAAAGTTCTGCAAATCAGTAAATATTTCCCGCGAATCAGCCCCAACCCGCGCGAAAATATTTATATCCCGGCAAAATAATATATATCCGGCTTATATCTTTAGTATTGTTGTATGTATGCTATTTTGCTGGCATATATTCCGGATATGTCTGTTTTCATGTGGGAAGTATATCACTGATTGAATTAGTGTTATACTTGTGACTATTTGTGCAGTGAGTATACTTCGGCTGCCCAATTTTAAAACACAGTAACTGATAAAAAAAATTTCTGAAATATATACATATATGTATTTGTGACACAACCGTTGAACCGAAGACAATTGATCCGTGACAATTGATCCTAGCGACAATTTATCCAAGCGATAATTGATCTTTCGAGAATTTCTCCGAGCGATAATTGATTTGGTGTCACGACTAAATATTTGACCCTAAATATCTAACGTCAAAATATCTAAGAAATTAGATCTAATCCAAAAATATCTTGTACCATAATAGAATTAAAACTTGATCTAAAACCAAAAACGATGATCGTTAATTAAAATGTTTTGTCATTAGATCTTTTGTCGTCAGATATTTTAAATTAGATATTTTGAATTAGTTATTTAGTCATGTAACCAATTGATTTGAGACGCTATTGATCTGAATAACAACTGACGGAATGATATAAAATTTGGTGATAGTTTATCCTTAAATTACTTGATTCTGGTGTGAATTAATTTTACTAGATAATTTTTTCAGTACCTTTGCAAGCATGGGTGTGTTAACATTCATCTTTGAAAAAAGGGCTCATTACCACTGCACACGTTTGTGTTTACATATTTATAGTTCTCCTAGAAAGTGAGTCACCGTCAATTTTAATCGCCACTCTTAGAAAATAGACGGATCCCGACGGCGACTTACTCTCTGGGAGGATTTTAACTGATATTTTATTTGGGAATATTAACTCCTGTAACCAATAATATTGTTCAGATAAATTGTCGGCGGATTAATTATCACTAGGATCAACTGTCACGTAACCATATGTATTGAATCATGGCCACAAGACTCCATTAGACCTAAAAAATAAATTCTAAAAATTTGTCCCTTACTGTGTTTTGAAATCAGGCAGCCGACTTATATATCAATATTATGAAGAAATGATCAGAATTTCATGACCAGTCATTTTCTAAAAAAACTTTTACAAAATCTTCAGGGTCTTCTACTTTTCCCGCGATTCCGCGGTTCCTGCCTCTCCCTAACACTAAAAATAATTCATTTTATCCGAACGAAAATATTCACTGATAGAAGGATTTGTTTGTATTTAATAAATCAATTTATTAAAATCTTTTTCAGATATTTTTTTGGGTGGAAAAAATATTTTTTTACTATTAACAATATTCGTTAGTATTAACAAAATCTATTTTTTATGAGAACAAAATTTTTGTAACTATTAAGAAGCTTTAATATATTGAAAAAAATATTTATTTCCACCAAATAAGATTTGTTAATAGTTAAAAAATATTTTGTTGGTGGTCGGTGTTGATAGATGGCTATACTTAACGTGTAGTTGTAAAAAAATATATATGTATATACATGATTTTCATACGATAAGTTGCTTATTATTTTATACTTTGTGGAAAACAATTAATAAAATGGAAGCTTTGCTACAATCGTGGGATTTAAGTGAGTTATACTCGATTTTTTGTAATAAGTTGACAGTTATATATAAGGTATATTCAGTAGCATCAGTACTTAACCTATTCATTGTCTTGTCATCCTATTTTATTTTTTATATTCCGTTTCTAAAATTAACACCAAGTTTATGAATTTACTTTTGTATTCCCACTCTAGTAAACCATATAACTGACTTTGAAATCCTTGGTGAATTCCTTACTAAAACTCGAGAAGAGACCCAAAAAGAAATAATCCCTAGTGTTAGTTTACGACTTCGTTTAAATAAAAAATATAATGAATATGTAGGTTTCTTTTTTACCTTACAACTATTTATTTTTTTAAATTCAATTCATTATTCTCAAAAAATTATTTCAAATAATTTTATTATTGATGAATAATTTTATTTTATTTACAGATTTCCCATCACGAGAAGATTAATGTAAAACTTTTCTAAAAATAATAAGAGGAATTTTTTAAATATTAATAATCCAGTGTGTAAATACTAATAAATGATTTATTAAATATTAATAAATCATTTTTTATATGTTAATAAATCATTTGTTAAATAGTAATAAATATTTGGTTAGCACAAAAAAATCGCTGCTAATAAATGATTTATTAACTGTTAATAAATATTTGTTAAGGACCTATCCTCTAATAAATTATTTATTAAATATTAACAAATCTTTTTAAATACAAAAAAATCCTTCTATCAGTGTTCAATTACTTGTTTAAAAACTATTCTGTCAATATTAGCCCTCATTTACTTGATATACATTTCAGTATATTTACTTGTCTCAACAAATATTTACTAACTAATTTTTCTCAGTACGAAGTTTAATTTTTTTTTTACTCAATTCTAATTTATTTAACAAAAAAAAAATATTATTTATTTATTGTCGGTACGAGCTATGACACATTATAATATATGAATGACATTCTTTCTGAGCCTGACTTTTTCGTGTAATGTAGAGCTTAGAGTAATGAATCATACCTTTTAACAAAATTACAAAATGTTAATTTTTTATACAGCTCTCTGCTGAAAATGGCTGAGTATAAACGATCTCAAGCTTCTCTCTGTAATTTCCGTTAAAATGAAGTAATAGAAAAAATTACGCACTCGTGCAATAGACCAATGGGTAATGTATGAGTGTAAAAATAACACGTTAAATAAATATCTAAGGTCATATTTTTTTTTTTATTTTAAATTTTCATAATCGAACTTGTAGATTTTATTTATGGAACCGTCCCGCGCTCTAAGTAAATTAACGATTAATGTTTTGAATTTAATTATCATCTCGACTTTTCTATGTGAGCAAAAAATAAATTATACTATATATTATTCTTTCATATATATTTTATCTCTGGTACAATGACTTAAATTTATTTTCACTTTATTTAAAATGTGTCTTTATTAAAATTTAAGTATTTTAAATGTCTTTCGTTTATTTTTCATTAAATTCACTTGAGTTTAAATAAAAGCTTCAATTAAATTAAATTACAAGGGGATAGAAATTTTTTTCATTTTATCCTTAATCCGACACGTTTGCTTGCGATAAATTATAGGAAGCTTTGAAATCGAAATTAAAATGAAAAAGGGTTAGTAGAAATTTTTTTTTTTAAAGTAGATAATTTACATGTATGATTTTTTTTTGTTACAACGGTGTAAATCCGAATAATGTTCTAACAAAGCCGTATAAATTTGATAAACGAACTTATTTGATAACGAGATTTACTTTAATCTAGTCGGTGTTGAAAGTTAAGTAGAGTAACTTTTGTTTTAAAATCCCGTAGCAGAGAACTACGAGGATTAAAGTCATAGATTTTTAATATATATGTATGTAATATGTATGCAATATATATTAATGTATTAAAGAATTGAGGATATCATGAAAATTATGTTAGCTGACTGTCGGGGATTCATAAAAAAAAGAAAAAAAAATTAATAGAAATTTCAAGATTTATACTCACACGGTTGGCTTTAGAGAAATTGACGGTATTAAATTTTTTCGAGGTATTAAATAGTGAACTATGGTAATTTCGAAAAAAATAGATCTTCGTTGATCTACAGTCGATTTACGGAGATCTAATTTTTTTCAAAAAAATTAGAACTACGTTGATCTACTGTAGATCCATGGAAATCTACTATAGATCTATGAAAATCTACCGTATATTTATAGAGATCTACTTTAGGTTTACATCGATCCATTGTAGATCTAGAGAGATCTTCTGTATATTTATGGAGATCTACTGTAGATCTATGGATCTTTATTTTGATTTACATCGATCCATAGTAGATCTATAGAGATCTTCTGTATATTTATGGAGATCTACTGTATATTTATGGAGATCTACTGTATATTTATGGAGATTTACTTGAGATTCACATCAATCCATTGTAGATCTATAGAGATCTACTGTAGATCTATGGATCTCTACTTCGATTTACATCGATCCATAGTAGATCTATAGAGATCTTCTGTATATTTATGGAGATCTACTGTATATTTATGGAGATTTACTTGAGATTCACATCAATCCATTGTAGATCTATAGAGATCTACTGTAGATCTATGGATCTCTACTTCGATTTACATCGATCCATTGTAGATCTATAAAGATCTTTTGTATATTTATGGAGATCTACGTTAGATTCACATCAATCCATAGTAGATCTATAGATATCTTCTGTATATTTATGGATATCTACTTTAGATTTACATCGATCTATTGTAGATCCATAAAGATCTACTGTAGATCTATGGATCTCGACTTAAATTTACATGGACTAATTGTAGATCTATAAAGATCTACTATAGATCTATGAAGAGCTAGTGTAAATCTATGGAGATCTACTGTAGATCTATGGAGATCTGATTTTTCCAGGCATTAGATCTACGTTCCCTTTAGCAGATCTATAATCAAAGTAGATCTTATCGATGCCAGGGCTTTTTTCAAGAGATCTCCGAACATTTGTGGAAATTACCGAACATCGTTAGAGATCGGCGATTCCTGTAGCCCTAATGAGAAAAATGAATACTTATAACTTGTCGATCTGCGTAGATCATCACAAATCCAAGTAGATCATCATAGATCTAAAGTCATCAAAGATTCGAGATCATTAGGGATTACCACAGATTTAAAATTATTGACCATCGGACGAAACCATCAGAGATCCTCTAAGATCTATTCCAAATCTAAGATCTACACAGATCTGAACTATTTTTTTCCGGCAATACTTTAAAATTTATAAGTGTATCGACTTTTCGTGATCTGAAACTATTGTAATTTAAAATAAATACCGGTATTCATTTTCTTATTGATCTTTAAAAAAATTTAATTCTAGAAAACATTGATCTCAATTACAACAAAAATTTACAATTTACACTGACAAGCGGTTTATAAAAAAAAAAAATGGTAGTGGGTAGAAATTGTTAATAACAGACTACTGACTAAAAATCGGTAACCGCAACGGACACAAAATAAATCAATTAAAAAATTTTTTTACAGTCTATTAACTTCCTGACACGTGTTGAGAGGCACGACAAGGTCAGATCCTACTTTTTTTGTCGATAATTATTTTTTTAAAATTGAACTTCAGGCGCGAGTCGAGAGGATGATTTAGGATGACACATTTTTATCGATTATTAATTTCAACTGCTGTAGATTTCTATCACGGAGCTAATGAGGTTAAGGCGGGCACTATTTTATCGATTATAAATTTTTTTGTGTCTACGAATTTGTGATATGTGGCGATAGCCGTAGGTCAGATGAAGTTGGATTCAATTTTTTTTACCCCTCATTATTTTTTTTTCCTTCTGTCCGCTGACGCAGACTCTAAGTGCAAGTAATGCCACTTTTCTGTGCGCAGAATTTTTTTTGCTCTGACACGTGCAGAAATAAAATCGATAATCAAAAATATTTGCCAATAATTTTAATTAAAAAAAATGAAATTCCGAATTTATTTGCTGCATAATTAATTTTATTTAATCAACGTCGATAGAAAATTAATTACGCATCAATTTATGAAGTAATAAAGCTATATATTGGATTATATATTATCATTATCATATATATTGCATCAATAAATTGATATTGATAATCTCATTAATAAAGTTTATGGTAAAATTAATTAAGTAGACTCTGATTGCCGGAAATAAAAGAAAATAATCCGGTTCCGCTGGGGTTGTAATTAAAATTGAACATTTAAATAAATAAACCCGGGTATAAATTGATGAAATGAGTAATATTTATAAAACGAAGAACACTATTTTTCCATTTGTCCAAGTGAATAACGTGGTTGGCATCTTAATCTTACAAAGTAAATCACGAAAACCTCTTTGAGTATTATTATAAAACTGAACTGAACTGGACTGGGCTTTGGTTGCTGCCAGAGGAGAAGAGAAGATAAGAGAAGAGGAAAGTATAAGAGAGTATGGTTGAGTAAAATTGAGTAAAGTAGAATAGAGTGTGTGTACCTAGGATACGGTGGCGTATAGTGTTGTTAGAATCAAGTGCGCACTTGGAAAAGTACATTGAAGGTTTAATGAAAAAGCACACAACAGGGGGTTTTTCCACTTTGTAGTCAACTTGATATAACACCGCCACCTTTATTATTATTATTACTAGTATTGCTTTATTTTTGGCCTCGGGTACTTGTAGGTAAGCAATTCTAGACCAGAGTCATTTTGAAACAAAATTATACGGGAGTCGAAATCTAAGGCATACTTTGAACCTAAATGAGCATTGAAAACTTACAGTGTAAAAAATTTGGAGTGATTTCGGATTTTATTTCAATCCGAATTCACTCCGTGTTCACTCCGCTAATTTATTACTGTGTACATTAGACTTTTTAAGTCATCCCGAGTCAAAAAACACATTCGGATTCAAGTCTCAAAGTTCTCAATGAAATTTTTGAGGATCAATTTAGAATTTTAAGATTGACAATGGTATAGAAAGTGATCTTAGTTTAGTCCTCACAGTAGTAGTTACGGCCAATTTTATCTAAACTGGAATAACATGATCTGAATTAGAGCCTCAAAATACTCAAAACATACAGGAATAATTTTACCCGCATTTGAACCTCAAAAGTCTTATTTGACGTTTTCTCTCCCCTCCCATTTCTATCTAAAATTTTGTGTACCTGAAGATCAGAACGTTTTTCGCGAAACGAAAATAAGAAAAAGAAATGAAACGTAAAAAATCTAATGGATCTAAATTTCGGAAATGTTTTGCACGTCACCCGAAAATAACAGGCCGCCCCCAACTACCCCTAAATTCGCCTTTGGACAGAAATTTCATGAATTATTTTCATTTTCGTTGCGTGAAAAACGTTCCGATTTTCAGGTACATAAAATTTTTCAAAGCCCGAACTATAACTTTTGATTCGTTGAGGATTTTGAGGCCTTAGTTATAATTCAAAATTCAGACCTCATAGTTTTCATTGAGGATTTTGAGTACTAGAGTTACTTTCTGGGCGGCAAATAAAATATTAAAGGAATAGAGGCTTTTGAGGACTAAACTAGAATTTGTTTTTTGACTCGGGTGATCATTGAAAACCTACACTGTAAAAAATTGGAAGTGATAACGGATTTTATTCAAATTCGAATTTACTCCGCTAATTTTTTACTGTGTAGATTAGACTTTTTAAGACATGGTAATTGTAGAAGCTTGAAATGGGCCTACTTATTTACAAAGGCTTGAATTGAACCTACTTAGACTTATAGAGACCGGAATTGGACCTACACAGACTCAAATCGTGAAATGAACGTAAGTAGACTTAACAGAAGGAAGAACGCAAAGAAAACTACAATAGGTTAAATTTGCGGACTACTAGAAAGTTTATGCAAGTGATCCAGTCATCTCTTCCTGGGCTAATGACACCCAAGAGTAGATTGGGTCCTACAGACAGCCTGGGACTCACAGAGGGTCGATTTAAAAAATTCTAAGGCTAGTAAAAAATTGATGCATGTGATCCAGTGATTGTATCAGTAGATTAATGACACCTAGGAGTAGAATAGGACCTAGAAGCAGCCTGGGATCTACAGAAAGTCGGTTCAAAAATTTAGAGTTCGTTCGTTTCACGATATAGGTTTTTGTAAGTCAATTCATGCCTACGTCTGAGGGTTCATTAAAAGCTTTTGTAATGATTATGTTCCAAAAAGACTGATGTAGGATTTCAATGCTCATTTAGGTTCAAAGTATGCCTTAGATTTCGACTCGGGAGAAGAAAAATAATTATTTAGTTCTAACGAGATTTGATCAGATCAGCGTTGATCTGATTCTAGATTCAAATTTTCTATTTATTGATATCATTAGATCTATTGAAATTTATGCTTTGTATCTAAAATGCATAGTGACGGAAATTAAATTCAGTTACTGTTGAAACTGTCAATAACTCTATTTTTTTACGACCAAACAAAAACATTTTCGCGAGCATTTAATTTCCTTTCTATTATATAAACAATGAAAAATTCTATTTATAGAAATGTCAGTGATGACATTCTCAATGGCGAATTCGTTTGAAATTTGAAGAGATCATTGATCGGGGCTTAAATAGCAAAGGTTGGAGGTGGACAATTTTATTATTTAAAGGGATATCATATCTTGAGGGAACAATGGATAAAAAGAATGCCAGCGAAGGTTTACCAGAGAGATTATGAAATATTTCATTTAACCCGCCATCACAAATACCCTTATCCATCTACCCCATGGTTCTCTGACGTGTCACATAAAGTATTTATGCTTGTGGTCTGGTCACACTACCACTGGTTAGTTAGATATAGGGTGCAATGCTCTTGCCAATAAGATCAATCGATCCGATGCTGTGTCTTGACATTAATATTGAACTTTCAGACATTAGAGTAATCGCGCGATCAAATTAAAATTTGTATACCAACAAATTAAATTTGACACCCGTAGAAAATTATAGGGGTGGGAGGGGCAAAACGGAGTAGGGGGAGGCTGTGGGATATCCCCAAAATTTTATAAAAAAAGTTTGTTTTTAAATTTTGTTCTATCCTGCATGAAAATATCATATATGGTAAATATATATTAAAAAATATATGTTACAGATATAAATATATATGTGACAATACATGAAATCTTATATAGAACTATATATAGATTTTGGCCGATTTTATTATATTTCTATATATGTTTTCTCTTATATGATTTCATATATTTCCGTATAACTTCAATATATTATTTATATATTTGAAAACTTGAAATTTTAATATATTCAAAAATAAATGTTATTTATATATGGAAACAAATAAGAATACATATATAATTCATCATTATATGGCACGATATATGTACCATGTATTTAACTTCATAAATTTTTGTATATATTTCGATATATAGAACCATATAAGTCTCCTCATATATGTAAGAATAAATAAAATCTATTCTTTTCTGTCTTCCTCTCTCTGTTATAAGATTCAAACATCGTGTTCAAAATATATATATATGTGTGCTAGCTTACAAATTTACATATATAATTATCATTATATGTAATACATATATGTGCTAACTTATAAGTTTACACATATGATTATAAATATATATAATACATGTATTAACTTATAAACTTACGTATATAATTAATTATATTAAAACTTACTATATTATATATAAGAAAATATATATCATTTTTGGCCACTTATATGGTCCCATATTAATTATATATTTTTCCATATATATTTTCATGCGGGTATGATAAAAACTATTAAAAATTTTTTTTCTTCGTGTAAATTACTTATAAGAAAATTCAAATCAATCAAATTTATGTAATTTCCAAAAATTTTACCCCCAAAAAATGACAATTTATTTTAAACAGCAGCTGAAATTTTTCTATTCACTAAAACTGAATATTTCCATAAGTACCCTGTTTTGCTGACCTCCCCCCTACTCCTCCTTCAATAATCGAGCGTACAATGCAATGGTAAATATATATAGGATATAAAGTAATTAAATACTCTTGGGAAACAATTCGAGCTGTTATCACAATCCAAATCTACCCATTTGATATTGTCTTATTCTGAACGTATTAACAGATGGGAAATCCGCAGGGATTTAATTGATTCCAGTGCGGTGAACATAATAGCAAGCTTAGGTATACATTAGTTTGATTATATTGCTTGCACATTCACTCACAATAGACTAAATTCTAATAATAATAACAAAAACAATCATTATTGTTATCATCATTATTATTTATTGTTATTGCGAGAATATTTGTGTAACTAAAATCAACAGATTTATCAGCTCCCACGTTCCACTCATTGGTGTATTATAATAATTCCATAGCTATTATGTGTATTCCAAAGTGCACATATTTGATTAATATATATGTTAATTTGATTATTTACGTCCTCGGACTGTACACTGATGATGCCAATTTCATTACATAAAACGGATAAATATTTTTTTAAAAAAGATGACGCTTATTTGATTAACGTTCACGGATATGTGAGGGTGGCAATGTCACAATTATCGACTTCCGGTAGACATCGACAAATTGACGTAAAATGCAGTCGTAAAAATTCTGTGACGATCAAAAGCGTTTATATTTTTTTTCTGAATCATCACATTTATTGGAATTTTTTTTGGTTTTTTTAATTTTTTTTTATGCATGAGAAATTAAATTTTAATTGCCGAGAGGGTTTTCGATTTATGGATTTTAATTAAAACTAAAAAAAATATAAATAAATAAAAAAAAAAAATTTTCATGGCCAACTTGCCCTCTTTCGATTTAAAAATAAATGGATATTTTTGATAGAAGAAATTTTTCAACTAAAATGATGTCCCAATTTACTTGGAGTTCTCCTAAATTCACTTTAAATTTGAAATAAATTTTACTATCAATATTTTATTTTATCGTATCAGGAAAAATGAATAATCTACAAAGATAACACGGAACGATAAATCAATTGTAACAATTTCCATACTATCTCAATGAAATGTAAAATCATCAATATAAATTTTGAATTGAATTCTACTATATATTATTTTACTGTCATTGGTTTTATGTTATTTTGTAAATTTGAATTTTGCGGCACTCTAATAATTTGAATTCCATTGTCGCAGTTCACCATCCAACGCGAATCTTGTGAATTTAACCATTCCTGTGTGAAGGCTGGCTAAACATTCTACGCCCTTTTCATAGCCGACATAATTCTATATCGCTTTAGAAAATTTAATAATAATAATAACAACGACGACAACCGGTTTGGGAAATCAAAACACATGCAGACCTCAAGCGCGCATGTTGTAATTAAAATTATAAATTGAGTGAAGATTTTTATTATATTTTTAACTCATATTTTTTCATTTAATTAACACGTGAAATTTTTAAGACAAAGTCTTATTAGTAATTATTATTTTATTGGCAGAAGAAATAAACCTAAAATATTATTAAACTTTGCTATTTAATGAGAAAGTCAATTAATAATTAATTTTAATATGATAATTTTTAAATTAATAACTGATTGACTTAAATATTAAATTCTTAATCAGTATGTCTGTAATGTCATTTTAAATTTTTAAAAATCACCCGCCTTTTTTTAAAACCCGCCATTTTTTAAACCGCAGCGCCAATGCCGCCGGTGCTCGGCCGAAAGCAGAAACATTGAAAAAAATAAATATGTCGGGTAATTTTGTGACGAACCCTCGGTTTTAAATTAAATATATTTATTATAATTAAACGAAAAAGATTCAAGTTGGGATAATAAACAGCGTTATCTTGGACGGAAGTAAAAAGCTGATGCTAAAATAATCAGGTCGATTGATTTGGTCTTTCGGAAGATATCGCGTTTAGTCACATACGAACTCTCTAATCATGAATTAGTGGAAATTTTATTAAATACGTTAGTGAAGCAGTATTCACTTCATAATCAGTGTATTTAAATAAAAAATTAGTGAATTCTCACTAATAAATTTAGTACTATAATTTTCACTAGCAAATTAGTGATTTTCACTACTGAACTAGCGATATTTTCATAATTTCTACAAGTCAAACTGTTATTCACTTCTTAATTTATGAATTTCACAATTTCACTAGTAACTTTAACTAGCAAATAATTTAATATTTTACTAGATATAAATATAATTAATAATTATGGTACTATTTTTAAAAATTTTAATAAAAAACTTTCAAAATAAAAAAAAATAGAAGTACAGAACAATAATATATTTATATGAAGAGTACGTCGATCATAACATCACGGATTTTTTATTTCTTCATCAGTTATTGTTTGGTATCATAACGAATATACTATTTACACTCACGCGATCACATGCGTAGGCCAGCGCAGTGGATAGCATCAAAGACTTTGAATCGGAAGGATGCAGGTTCGAGCCCAGCAGTCACCGGGATTTTTTCATCAATAAAAATCATGTATACTTCCTCTAAGTAATGATTCTAATACATTAATCACATTTCGGATCTAATTACAAGTGTCTTATATTTTTTTTCGCAATATAATATTTTTTTTCACCGATGAAATCAGTGGATTCCCATATTCACTTTTCAATTTAGTGGATTCTCATATTCACTTATCAAATCAGTGAATTCCAATATTCACATATTCATCTAGTGAATATTCACTAATTCTGCGTGGTACAATTGTAGCATTGACAATTAGTGAAAAGTCTCTAATTCATATTCAGAGAGAACTGCCCGGCCGACATGAATGAAAATAAATATATTATTTTATTTTTTACCATCGATATCTAAATAAATCGAGATGAAACTCTGCCAGGCTTGTTCATTAGTATCCTCTTTGTGAAAGCTTGCTTGTTACAACTACATCACCGTACCTCATAAATTTTAAACCAGATTTAGTGTCAGTGTTCAAGCGAAAAATTTTCAAGTGCCAGAGACCGCTACTTAGTGCCTTGCCTTTGAGGCATACATCATTTTAATTCATTTTAATGTTTTACTTTCAATTAATTATTGTATTTCTCTTATTTTCTTGCCGTGCACTAATTGCTCGAGCCAGGAAAAATAAAAGCAAAACAGCTTGAAAATAGAATAAAAAAAAAACACTATTTCGGATCGATGGGTATGAAAAAGCGAGCCTTAAATTTTAGATGTGTTATTTGTCTATTTCAGCAATAGTATGAGGTAAATGCTAGCATTTTCTCACGTTCAAATCGTTACGGATGATCCTACACAGATGTCGAATTTTTTCAAACAACTACCGCTCCAATTCTCCTCAAGATGTATTACGTCCTTTCTTCACATATTTTTTGTTATTTAACTCTTATTTTGCCGTCAGTTGGAGCAATTGCCCGTAAAAACAATTGATAATTTATTTTGAATTTAAACTTATGTTCCAAAGAAGAAAATAGCTTGAGAAAATGATTTTATTTTTATACGCAGTCTGATAAAAACGGAGCAGAATATTTGAAAACTAAAATTTAATTTACGAAAAAAGGAATGACTGAAAGGAAGTCAGAAAAAAAGGAAAGAAGGAGAAGATTGATGGATTTTGGATGCACGATATGAAAGAGGTAGACTTACGATGAAAGAGATTAGAGTCGTACGATTGCCAAAGTGGATAGGCTACTCTTGTAAAATACTCTTAGTATCTTTATTGAATCACGTATAAACTGGAGAATCTGAATGAAATTCAAAGAGCACGTTTGTGAATAGTCAGTCTTGGTGCAACTATTTATACAAGTGACTTTATACTGACGAAATTCACTATTTTTAACGCTGATAAATTTTAAGAGAAAAACTCTGAGATCCAAAAGTAAAATTTCAGATGCTAGAATTATTAACTGAGTCATGGATTTCGATCGATTGATTGAGATCGTGAGGATTGTTATTTATGAGGGGTTCGCACTTTTCTTTCTACACTACTATCTTTGTTGGACTTGTCCAGTAAATGGAAACTTTGGCCGAGTTTTTCTCTTAAACAAACGGATATTATCAAATAATTAAAGCGCACTTCGCTAGATTAGACAGTAGTGCATCAATGTGCGGTCTGTATTTTGTATTTAGAGATTTTGTTTCCGAAAAAAACTCAGCCGAAAATATCTGATAACCCCTGTTAAGACTTTAATTGACACACTGCCGGCTGCCCACGTGTGCGATCATAAACCTGTTGTCAAAAAATGCAAAATAAAATTTTCTCAGGACCTTTTTGGGTCTCTCCTACTAGAGGACATCATAAGGAACAAAAAACGTTAGTATTGTACTGAGTTATTCCCAACAGAAAAAAAATTACGGGACACTTTCCATAAGAACACAGACAGTGTCATCCTCATACGGTTTATAAATAAAAAAAAAATTTCTCAGGACTTTTTGTGTTTTTCCTACTAGAAGACACCAGAAGGACCAAAAACCTTTTATATAGTGTGGAGTTATTTCCAACAGGAGTAAATCTACGGGCATTTTAAGGCCTAAATGCTTGGCTTCCATAGTTCTGCGACTCCGATGGGAATTTGAAAAAAATTCCACGATCTCAAATTGTGATGAGGAATTCCTCTATTAAGCGACACTATAAAGATCAAAAAACACATATGTTATGAAGGGTTATTCCCCATAGAAGCAAGTCTACTCTCTACTATATCTGCGTATCCAAACAATGTCATCTCCAACCCCTTCGAAACAAAGGGTAAATTGTACAGATATTTAATATCAACACTCCAATTCAAACCTCGCCATCCAGGCCGAACTTAGTCAGTGTCTTCTATGCAGCTCGTGAAATTAGATACGTGCGTCAACATCTTGTCCGTATGTACATAATAGTTCACAAGTCAAACAGTAACAAGAGCGATACGTTGAACATTACGCGTCATCCTGAGATAACATATAACAGAAAGCCCGAGGGTCTTGAACAGTATTGTAAAGGGATTAAAGCAATGCGACAAGTTTGTCACTGCGGTAACCGGAGTTTGGTTTCTTGAACAAATCAAGCAAACGACCTGACCAAAGTACAAGGGTTTCAAGGAGATCTGTCTCTAAATCGTAGCAATTAGTCCGTTGGATTTAATCGACAACTCAACCAATACCCTAGTGATATATATTTCACCCGTTAATGGTCCGAGCGATTAACGTCGTCACATTATTCAACGGCTCTGATTTTTTGTCCACGAGATTTGAGCCAATTTATAGAGGGCGGAAGTTTTTTGTGTCTATGGTTCCTAGTTCTTGTCTTTTAAAAAAATTTACTCCCTAGTGTGAATTTCTTTTCCAACTGAGATCAAAGAGAGAGAAAATTTCGCTGAATATACTCTCTAAACATGAATTAGTGGAAATTTCATTAATTACGTTAGTGAAGCAGTATTCACTTCATAATCAGTGTATTTGAATAACAAATTAGTGAATTCTCGCTAATAAATTTAGTACTATAATTTTCACTAGCAAATTAGTGATTTTCACTACTGAACTAGCGATATTTTCATAATTGCTACAAGTGAAACTGTTATTCACTTCTTAATTTATGAATTTCACAATTTTACTAGTAACTTTAACTAGCAAATAATTAAATATTTTACTAGATATGAATATAATTAATAATTACGGTGCTATTTTTAAAAATTTTAATAAAAAACTTTCAAAATAAAAAAAATAGAAGTACAGAACAATAATATATTTATATGAAGAATACGTCAATCATAACATCACGGATTTTTTATTTCTTCATCAGTTATTGTTTGGTATCATAACGAATATACTATTTACACTCACGCGATCACATGCGTAGGCCAGCGCAGTGGATAGCATCAAAGACTTTGAATCGGAAGGATGCAGGTTCGAGCCCAGCAGTCACCGGGATTTTTTCATCAATCAAAATCATGTATACTTCCTCTAAGTAATGATTCTAATACATTAATCCCATTTCGGATCTAATTACAAGTGTCTTATATTTTTTTTCGCAATATAATATTTTTTTTCACCGATGAAATCAGTGGATTCCCATATTCACTTTTCAATTTAGTGGATTCTCATATTCACTTATCAAATCAGTGAATTCCAATATTCACATATTTATTTAGTGAATATTCACTAATTCTGCGTGGTACGATTGTCGCATTGACAATTAGTGAATATTCACTTGAAATTGGTGAAAAATCACTAATTCTGCGTGGTACGATTGTAGCATTGACAATTAGTGAATATTCACTTGAAATTAGTGAAAAATCACTAATTCTGGGTGGTACGATTGTAGCATTGACAATTAGTGAATATTCACTTAAAATTAGTGAAAAACCACTAATTCTGCGTGGTACGATTGTAGCATTGACAATTAGTGAATATTCACTTAAAATTAGTGAAAAACCACTAATTCTGCGTGGTACGATTGTAGCATTGACAATTAGTGAATATTCACTTAAAATTAGTGAAAAATCACTATTTCATATTTAGAGAGTACGTCCAATATTAAGACTGTAATGATAATTGACTTGTATTTCAATTTCTGTGATGAATTTAAGTTTCATTTTCAATTGAAACCAAAGAACGTCAATAATTGACATCAATTTATGTAAAAAAAGAAGTTGTTTAATATTTATAAGATTCAATGTGATTTTCATTACTTGGGAATAATATATATATAAATATATATAAATTGCGGTGGGTTAAAGAATAAGTGGAAATTCAAATCATCAGATTGCTATTCGACAATAGGAATTCTGTCCCGTAGGGATACACAAGCTAGAACAAAGTTTTCAAGCTCATAAACCCAAGTGCTCGAGAGAGTTAAATCTGGAATTATTCATGTGCCACAAACACCAAATATACTGTGAATTTTACGTGATGGACTCTCTTACGGGTTAACAATACACCATTAAGATACTTGGTATTTTCTATTTCAATAATGCCAGTATATGCGCGCATATTATTAGCATTGATCACGTTCAGTGGTTCGGAAATTTTCTATATTAGTGACACCCGAATAAATATAACATTTATACATATTTTCCTTTTATTCCAATTGACACTCTGTGAGTTCATTAGAATAACGATAATTAATATCAATAGTACAAGAGAAAAAAAAAATAATAATGTTGTTTGAAGTACGAAGAGTTCTGGGATCGAGTTTAGAAGCGCAACCTGTATTTTTTTTATTTGCACACACAGTAAAAAATATTGTGCATCTGCGTTGAAAACGGTCCGTGTTAAATTTTTTGTGTTGATTATTTTGCGTCAAATCAACACAATTTTCTGTGTTACTTTAAAATTCTTAATTGATCTACTATTCAATACTTTAAAAGTGTTACCTAGTACAAAAATCGATGTTATCAACATTTATTGAGTGTTACTTTAAAATCAACACAAAAAATCGGTCTGTCAGTTGACCCTGCGGGCCAGCCCCAAAACTTCACGCTGTTTTCGAGCTCGTTGAGCTCGAAAACATTATTGTGAATAAATTTTGGAGCTCTTCGAGCTTGCAAATACTTTTGTATGCCATTGTTTTGTAAAAAACCATTTTTTAGCATTTCCTTCTCCCACGATATCTCGCGAACGAATTAACCGATTTTGATGGTTGAGGTGGCAATCGACGCGTTTTATCAAGTTCTGAAGCTGATCAAATTTTGAAATTGATTTATTTAGCCGTTTTTGAGAAATTTCAAAAAAACCAAGGAAAAAATTTTTTTTGAATTCTTTCGTCAACGGTTTCTCTTGAACGAATGAACCGATTTTAATGGTTGAGGTGGCATTCGACGCGGCTTATAAAGTTTTAGAGCTGATTAGATTTTGGAATCAATCCATCGAGCAAATTAAAAGTTATCCAAATAAAACATTTTCGAAAAAATTTTATTTTTGAAATATCTCTGAACGCACCCTACCGATTAAGTTCAAATTTTTACGGCCTCAAGACATTAACAAGCCGCGTCGAATGACACCTTAACGATCAAAATCGGTTCATTCGTTCAAGAGTTATGAATATTTACATACATACATATGTACGTACGTACGTACACACATACATACACTCGGACATCATCGTGAAATTAGTCAGGATAGCTTCCTAGAATTTCAAAACGTCAACATCTGATAGAAATTCGGTTTTTGCAAATCGGACCGAAACCAATAACTTCCCGAATTTTTGAAAATTTACAATTTTCTTAGCGGGAAGTTAAAAAAGTGTTGAAGCGACAGTTGAATTGTGTTAAAAAAATGTCTTTCTTCTATTCACGCGGGAAGCGACATTAAGCATCAGTTTTGCTTGGTTAGTTATTATTTTTGTGACATTGATTTTATTTATTTTCAATTAGACATAAAAAAATAAAGTTGACAAAGTTCATGATTCGTATAGTTTAAAAAAAAAAAAAAAATATTTAAAAAATTGCATCTGTGGCTTTTTTACTTTTCTACGTGCGCACATTTTTATTTTTTATTTTTTTTCGTAATTGATTTGTTGATAAAAAAATTCAAAAATTGTCAACTGTCTGCTAACTTTAGGATCATGTTTACTATCACGAAATAGTTCAATGTTAAATAATAGTTGTTGACACTTTTGACAACCTAAAAATAATTCATGGTACAAAAATAAAATGTAAAAGTTAACATTTTTTTTGTGTCGCCATTAACATTTAAAAAGTGTTGAAGTTACTTCTCATATTACTCGAATTGTGTGTTGAAATTTTCACACAAATTTTGTGTTAAAATTCAACACAAACAGTCTGTGTTGAAAAATAACACAAATATTGTGTGGACCGTTTCTAACATACAAATTGTGTTGATTTTAACACAATATTTTTTACTGTGTATTCATTTGTTGTCCCAATAATTCGTCTCTGGAAAGATCTGCCTCCTGAGAAATTAAACTCGAGTAGTCTTGAGGTTTTTAAAAATGAAATGTATGACTACCTATTAAGTTTAGACTTTAAATGAAAGTAAACACAAATTTTTATAAAATAGCAAATCATAAATCAGCTTAGAAATTGGATTATAAAAACGCATAAATTGTAAGTAAAAAAAAGTAAGAGCTCAGAAAATTTCGAGTGAAATTATGAAAAATGAGATTTTAGACTAAAGTTTTATTGTAGATAAATTGCACAACAATAAGTTTAATTGCTGAAAAGAACTCTGAGATAAATTTTTTTTTCCAGTAAGAAATTATTTTTTGTGCTCCAATCAGAAATCAGAAAAGTGCATTGAGAATTCACGTACACACGTATGAGAATAAAATGAAGTTGATTGCTTGTCTCTTCCAGCTCGATATATGATATCTCGCAAGCACTCAAAATTCTACCAGTGAATATGACATTTAATACTTGGCTGTACATGATAAAAAAACTAAATTAAATTTTCATTACTGTCCAAGTTAATTTAATTTTTCGAATCCAACTGAGATATAAATTTTCTAATCCTCCGACTATTTATTTATAATTGGAGATAAAGAGCGATATGTATTCGCAGTCACGTTTCTTCGAATGTAATTGCTTCGCTCTTAGATCAATACGATTCTAAATTTTATTTATTTAACATTCAAGCACAAGGAATATTATTTTAACAATTACTGAAGTTTCTAATCAAAAAAAGTTTTTAAGATATCAAGTGCACTCTTAAGTGGTCGCGTAATAATAAAATTTATTGATTCTTATGAAGCTTCAATAATTAATTAGATATTGAAATACGACAATTAATTACTCATTGGTCGGTTATTAATTTAAATATCTGTCTGAATTATTATATCTACGATTTGAGTCGCGTTTAAATTTTTAAATTAACCCGCCATTTTTCCATGGGTTCAAAAGTCGGAATTTATTTATGCGACTGCCGCGCCAGTGCTGTTGCCAGTCGACAGGAAGCAAAAACGCTCAAAAAAAAAATGTCAGCTGACTTAGTCATCTACTATCGGTTTTAGGGCTTATTCATTGATTATAATTAAACAAAAAAGAATTAACTAGTGATTTTCTATAGAGTTCTGTTCTATGAAAATCCAAAGCTACTAAAAAAAAAATTAAGTCGATTAGTTGCGTTTTTCGGAAGTTATCGTGTTTACAAACATCCGGCCAATCTGACCGACATCATAAATATTTTTTTTCAAAGTTATTTTTTTGCCATTAATGTTTAAATAAACCGACTAGGAATTGCATCAGACTCATTTATTAATAAACCTTCTTTGCGATGCCATAAATTATTTCCTACTATAGTTTATCATAAAAGTCTTAGAAACAATTAAACGTGAGTGAAGCAGTCAGAACTTTCAATGTGTAAATAAAACACTCAACATTCTCGCGCTTGAGTTGTGCAATACAGTTCGAAAAAAATCATAACAAAAAGAAAAAGTAAACCATTCGTTTTATTCATGTCAATGGTTAATAGAAGCTCCATCAAAAAAGAGTTGAATATTAAAAAAAAAGTTGGCCTTGTAATATTTCTGCGTTGCTATTACAGAGGTTTCGGCAAAATTTCGATGATTGCTTCCTCAATTTCAACTTTAGAATAACGAACAAAAAAACAAATATTCCATTATCGATAAAAACGTACCTGCGTTGCAGGAAATTATTTTCGAGTACAATCACTAAAAAAAGTTCATATTTTCTCATTCTCGTATGAAATTACGATCGGGTTATAATAGAAAATTATTTTTTTTCATATTTCTACTCGCATTCAATGCAGTCATAGAAATCATCATAAACACTCGTACGATTTCCGAAAGGGGTTTTAATGTCATGCATACATTCTGCTAACAATTGTCTGTCTATACTCAATTCCATCGCACAGAAAACACAGATGGGCGCAAGACCATGCATTTAATCCGTTCAGATAAATATGTCTTCCCTTCTTTTTTATTTTTTGTTACGTTGCACGGAATGAATTTTTTGATAAAAATTACTCTGTAATTTCGAGTGATCCTGGACCGTTGCAAAAAATTGGTATTTTTTGTTTTAAATTTAATATTTTTTGTTTAAATATCAACGTTGCTTGACTATGTATTACTCTACTACTGAGTAATTTTTTAAAAGTCTTATATTTAATCGATTATTGTGAATATCTCATCTTAATCTATTCATTTTTACTCCATGCGATTAATTTTTACTCCCCAATATACCATTCTTTTAAACCCATTAGTTTTTTGATGAAAAACTGCCTGTAACTCAAATAAATTTTCTTATCTATGGGAGTAATTTTTACTCTAAACTGCAGAGTAATATTTCAGTAGTCTCCGTTAATCTTCGGTTAATATCGGCTTCAATTAAATGTCTTTTATTTTGCTCGCGACAACTTACATGTTACGCACACAAACGTAGGCTTGGAAAAAAAGACGATCTCTGTATCTCTCTATAACTTAATATTTATTTTAAAATTAAAAAAAAATTTGTATCTTTTCTTTTTCAACACAATGAGAGTAATTTTTTTTTATTATTTTCAAAATATTTATTTTAAGTCATATTCTAAAGCAATTAGATGATTTTTAGATTATTTATGAAAATTTCAGCTTATTAATTGTAATTTTTATTGTAATTCAATATAAATTTTATAAATTGAATCATCAACTTTTTATCATAACCTACGAGTAAAAATTGAATTAGAGAGAATTTATTTAGACAGCCGCTAGGTGTAATTTTTACTCGTAATTGTGAGTAAAAATTAATCTGATTGATTTTTACTCACTGAAAGAGTAAAATTTCGTAATTCGAAAGTAAAAAGTCGTAATGGCCCAAGATTACTCGATTTAGAGTAATTTTTAGAATAAATAACATGGCAATATTCATACGAAAATTCTTTCCATGTGAGAATATAGAACACGATTTTTATCCAACATCAACAGTTTAAGTAAACACGGCTGTATTCATTTTTTAAATTTCGCGGCAAGTTTAAAATCTAATGAAATTACGTCCTGCGGGAGACGTTAAATAAAAGGCATACTGACATTATTTTGACGGCGAATTACATTAACTAGAAAGCAACTATAATAAAATTTGTCATGTATTTTGGTGTATCAGTGGGTTGACGATGAAAAAAATTAATACTTTACTTTATAGTGGTATTACCACTTTTCTATATTGCGTTAAGAATAACGAGATTAATATTTAATTTAATTTTTAACAATAAACATTTTTTTTTTTTCAGCTGAATGTCAGCTGAAATATTAAAATTTTTTAAATATTTTTTACGCCTCGACCAGTTTTGGTGTTCAAGTTAACGCGTGTAATAAAAAGATGTCATTTACTGCCAGTAAAATATTGTTAATATATTTGTATATTAAAATAAAATGCAACGAATCTTTTAATTACGAACTTCGAGAAAGTAATAAAAAATTTTGCAATTAAGTTAAATAACTTAAGCCGTATTTTAGGAGTAAAAAAAAAAATTTATAGAGAAAAATATTAAAGTTTTAGTAAAAAATAAAAGTCGAAATTACGCAACTTATTTTTATGTTGAAATGCTATTGAAATTTAGTAATTAATCGTGTATGGAATTTAATTAGTGCACTGGAAAAGAGTAAAAGTATGAAGCATAATAAATTTTCTTAGATTATTGACTAAATTTTATCGTACACAGAACGTACGGATTCCTTGGCGCGAAAAATTTTTACTCGCCCAAAAAATTTGTCGCATTATCAATTGAAAAAGAAAACTTTCGTGGGGCAAGGAAACATTTTTTGTGCCAAGAAATTTTTTTTTTCTGTGTAGTGATTTATAAAATTTTTCTGGACAGTCTAATAAATTTTCCTATGATAAAATGCAATTAGGACACAATCGGCAAAAATAAGAAGACGAAAAAATTTCTTGTTGACTATTTCCTTATAATCGAGATGACTAGACAAACTATTTATTGAGATTAATATTTTTTTTTATTTTTCGGGTGAAATAGAGTAGCCTCCAAAAATAATTTTTTTTTACTTAACAAATACGGTAGCACGACTTTTAATCCGCGGATAAAATATCCGCGACAAAATATCCCTGGACTAAATATTCAAGAGACAAAAAATCCGTGACACAATATCCTGTCGATAAATCTTATATAGAAAAATATATTTTATGTGAAAAAAAGGGCACAATACGATTTCAAGCATATGTGTTGATCTATTTTTAATATCACACACTCAAATTTTATGTTTAAATTAGAGCGTTTCAAAAAAAACCGAAATTTTTTTTTTTCTCGGAACCAGGCTCAAAAGTTTCGTGTAGATGCCAAAATAGGCCTCTGAAAATATGAGCCCTTAATATTAATATTAAGGTTGTCCGCATCGCACTTTTCGATTTTTCATAAGGATAAAACAGGAAAAAAATTTTTTTTCATCTGATTTTTGAAACTAACGAACCGTAAATTCTCAAAATCGATTAGAAGACGATTATTTTTATGAGCTTGGCATTAAAATAAAAATAACTAGAAAACAATGCGGAATTTGAATGAACTTTATTGAAAATAATTTGTAGAGAATAAAATTGTCTACAAAAAAGCTCCTATGACATTTTTTGATAAGTCTGATAGTTTTGCTTGAAAAGGAAAAAAATCTCGAAAGTTACTATAGATTTGACTTCCAGCTCCAATAACTTTCGAACAGATGGATTTATCAAAAAATGATAAGAGACTTTTTTTGTAGAGCATTCAATTCTCTACCAAAATATTTCATAGACATTACAATGTGATTTACGGTTCATCAGTTTCAAAAATCAGAAGAAAAAAAAATTTTTTTCCTGTGTTATTCTTATGGGAAATCGAAAAGTGCGATAAGGACAACCTTAATATTAATATTAAGGGCTCATATTTTCAGAGGCCTATTTTGGCATCTAAACGAAATTTTTGAGCCTGGTTCCGAGAAAAAAAAAATTTTTGTTTTTTTTTAAACGCCCTAGTGTAAATATATTAAACATTTCTGATAAAAGGGTACCGTACTATTTATATTATAAGATATTTAGTCCGGGGATATTTTGTCTTCGGATAATAAGTGACAGTACCAACAAATACGATAAATCAAAAATACATCAAATTTAAAATTGAGATTCGGGATAAAATTTTTGACTAAATTCTGGTTATTTTTATAACAAAGAGATTTAAAATAAAATGAAAAATTTGAATGTTACAGAAAATGATTTGGATATCAACAAGGTGATATGCATAAATATCACATCTGGACGGCCCTGGTGGCCGTGTGGATTATTACGATCACCAGCCACGCGAAAGAACAATTTAATTACGACAATGCAACGATCGAAAGTACGATAAATTATCCAATAACTTACGAGAAATCAGTACCGCCACCGCATGATTTGTCATCCAGTTCGCTGATTCCGTTACCCAGTTCACCGACTTGGAATTCCATTATTGCAAATAGTTACCGTATAAAAAATTTTAAAAATAATAATACCAACAACAAACTTTATGGTTCAACAATTAAAATTATAAATAAAAATTCTTCAATCGGTATATCGGAGCCAGATGTAAGAAAATTCGGGTCGAAAAAACGTTCGACGGTCAGTAAATTTATTGATGGAAAAGATTATCAGGAGTTATATAGAACTAGAGCAAACAAAACGAACCAAGGTGAGGACGGATTAAAATTATTGTCAAATCCATCGGGTGATAAATTTAAAACTGTTGACATTATAAACCCGAAAACGACATACGGTAATCCATTACCGGAACCAATTGATGGAGTGAGTGAAATAAAAAGTTATTTAATCGCATCCCCATCACACGTTTCTTTAGCAGACTCCAGTAATAACAATAGCGATATAATAAAATGTTGTGTTCAAACGCCTGAGGAAAATTCAACTGATGTGAATATGCTAAAAGTTTCATCCCACAAAGTCACGTATTCAGAAACTAGAGTGAAAAGTTATAATAATAAATATAACCATAAAAATAACAATGGATACGAATTTGAGGATGTGAAAAATAAAGGAAATAAAGAAGAAACTAAAAGTAAAATTGAGACACTAGAAGACAGACATTTTGATGCCCCAAGTGTTGAAGTCAAAAATACATCTGCTGATAACACGTCAGAAATATATAAGAGTTTGTTGCTTTCGTTGCTGAGAAAGGGAAAAAATGAGGTTACAAGTCAGCGAAATTCATCAGATTTCGCGAATAATAAAGTTTTGAGCAGCGGAAATCATGTAAAATTGTTAAATATGAACACAAGTTTAAAGGGTATTAACCATCGGACAGACATCAACTTCCAAGAGCGAGTTAGCGTTAAAGTAACGGGAAATTTGTTGGAAAAGTTAGTACGTGATAAACCACAAACAAGCTTGGCTAATGAAAAGTCTCGAGGTAACAATCAAGAGTCTAGAGTGAAGCTATTTGTTACCGACAAACCATTTCGTCTAATGCCTCTTGATACTAGTCAACTTACTTCTTACTCAGATAAAAACACAACATCGATTTCGGCTTTATCGAAAATCCACAGCAGTGACTTCAATGTCACTCTTCCATCGCCAATTAATTATTTTTTGAATAATAACAACAGTAAAAATAATAATGACGGCTATGATATCGGATCCGTTAATAAAAATGATGAACGACAATTTTCTACTCGATCGTTCAATAGCGAGTCTGATAGAATTAATGAGACAAATGTTACTGCCGGTACTGCAACAACTTATAGCAGCCTCGCTATCAGTGCATTGGAAATCAATGAAGAGACAATGGAAAATTCCGTCACGGCAATTACAATCAAGGATAATAAAAATATTGGACGTATAATTAAGAAACAAGAATTTGAAATCAATACTCGCCTCTCGGCGAACAGTAATAAAGCTAATTGGGAAATTAAAAGTATGCTTTCACCAAAAAGTATTAATAGAAGACCGTTTATTTCGATGGAGATACTGCGACATAAAAAGTCGAGTAATTTAATGAATACTTCGGACAACAAGACAATGAGCAATGTAACATTTGGGGTTTCTGCTGACGAAACTGAGTCCAATGGAATAACAGAAAATATTTCTGAAACTATCTTACGAACTGACGAAAAGCGGCTTCCGAGTCATCTGCGGAATTTGGGTAGACCATCAGAACTTTTAAACCCACTTGACTTGTTGAATTCAACATCATTGTCCGTGGAATCAGGAACTGAAGCACGAAATTCGTTGCCACCGAAAGATATTTCGACAGAAGCTGGCAACCCACAAAGCTCGGAAATCAATGGCAGCATACACGAAAGTACCACTCACCCTCTTCACGCTCGTAATTCTGGTACTTTCCATCAAACTGACAGTGATCCCGGTTATTATGGAGAAAATGTTGCGTTTAACGATTATCGATTACAAGCTAGTAGACCTTTGACGGTAACTGAATTTACAACGGAAATAAGTCAAGTCGAACGTGCGAAAATGGGAATAGATTTATTGAGCAACGAAACTAAAACGACACCTCTGGGAAATACAAAAGCTAGTGGGACCAAAGCTATGGATAAATCGGCACTTTCAAGCTCTGCTAGCACCAGCCGCAGAAATGACTCACAAATTTTCAGTGAAAAATGGGAACATGGGTCGCTGTTACCACCCAGTGAGCAACCAAATGCCAATCAGACAATTAATGACGTGAATAGAGTTAATGCAGGTTCTACTATAAGTTCTACTAGCGCTAAACGATTTGGTGAACAAACCGGTAAAATTGGAACTAATCACCAGCAAAGCGGAATAAATGCAAATAATAATTTAACGTATAGTCAAAATAATCCAGGGGTTGCTGGTGCTCGAGCTACGGGGTTTGATAAAGTTGGTATGAATGAAAACTCGAGTTCGGTTGCGGTTAATCAATGGCCAGTGAAACACAGCGCTATCGTTGAGGGTGATTTGGTGCTCGGTGGTTTAATGATGGTACACGAGAGAGAAGACACCATTACATGTGGCCCCGTTATGCCACAGGGAGGCGTGCAAGCACTTGAAGCGATGCTATTCACGTTGGATTGGCTTAGTAAACGGCAATTTATTCCCGGTGTTAAAATTGGCGCCCACATTCTCGACGACTGTGACAAGGACACTTATGGATTAGAAATGGCTGTTGACTTCATTAAAGGTAATGGATTATTTAATTGTTTATTCGAGATCATCCATTAGTCTAAAGCAC